>NC_087343.1:65971666-66274696 GCF_030014295.1 Loxodonta africana
CATCCAAGAGCAAAAAGAAGTAGGTCCTTAGGTCACACTGGGCAGAGGAAGATAGTGGACAGGGACATAGGATCCATCTCCAACTTCTTTTATGGCCTTGGTAATGTGGCATTTCCCCCATTGGGTGGAGGTAGCAGGCACCTGAGATCATTTTTGTGAGAAAAGTATCCCATTTTGATATTCTGAATAAGTCTAGAGAAAGTCTCAGTTTGGTGTCAGGTTTCCTTTATCACCTCTTGAACATTCCCTCGTCCCCCTCAGACCCCTTACTTTGAAGAATTAGAAGGTCTCAGCTTAAGGAGCCCTAGCAGACATTTGTAATTTACTAGAAGTCAGTCACAATGTTTTGTTTTCATTGTTTTTTCTATTTATGGCAAATGAGTCTGGTTTTAAATTTGCAGTAGTGAAAGAGTTTTCTTTAAAATGAAGTTTGGAAAGAGAGTTTATCATATTGAGATTCAAGCTGGGTGATTTGAAACTAACTATCAAACAAAATTGTTCACTAACCTAAATGTCAAGAAAATGACAGAATGGTATGGTAGAAATAACTCCTGGCCTGGGAATCAGGAATCTGCCAGGGATGCTGTGATTTGGGGCCACAGTGATTTCATTAGCATGATATGTCCAACATTTTTACACACTGAATGACGGTCGTCCCTCACTGTCCGTGGGGGATTGGTTCCAGGACCCCTGGATGCTCAAGTTCCTTATATAAAGTGGCATAGCATTTGCATCTTCCCATACACTTTGAATCATCTCTAGATTACTTGTAATAGCTAATAAAATGTAAATGTGATGCAAATTGTTGTTATACTGTATTATTTAGGGAATAATGACATGAAAAAAAAAGTCTTTTTTTTTCCCCCTGAATATTTTTGATCCATGGTTGGTTGAATCCATGCATGCAAAACCTGAGGATACAGAGGGCTGGCTGTTCTAAAATTTTAGTCAAAGGCAAAGAAACATAACGTTTTTGTAAGCCTGTGCAAACTCAATACACAAAAAAGCTCAGAAATATTGAAAGGTCAAGGGAAAACCCCCACCTTTAAAGAGTTTCTTGGATGCCAACGATAGGAACAGATTATTTTTAAGAAACCTTCCACTTCTAAAATGCTGCCAAGTGTTCAGTGCTAGAACCAGCAGTGGCAATGATCTGATAGGGAAAAACAGTGGTAGATTATTGTATTAAAATCTCCTTTTCCTTATCTTCACCTCACCTATCAAAAAAAAAAAAAAAAAATAGGTAGCCTCAAATGAATCTACTTAAAATGGAGGTCAGATGCCAACCATAACCACTTTCCCTTGTCACCTAATCCCTCTCTCCTGGGAAAGATTTCCTCATCAAAAGCTCTACCATACCTTTTTTTTTTTGAGGGTCAAAGGAATTGAGGCCTTAGCTGGATGAGATGGTCAAGGGGGGCAAATTGGTTGGCTTTTACTGGCCTAGCCTGGGCCCTTAAGAGAGGGGCTGCACTTCCTACTTCTGTGAAGTCTCTCCCAGTCAGCTTACCCAAGGAATTTCCTGCCCATTGAATCCCCCTCTAAGGGTGTCACTTCTCTACATTCCATGGAAAGCAGCATGTTGCAGAGTAAAACTGTGCTCCATAGGGTTTTCCAGGCTGTGACGTTTCAGAAGTCAGGTCTTTCTTCCCAAGCTCCTCTGCGTGGATCCAAATCACCAAGCTGTTGGTTAGTAATTACGCACTTAACAATTTGTGCCACCCAGGAACACTCTGCATCACTGTTACCTCCCTGGTCCAAGCTACCTCCACCTGTTAGTGCTGCAAGAGCCAGAAGATGCTCTTCAGGTGGAGAGACCCAGAAGGCCATTAAAAACAAAACAAAAAGACAACCCATTGCTGTCAAGTCGATTCCAACTCATAGAGAACCTAAAGGACAGAGTAGAGTTGCCCTGTAGGGTTTCCGAGGAGTGGCTGATGGGTTCAAACTGCCGACCTTTTGGTTAGCAGCCAAGCTCTTAACCACTGTGCCACCAGGAGACCATTGTGTGTCCCTGACTGGTCTGAGTGCACCCTGGGTAGTACAAATGGTTTAAGCACTTGGCTGCTATCTGGAAGTTTAGCTGTTTGAATCCACCCAGAGGCACTTTGGAAGAAAGGTTTGATGAACTACTTCTGAAAAATCAGCCATTGAAAACCCTGTGGAGTACACTTCTACTCTGACACACATGGGGTCACCATGAGTCAGAACTGACTTGACAGCAACTGGAGGAAGACTTCAAATTTAAACTTAAATTATTTAAATATTCACATTTATCCAGCTCAATAATATAGTGAGGTGGGTTCAATTTCAGGGTAGTTGCTATTATCTACAGAGCCTCTGTGTGAATTAGAAAACTGCACGCCCTCTCCCCCCAGTAAAACTATACATACATTCTGGGGCCATGAAGAACAAAAAAGTGCCCATCTTCAGGGCTGATGTAGTCTGGGGGTTTGGCAAGCAGAACAGAGAAAGGATTTCGGCACCCACCTGCCCCCTCCACGGGGTGATTTTATGAAAGGCTCAACCTACACAAACTTCCACAATGGCCCTGTGGTTATCACCATTTTACAGCCAGGGAAGTTTAAATATTTGTTTTTTTGTGCAAAACAGATTGGAGGAGGATAAGTTTGGATTCAGGGAGTTAGTTGTTAGAAGCCTATCACATCTGTCCAGGTGAGAGATGTTCATTCAAGTTAAGGTGGTGGTAGTAGGAATGGTGAGAAGTCGACAGATTCCAGGGATGTTTAGAGACAGAGTGACAGGGCTGGAGGCTTCTGTGAGGCTTCGGGAGATGATAACAGTGATGACGATGACATTAATGATGCTATTTGCTGAAGGCTTATATGTACCAGACAGTAAATTTATGAGTTCTTTGGACAAGGAAAATTAACTACATTTCATCTCTGCATGGTTGCTGTGAGGATCAGATATAAAGTGCCCAGCCCATAGTAGGTCCTGCATAAATGGCCCTGGTAAAGCAGTTTCCCTTGAGGGCAGGCAGTAGTCAAGGAGAGCAGGGCATTGGTTCAGAATGATTACTTTTCTACCACCCGCCACCAGAAGTAGGAGGGGATTTTTCTCCAAGCATCACAGTTTCAGGAAGTAAATCCTCTCCAAGGCTGGGCCTCCGGGAGTTTTTCTCTCTCGGGATGTCCATGCTCAGTCTCCAGCAATTAGTCAATTGCCCTTTAAGTTTTCCTACCTGATGCAATAGGGATGCCTTAGTGGGTGCAGCAATTCTCTGTAATTGTCTGTCTCTGCAGCTTTCAGGGCAGTAGTTTGCTCTGTGACCTCAGTTCTCTGATGGATCTAAGAAGAGTTGTTGATTTTCAGCTTTTTTCTTATTGTGAGGATGGCTCCTTATATGCCAGACTGGAAACTGGAAGTCCAGTGCTTCATAAATGGTGACTACTATTCTCATCATTGTTAAGCAGTCAATATTTGAAATTTATCTGTTAGTTAAGATGGTCTAGTTTGTAGGCATGGGCAGTGGTAGGTAGGATAGACCAAAAAAAAAAAAAAAAAAACCCATTGCCATTGAGTCGATTCTGACTCATAGGTAGGATAGGCAGTGGACCCTAAATAAGACAGTGGCTTCATTACTTAATGAGCGTCTTATTAGATTCCTCATATGACTTAAAGGCTAAAGATGCTCAACCATGCCACCATTCAATTAATCTGGGTAAATGTCTTGATATGAATGTTTTTTAAAAGTTCCCCAGATAGCCAGGGTTAAGAGCCATTGAGTTGAAAGAAGAATCTTTGGAATCAGACACATTGAGGTAAAATTTAGGCTCTGCCCTTCACTCTGTTTACCTTGTATAGTCCCAGATTTCCTATCTGTAAGAGGAGCATGGTCATATCTCCCCTTTCAGGTTGTTGTGAGAATTAAATGAGGTATACTTCGTAGTAGTCCCTGAGTGGTGCAAACACTTAGCATATTCCACTGATAAATGAAAGCACACTTGGCTGCTAACCGAAAGGTTGGAGGTTTGAGTCCATTCAGAGGCACCTCAAAAGAAAGGCCCAGTGATCTACTCCTGGAAAATTAGCCACTGAAAACCCTATGGAGCATAGTTTTATTCTGACACAAAATGAGGTTGCCATGAGTCAGAACAGATTTGATGGCAACTGGTGGTCCTATTCCTAGTACCTCCAGGACATCTTTTTTTTGCATAGCTTAGCCTTGTGACTGTCACCTAATTTGGGTTCAGTAGATATAACCACCAAGACTGTGGAGACAGGAAGCAAAGGAACCTAACACAGCCATGAGCCAGCGACAGGACTACGAACGAGCGTTACATCCATCACTTGTTTAATCTTCACCCAAAGTTCAACTATCTGTTTCACAGACTCAGAAACTGAGGCCTAGGGAGTAAATAATCTGCTAAGGGCATAGCGAGGGAGAGCTGGGATTTGAGTCCTGGCCTGTGTCTGCTACATCCCATGCATCAAATTCAGGCCATTGTCTATTCTTGAGAAAGACTTGTTATAGATGTTATGGTACCAGGGAGAAGAACCCTGGCCTGTCCTTCTTTGACTTGCTGAGTTGAGCCAAAGAGTGAAGGGCAGGGAAGTAGCTAGCAGCAGGCCAGGGCAGCCCAGCACCTCACAGCCAAGAGCTTAGTGTTGGGAGCAGTGAGAAAGGGGGAGGTGGGGGAGAGAGGAGACGAGGAAGAGGCCAGGAGTGGAGGGAGAGAGGGGTCAGAGTGCTGCTGATTCCAGGGTGGGCAGAAATTGCTTATCTAATGTGTTGTTGTTGTTGTTGTTAGCTGTGGTTTAGTTGATCCCAGACGCATGGTGACCCCAAACACAACGGGATTGAACTGTTGTGATCCATAGGATTTTTATTGGCTGACTTATCTTTTCTTCCTAGTCTGTCTTAGTCTGAAAGCTCTTCTGAAATCTGTTTAGCGTTATAGCAACACACAAGCCTCCACTGACAGGTAAAGGTTATGCATGAGTTGCATTGCCTGGGAAACAAGCCTGGGCCTCCTGCGTGGAGGGAGAGAATTCCTGTGTGGCCAGAGTTAATTGAGATGATATATATGCAAGTCAGTATAATGGCTGGTACAAGTATTCAGTAAACATTAGTTTACCTTCTTCTGTTTCAAAGTTGCCTCCGCCGCCTAAGATAAGGATAAGAGTCCATCTTCTTCTGTAGGATATGCCTATTGGCTTGTTGGCCCAGTCTTCTCCTGTCTAGGAATAGCTTCCCCATCTACCTGTTTAATCAGTCGTGGAGGAAGGACAACCAGACTGCTCCTTGGAAGCAGGGATGGTACTTTGGACATATTATCAGGAGGGATCAGTCCCTGGAGAAGGTCATCATGCTTGGTAAAGTAGAGGGTCAGCAAAAAAGAGAAAGACCCTCCACGAGATGGATTGACATAGTGGCTGCAACAATGCACTCAAGCATAACAACAGTTGTGAGGACAGTACATGACAAGGCAGTATTTCCTTATGTTATACATAATGTCATTACTAGTCACAACCAACTCAATGGCACGGAACAACCACAGCAATGACATATTTATGGGGGGGGCAGCCATGTTCACACAATGGCATTTTGGGTCTTCCGAGAACTCAAAAGGGCTGTGAATTCGAGAAAAACAGCCCCTCTGGCCTGGGAGATTTCGACTTCTGGTTTTTCATGTGCGTTTGCTTTTTTCAAAGAAGGTAATCAGCTACTGGCCAGATACAGCTGTATTTGGATACTGTACTGGGGCCCTTGGACGTCCCAAACCACTGCTCGAGAATGCTAGTTTCCATAACGAATTAGAAACCAACGCTAGCTGCTTCCCTGTTAAGGAAAAAAATTACATAATTCCTCCTGCGCCAATGCATTAGGCATATTTTTTTCCTTTTCCTGAACGTACAGTAAACCCGAGTGGTTTAAGCCATGGTGCCTCTCTTTAAACACGATATAAAATCACTACTGAATTTAAATAAAAAATAAATTCCGTGTTGTGCTAGGAGAGTCTCCTGCCAAAAACTCTCACACAATTAACACACAAGCAGAATGTGTTGCTAATCTCATGCCACTGTCGTCTTTTCGGCTTCAGAATATAGAAACAAAATCGGGTCAGAGCTCCAATAATAACAGGATTTTGTTAAAATATACAGCTCTGTGTTGTAGCTATGTTGTAGGCCTGGGCGAAAAGTAGAATCACAGTGATGCAAGAAATTGCTGACTCTTGCAAATACAACTGGAAGAACTTGTATCCAGCTTCTCTGCACCAGGAGGGAGCTATCAGATCCAAGCCAGAACTGCCCGGTTCTGTGGGCAAAGGCATCATTAACAACGCTTGTCTGTTGGCATATTTATACAGGGGCCAGGCAAAGAGACTAGGGAAACACAATGCCAGTAAATCATGGATTCGTTTCTGTTGTTGAGGCTCGACCCCGTGTGTGCAGAGTAGAACTGCTTGGTAGGGTTTTCAAGGCTTTCAGAAGCAGATCAGTAGGCCTGTCTTCCAAGGCACCTGTGGGTGGGTTTGAATTGCCAACCTTTCAATTAAATAGTCTAGCTCTTAACCATTTGTGCCGCCCAGGAACTCCAAACTTGGATCCCCCTAGTTTTCTAAGATTGCCTATCTCCAGCCTCACCTCCCACCTTAGTCTCCTTCAATGGGGGCTGGTCTTTTCCATAACAAAAACAGCCAACATGAAAATATTTTGGCAGCATTCAGGGCCTTTCACGTTTTGACTCTGACCTCCAAATCAATTTTCTTTATTCTCAGCCTGACCTCAGCATCCATTCTCTCTGGCGTTCAATATTAGTTACAAAACCTTGAACTCCCCGAGACCTTTCCTCCTCCTCCCAGATAACCAAGGCAGGCCATACTGGTGGGGCTCCGGAGAGGAAAGAGAGAAAGGCTTCTTGACAAAGAAAAATCATAACGAGATAAACCAGCGGACCTGTTCGAGAGAAGTCTCATTTGCACCGAATGCCATTAGCCCCATTATTTACTCAGACAACAGTGGAGGCAGCCTCGGCCCCCCTGCCTGCGCTGGGCGCTTTGGATCACACCATGCCTCACCCGCCCGCGCGGCCGCTTCACTTAAATAGTGATATGTAAGGTAGAGCTTGTTAGATTTAATCCATCACCGGTGGGTTCGCAGAGTGCACAGACTGGAAAAATTGCGCACATTTCTCCGCTGCTGCTTACATTAATACTAGGAAGGGAGTGAACTGCAAAGAGAAAGTGCCAATTTCAGCACACATATTAAAAAGAGAAGCGAGGAATAAAAGGAAAAGAAAGCATCTCCTCCGCAGACTGAGGGCAGAAAGGGGAGGGTGGGGTTTTTAAAGGGGAAGAGGGCTTTTTCAGAGCACTTGTGCGTTTACTGAGAACTGATAACCACTGAGACAGGAGTTCGGGGTCGTCATACATTTAGGAGAAGTTAGCTGGCAGGGGCTATTTTTCTGCAAATTAGTTTTCTCTCAAGGGTAACAGTGGGGAGGAATAGAGGAAAATGAATCGGGGCCATTGAATAATCACTTATTGTTCGGTTGGTTGCGGGTGACCTCTGAACTGATGCTTCAAGGAGCGACTTTCCAGGCCTCCTTTTCATGGCGGCCAGGACCGGAAGCCTCTCACAGCTGTTGACGGGTGTCCTGTTAGGGCAGCGAAGGGGACGGCAGGGTGGCCCCCGGAACAACAGCCCACAGAGTGCCTGCTCCACTTGGCAAGAAAGGCGTGGTCTGCCGGTCTTTGCAGTCGGCCACAGGGCTGGACAGGTGGCCGGACCGGACAGCGGAGAGAGGCAGGGCCCAAAGTCTGCGCTACTGGCAGAGAGTTCAGGTAAGGGGCAAGGTGGGAAAACAGCAATGTGGCAGGGAAATTTAGACCAGCTTTTTTTTTTTCTTTGGAGTGGTTGAAAGAGCCAAGAGCTGGGCAGCAGCTAAAACAGTCCCATGCAGATGGGATGTTTATAAAATGGAAATGAACCAGTTCATCTAAGAGTTTTTCTGCCTCGGTGTTTTCAGTTTCCGGATTCTGATGGGAGTGCTCCATGTCATGTTCTTCCTTCAGGAATTTTACCATTCTCACCTCAGCATTTCAAAACCTGGCATAATCTAAACCAGCACCTCTCAGCGCCCCCTGAAGCACCCTAATGGCAGAGCAGCTAAAAGCCCAAATTCAGGGACTCTGGGGTGGAGTCTTCACGAAGGAGTCCTCCGCATGGAAGAGACTTCTTTGAAGTCTTGTGTATTTTATTTTTTAAAAAAGTATCTAAAACTGATATATTGTGAAGTAGTTCGAGATGTTTAACATAAAAATAACATTTTAAATTCCTTTAGTTCCTTAATTCTAAGAGACCATTCTAATATGCAGCTCAAGCTGTATGAGGGGGAAGGGGGGACGAAGAGAGGACCACTATCTATTTAAATGCACACTTTGAGGGTGAGAGACATCCATCTAAATTTCAGAAGCTGAAAATGTGAAAAAGAAAAATGTATGTCATAAAATCAGGGAAACAGAGTAATTATAAACAAGGAAAATGGAGACTTCAGGAAGTCACAACCAATTTAATCTGTAGCTCCAGGGACACTGGGGCATACCCCAGTTTGCAAAGCATCACTGAGGAGACAGCTATTGTAAGATGATGAAAACTAGACTTCCCTGATTTTAACCGCCTTGTAATAAAATGCTAGGTCATCTTCACTGCACAGCTGTCAGAGCACTACAGCACCAGGCGCATAGCAGGTGCTCAATAAATAAGTGTTGAATTGGAAGTTGTTGATAGCACTCTGCATTTTTTTAGGTAGGCTTTGGTGGCGTGTATGAAAGGGGAACTTATTCCCCAGCTGCAGTGTGACAGGCCCCCTTCCTGGAGAGCAAAACAGGCTGGAGTAGCATGTGCAGCTGTGTGGTGGACTTCTATCTGAGTCTAGGCACTGGGCTCATGCCCTACCTCTGTGACTGACAAGTTGCATGACCTTGGGATAGACCTTCTCTGAGCCTTACTGTCTTTCTCTAGCAAAAGAAGGTATCAATTCTTGTCTGCTCAAAGATCTAGTTTAATAATTCTATAATTCTGTGTATTTTGATTCATTTCAGAAAAGTTTTATTTCTCACCTGTCAGTGTGGGATGATGCTGTGTGAGAGCTGAAGAAATGGGCAGAGTCGGGGAGAGGAGCTAGCTCTTCATTTGTCCCCATAGGACCTCTCCTGCTGGGAGGGCAGACAGAGCCATGTAGGTTTCAGGCCCAAGAGGCTGCCCACTCTGATGCCTTTGGCCTTGTTCTGGGAAGAAAAATCTCAGAACTGAAGACTCGCTGCAAAGTGTGGTGAGCACCACTGCCTATTACCTTATCACAATTCACTTTAGATTAGGTAATTCACAAAGCAAACCGCAAAACCAAACCCACTGCCATTGAGTTGATTCCGACTCATGGCGACCTCGTGTGTTACAGAATAAAACTGCGCTCCATAAGATTTTCTTGGCTGTAATCTTGACAGAAGCAGATTGCCAGGCCTTTATTCCAAGGTGCAGCTGGGTGAGTTTGAACCACCAACTTTTAGGTTAGTGTTAGGTGCCATCGAGTCAATTCCAACTCATGGCAACCTCCTGTGACTAGAGTAGAACTGCCTCACAGGGTTTTCTAGGCTGTAATCTTTATGGGAGCTGATTGCCAGGTCTTTCTCCCTCAGAGTCTCTGGGTGGATTCCAACTACTAACCTTTCAGATAGCAGCTGAGCACTTAACCATTGTGCTACCAGGACTCCCTTTTAGGTTAGCAGTCGAGCGCAAACCGTTTGTGCCACCCAGGGACCTCTGTTCACCAAGCAGATCATATTAATTCCCAGTTATTCTCCCCACCCCCACTCATTTTCTAGTGCATAGCTTACTTAGCATAGGTAATCACACACTGGTTGGAGTGACCAGAATCACCTTAAATTAGTGTTATGAGATATTGGCTCAACATTTTTTGTTTTTCAAATTGATTACTTATTAAAATGGCCCAGATTTTAGGGTCAAATCAGCAGAAGCAGGAAATGAAAAGTAGTAGATTATGATTTCAGGTTTAAAATATCAGGCAGAGATGCAAGCTTTTATTTTGTTTAGTAAAAAAGTTCCTGATTCTTTAAATGAAAATGCAGTATTTTCTACTCGCAGAAATTATGGAAAAGCCTAAACTTACAAAAATAGAAAATTAAAGAATAATGTTTTTAATTGGAAAAGGATTTTTGTTTAATTCAGGCAGTCCCCCGGTTATGAAAGTCCGACATACAGACAACTCCTACTTGCCCTTTAATGTTATATAAATTTGCTTTCACTTTGAACTAGTTGAACCAACCCTTACTCACAACAAATTCTGCCCAATCACCTTAATTTACCGCATATGCAGCTTTTAAATCATTGTAAAGGCTTTGAAAGTTTTTTTGCACTAAAGGCTAAATAACAACCTTATGCACCTGTTCTAGTTTACCTACAAATTCTACTTAAAGTCACAATCAGAAATGGATCTCTTTTGTAACCCAGAGACTGCCTGTGCAGTGAACCATCCTACAGTTCCAGCTACCTAGAAGTTAAATGATTATTTAATTGTTCCCCCCCAAAATGTATATGCCACTTTATAAAACTAAAATAAGTTATATGTGTATATGTATAATATATATAGTTGAGTCGATTCCGATTCATACCAGCCCCATAGGATTTCCAAAGCTGTAAATCTTTACAGAAGGAGACTGCCACATCTTTCTCCCACAGAGAGCTGCTGGTGGTTTCCAATCACTGACCTTTCAGTTGGCCGTCCAGTGCTTTAGCCACTGTGCCAACAGAGTTTTATATATATATATATATAATGCCAGAAATTCAAGCCCAATTCAGAAGAGGATGTAAAAGAATGGATATCATTGCTGATGTCAGAAGGATCTTGGCTGAAAGCAGAGAATACCAGAAAGATGTTTACTTGTGTTTTATTGACTATGCAAAGACATTCGACTATGTGGATCATAACAAATTATGGATAACATTGCAAAGAATGGGAATTCCAGAACACTTAATTGTACTCATGAGGAACCTGTATATAAATCAAAAGGCACTTGTTCGAAGTGCATGCTTTGAAGTCAGGAAAGGTGTGTCAGGGTTGTATCCTTTCATCATACTTATTCAATCTGTATGCTGAGCAAATAATCCAAGAAGTTGGACTATATGAAGAAGAACAGGGCATCAGGATTGGAGGAAGACTCATTAACAACCTGCTTTATGCAGATGACACAACCTTGCTTGCTAAAAGTGAAGAGGACTTGAAGCACTTACTGATGAAGATCGAAGACCACAACCTTCAGTATGGATTACACCTTAACATAAGGAAAACAAAAATCCTCACAACTGGACCGATGAGCAACACCATGATAAATGGAGAAAAGATTGAAGTTGTCAAGGATTTCATTTTACTTGGATCCACAATCAACAGCCATGGAAGCTGCAGTCAAGAAACGGTGCATTGCATTGGGCGAATCTGCCGCAAAAGACCTCTTTAACGTGTTGAAAAGCAAAGATGTCACCTTGAAGACTTAAGGTGCACCTGACCCAAGCCATGGTATTTTTAATAGCCTCATATGCACATGAAATCTGGGCAATGAATAAGGA
Source organism: Loxodonta africana (assembly GCF_030014295.1). Classification (NCBI taxonomy): domain Eukaryota; kingdom Metazoa; phylum Chordata; class Mammalia; order Proboscidea; family Elephantidae; genus Loxodonta; species Loxodonta africana. Next base: position 65,983,277 of record NC_087343.1, read on the forward strand.
AGACCGAGGAAGAATTGACACCTTTGAGTTTTGGTGTTGGTGAAGAATATTGAATACCACGGACTGACAAAAGAACAAACAAATCTCTCTTGGACGAAGTTCAGTCAGAATGCTCCATAGAAGCAAGGATGGTTAGACTATGTCTCACATACTTTGGACATGTTATCAGGAGGGACCATTCCCTGGGTAAGGACATCATACTTGGTAAATTAGAGGGTCAGTGAAAAAGAGGGAGACCCTCAATGAGATGGATTGACACAGTGGTTGCAACAATGGGCTCAAGCATAGCAACGATTGTGAGGATGGCCCAGGATCAAGTAGTGTTTCGTTCTGTTGTGCATAGGATTGATATAGATTAGAACTGACTTGCTGGCACCTAGCAACAACAACATCATATATTGACCCTCTACTTCACCAAGCATGATGTCCTTCTCCAGGGAATTGTCCCTCCTGATAACATGTCTACAGTACATGAGATGAAATCTCACCATTCTTCCAAGACAGATTTGTTAATTTTTTTGGCAGCCCATGGTATATTCAATATTCTTCACCAACACCATAATTCAAAGGCATCAATTCTTCTTCCATCTTCCGTATTCTTTGTCCAGATTTTGCATGTGTATGAGTTGATTGAAGATACCATGGCTTGGGTCAGGAGTATCTTAGTCCTCAAAGTGACATCTTTGCGTTTTAACACTTTAAAGAGGTCTTTTGCAGCAGATTTGCCCAATGCAATGCATTGTGTTCCTGACTGCTGCTTCCATGGGTGTTGACTGTAGATCCGAGTAAAATGAAATCCTTGACAACTTTCAATCTTTCCTCCGTTTATTATGATGTTGCTTATTGGTCCAATTGTGAGGATTTTTGTTTTCTTTATGTTGAGGTGTAATCCATCCTGAAGGATATAGTAAAAAAAAAAAAATTTTTTTTTTTTTTTATATTATACATATTATTTATAGAGAAGCCCTGGTGGTGTAGTGGTTAAGTGCTACGGCTGCTAACCAAAAGGTCAGCAGTTCAAATCTGCCAGGCGCTCCTTGGAAACTCTATGGGGCAGTTCTACTCTGTCCTGTAGGGTCGCTATGAGTCGGAAACGACTTGACGGCACTGGGTTTGGTTTATTGTTTATATATATTATTTATATATATAAATGGTACACCTATATTCTGACTACAATCTCCATAAGTATTAAAAAACAAACAAACAAACAAACAAAAAAACCATTGCTGTGGAGTTAATTCAAACTCATACTGACCCTATTGGACAGAGTAGAACTGCTCCATAGAGTGTCCAAGGAGGGGCTGGTGGATTCAAACTGCCGACCTTTTGGTTAGCAGCCAAGCTCTTAACCACTGAGGCACCAGGGCGTCTTCCTGAAGTATGGAAGCTTTGAAATTCTATCGTATTTATTCACTTATTACTCATTCAAAATATATTGATCAAATCCTCATATATGACAGGCCTAGTGCTAGTCCTGGGGATATATCCGGATCCCCTGTAACATTTGTCTTCTCTGCTGCTTCCCAGAGGCTGGGTTAAAGTGTGGGCCTGATCCACTAGAGAAGCGGGTAATAAGCATATTAGGATAATAACTAATGTCTTTCAATAACCATTGAAGTTGAAACTGAACATTACCATAAACTTTAAGTCAGAGGTTTAGGAACTCTTAGTTATGGAGATTGGCCTAAAGCAGTCATTCTCAAAGCTTTGCCCGTGGACCAGCAGCACTGGCATCACCTGTGAGCTCCTTAGAAACCTAAATTAATGCCCTACCCCTCAACCTACTGACACTGAATCAGAATCTTTGGGGATAGATTTCAAGAAATTGTGTTTTAACAATTCTCCAGGTAATTTTTATGCACAGTTGAAGTGTGAGAAATACTGGCCTGAAGTTAATCAGGCTCCCCGAGCAAAGTCCCAGAAAAGTCTTCTCTCAGACCCTCATAGTACTGCCAACAAAGTTTTATTACATGTCGGTTAATAGCTCCAGTTTCATTTCATCTTTAAAATCACACAAACATCTCCCCAACAATTCATTTACACAAAGTTAGGGAAAAAAGTAGCAGATTCTCCGTGCTAATCAAAAGGGAAGATATTTGGACAGGTAATTTTAGGAACCAGCTATGGATCACTATGTACCATAATGAAGTTGAGCAATTAGGTTTGGAAAGCCACAGCACAGAAAATAATTAACCCACAAAGTAAATCCCAAAGCTAATGATTAAAATAAACCTGAAACAAATGGTTGTTTAACTTTTAAGCTGTGCTTGTTTTAGCCACAGCGTACTTCAGGTGTGAGCTCCAGGGAATTCCTCCTGCCTGCAGAGAATGGCTTTAGGACAAGGGTGTGTGTCCATTCTTCTGCCTGTCCTTCCCTGGGGAAGTTTGCTTAGAGTATCACAAAATACCACTCCAGTTTGGGGTGAGGAGGTTGGCTGGGCTGCTTAGCCCTGCTTCGAACTGAGTTGCATCAAAGCCTGGAATTTTGTCTGAAGCTGTGGTGGGCTTCAGCCATATTGAATCCTATATAACCTTGGAGGCTGAGACGCTTCCTTTTCATGCAGCTTGCTTTGCACTTTCTTTCATTGGTGGTTTATTATTGCAGAGCATGGCCCTCCCCTCCCCCACTTGCCTCACCACCCAAAGAAGTGAATTAATAACTAGAAAACGAGACAGAAATGAGATCTAGAAGGGTCTGAGCTTCTGAATGTCACTGTGAGCAAACAGCAGTGGAGAGAAAAGGTTCCTTTCCATCTTTATGTGCAGGGCTGTCTGTGCATTGACTTGTTTCCTGACACATGAGCCATGGCTTGAAAGGAATTCAGGCCCCAGCAAATTTTGCATTGCGCTTCAATGTGGCCTCTGGGATTGAATAAGGGCAAATCTATTATACTGTTGCCATGGAGACCCTGGCACAACTGCTGATAAAGAGTGTCTGATGTTTGGTAGGCCGCATAGCATGGTACATACCATTTAAAGGATGGTGTGTGTGTGTGTGTGTATGTGCTTAGCATGCATGTGTGAATCTATAAGAGAGCAAGTGTGCCTGTGTGTGTGGGTGGAGTGACTGGGGGTGGTGGGGTGGAGATCAGGGTGCAGTGGGGGAGGAAGGAAGAGAGGCTGGTTTTGCATATCATGAAGGAATGTTTTGCATTTTTGCAAAGATTTTGTAAAGACTTTCCTGCTTTAAAAAAAAAATTAATTCTGCCTTCTAAGAATCTACACTTTAAACAGATGGGGGCAGCAGAAGACACACAGACTCTCCCTTTGGTCTAGCAAAATTAGTCTTTAATTCATCTGAAAGAGAATTAAGCTAATACAATAACAGTGAAAATGTGCTCCTTTGCATCCTTTGATGAATGCAGCCTCCATTCAGTTGTCTGTCTGAGAATCAATAGTGGGTCTGGAAGGATCGCCAGCATTTGCTAAGGCAGGCTAGCGAGATGATGGATTTTAATCATTAAAATGATTTTATAACCATGAAACAAAGGAGGCAGAGCTTCCTTTCACATGCATAATCTCAGTTTTGCTGTTATCGATTTTGCCAGTCCTAAATTCACTTTCTGTCTTGAAGGCAAATCTCACATTCTCCAAATTCCATGCCACACATCTGCTTCTGGCTCTCAGCGATCAGTATGGGCAACTTGCATTTTTGTTATTGGTGCTCCAGCCCCAGAGAGGGATGGCACGGTAAGTCCCGAGGCGCAGCCTCTTGGTTTGAGGCAGACGAGGCATCTCGGGCGGAATCACCTACAGTAAGCGAGCTCTGGAGCTGGCGGCTCTAACAATGGGAGGCCGGGCGATCTGCGACAGTTGATAGGATTATTACTATTACAGCGCGCAAAAAGCTTCTGCTTTCTTTGCTGCTGCTTTGCAGACCTCATAAGGCCTCTCTGTGATTTCTGCATAGTTAATTTGTCAGTTTATAAATTACCACATTATGTTAACGCTGAATGCTTCAAAACACAAATATATGCACAGAGGGCTTGAATATTTGAAGTGTTTTAGTACTATGGGGAAATAATTTTGTTGTCAAGCTGTGGCAGATATAGAACTGCTAGGGGATACATGGCCATTTCATCAGGACTGTGTCGATGATGGTCTGTGAACATCCAAGGGGGAAAATCATCTTTTATCACTATTGTGTACCGTGCTGGTCCAGATGGAGGATAAAACATGCATGAGTTGCCCGCAGCTCTGAAAATAATTATACTCATTTGCCAGAAATGTAGAAAGTGCATCCAACCAAGTTACCACCCATCATAGTGACACTCCGTTTGCATACTGATGAAGTTTAAAGCCAGAGACAATGGTGTTGGTATCAATAGCGAAGGGGGGGGCTGGGCACCACCAGTGCCGAAGGATTAATAGCGCCATCATTTTATATTACGCAGCATTTCACTTACGCTGCATATCAAAAGACTTCTGCCTCTGAGGTTCACCTCGCTGTTTATAAGATTACAGTTTGCTTTAGGACTCCAAACATTACCACGGATTCTTTTCAGATTCCACAATGAATGCAAAAATAATCTGTGTTCGATAAAGTGCCTAGAATGTAATTATGGGTAAATATGTTTAGATGCCATTGTAAGTGCTTGCATGTGTGTATATGTGTTTGTGAGTGTGGGCGGGTGTATACAAACCCACATGCACATGAATGATTTTGGAAGCTTGCAATGGAATATGAGAAGATAATATGTGCCTGCTAAGTCCTGGTGCTACTGCAGAGTAATTATGAATGGGTTTTTAAAATGTAGAAAGAGAATGAATACAAGTAGGACCCAAGAGAATAATACTTTATATTGCAATCAGCTCAGCTTATATGTACTTGCTTTAATAGTAGAAATCAGCAATAAAAAAATAGACTTGGTTATTTAATCCTTACTGAGTAAAAGAGAACATCTTATAATGAACCGTTCCTATATTTCAAAATATTAAGTTAATTTGATATGGCTCTCATTTTTAGACAACAAGAAAATAATCAGAGCAGCCATTACAGGAAGATTAACAGATTTCTTTAAATTTCTGAGCCCAGCAAATATGAATGTATGAGCCAAGAAGAGGCACTTTTCTCTTGGAACCCTGAATTCTCTTAGGTATTTTACCATTTGAAAATAGCCCAATCATGATGTTATCATGATGCTTATTTTTAAATAATGATTTTAATTAAACCCCCTAAAAAGGAAAACATTCTGTACCCCTCTTACGTGGTCTGTAGTCTGATGATTACACAAGTGTAGTTTCTCATTTTACTCTGGTGTCAGGGGGGCAAGGATAACAATTTCCATCTCATCACAAGAAACACACACTGTACTTCACATTGCACAAGGCTTCAGCGTGATCAGAGAAAGGGTTTTACACTGTAAAATTACAATAAAATAATGGAGGAGAAGTACGGTTTCTACAAAAGTGGTCAAAGACAAGAACGCAAAGCAGGATACCACAGGATACTTTTATAGGGCTACAAATAAAGCCACAAATATGGCTACAAAATGCTTAACTATATGGCAGGTATTTTTCGACTAACCGGGGCAGACTGGATCAATAAAGTCTTTACAGGAATTTCAAGTTCTGCTTCTCTCAGAATGGTCTTTGAGATGTGGAAGCAACAGGGAATCCCTACAGCTCAACACAAAGTGGTTGAGAGTGAGGCAAGTGAGCCAGGACCTGGGAGGACTTTCACATGAGTAGGTGGCAGGATGTACCATTGGTAAATTGAGCCCATAAAGAGGCAAGTTGACACAAATTAATGCCTCTGCCTTCCCTTTCTCATGATATCATGTCACTTGTAGTAAGGATTCCACAGGATAATAGCCAAAGACCTTAGGACAGTGCTGAAACTGTCAAGATCCAAATTCTTTAGGGAAGTCCAAGTAATGCTCAGTGGTCTGAAGACTTCTGGAAAATAGACAGTTAGGTAACAAATTTATTTAAAGTTAAATGAGAAATTAGGTAAAATTTCTGGTTTTCAGTACTATTATTATTGATTAATTTTTACATGCCTCAAGTTCTTCCTGTGGTTTTCAGTCTCAAATGAGAATGAATTAACACACACACACACACACACACACATATACACAGGAGGCTTTGCCAAGGAGGTAGAAGTAATAGGAATGGTTATTTAGAGGCTGGTTTACTACTAGATGCTCCTTGGAAACCCCATGGAGCAGTTCTACTCTGTCCTATAGGGTCACCATGAGTTGGAATTGACTCAACTGCAAGAGGTGTGTTTTGGTTTACTACGTGGCAGGTATCTTACATATGTGTTGTGTTAATTCTTATGACAGATTAAAGGGTAGATATTGTCATTTGTTTCACAGTTGAAAAGACAGGCTTAAGAAGATTAACATTTTGCTCAAAGTTATATAGTTGATACATTAATGATTTGAACTCATTCAGAACTCTTATAAGCCTACACTGATTATCATAACAATATGTTCATGAGTCTATCAGAAACACATAAAGAGCTAAGTACCATGAGATGGGGCAGGTTAAGAGCTCTGTGCTAATGAGGGAATGAAGTGAAAAAGAAATAAAAAACAATATCAATCAGCAAATTATCTTGACAACAATCGAAATTGAATAAATGCTGAGGGAGCTCTGAGTGAAAATATAATCAGTGTCTTTTGGTGACAGCATGCTTTTGAGGGTAAATAAATCTGGGAATAATGTTCCTACATACTCTAGGTCATGAGTGTTGGTGTCAGGTGCTGTTGAGTTGGTTCCGACTCATAGCGACCCTATGTACAACAGAACAAAACACTACCTGGTCCTGCACCATCCTCAAAATCGTTGCTATGTTTGAGTCCATTGTTGCAGCCACTGTATCAATCCATCTCCTTGAGGGTCTTCTTTTTTGTGATCCTTTACCTTACCCAGGATGATGTCCTTCTCCAGGGACTAGTCTCTTGATAATATGTTCAAAATATGTGAGACAAAGTCTCGCCGTTCTCACTTCCATGTCATGACAAGAAGCACCAAACTGTCTTGTTGAATACAAATATTCCCTTTTGTTTCTTTACCCTACTGTGTGTCTTTATTATGTCAGAGAAGGTGTTAAAAACAAAAAAGAAGCTCTTCCTCTGCCTTTCCCCCTTCTTAAATGATTGAGTCCTCAATTCTCTAGGTGATGCAAAGCAATGTTGACTCCACTCCATAAGAATGTGGGAAGCCAAAGTGGCACAGAGTAGGGTGTCGAGCCTGCGTGGGCTGAGGATGGTATAGAGTAGCAGTGTGGCTAGACATACAGCAACAGAGCTGGAGTAATGTAACAAGTATATACATGCAGTGAATTGGCCCAGTGTGAGAAGCCAGAAAAAGGAGTGATGAGGGTATCCATGGGTGGGATATGGTATGGTGAGATTGAGTCTAAACAGAATGAAGTGGGCATCCATATGTGAGAGTGGCCCAGCATGAGATATTAGAACCCATTGAGGGTAAGGAGGTTGTCCACACAGAGGGGTGGCTGATCAGGGGGTGACAGAATCCACACACGGAGGAGATGATGGTGGAGAGAGCAGATTGCTTACATACGAGAGTATTGATCAAATACATTAATACATAAAGGATAATGACAGCCAGATTATTCATGGTTGGAGAAAAGTGTTACAAATATAGAAAGGGAGAAAACTAGAATGAACCTTATAGCATTGGTTTGGAATTGGAGATATCAGTGCGAATTCATGGTTTTGAATATATATAGATACAGAAATAAATGTAGATGAAACATACATTCCTTAGCTCTGTCCCTACCTGGGAACAGAAACAATCCAATAGCGATGAGTATACCTAGTGCCCAGATCTTGGTTTCTAATATCATTCTCCACTAAAAGGAGCCAGAATTCCTTGGAGAAATGGCTGATTCCAGGGCTGGGGAAATATCTTGCTGTGTCAAGAGCAAGAAAGTGCTCAAAGAATGATGGGGACATGCCAAACTAGCTTGAAGGGAGCCTACTGGTAGAAGGGGTGGCAATTTCAGCTTCAAAATAAGTAACAATATTAACAGATTGTAACCCATGAATAAAATATTATGAGTCCTTATAGAGATAAACGAATGAATGGATGAATTGAAAGTTTGATGAGGAACAGGGTATTTACATAGTTTCAAAATACCTCCTCACAAAATACTTAAACTACAAAGGAAAAGCAAGTAGCTTTACAGATTCTTCCGTAATCAAGGGATCCAAGCGAACATCATCAATAGTAGGACAGATAAAAATTGTGCAATACAAGATAAAATGTTTTGAAAAGAACGTAGCATCACTTCATTACTTCTATGATATTCCTGAATAAGATAATGAGCAAACATTGGACAAATTCAAATTTTGTAGGGACATTTTGCAAAATAACTGACCTGTCAGCTTCAAAATTGTCAAGGTCATAAAAGCCAAGAAAAGACCAAGGAGCTATTCCAGGTTGAAGAAGGCTAAAGAGAAATGACAACTAATTGCAATTTGTGATTCTGAACTGAATCCTTTTGCTATAAAGGACATTATCAAGAAACTGTCAGAACTTGAATGGTCTGAGAATTTCATGATAGTAGTGTACTGATGGAAACCCTGGTGGCGTAGTGGTTAAGGGCTACAGCTGCTAACCAAAGGGTCGGCAGTTAAAATCTGCCAGGCGCTCCTTGGAAACTCTGTGGGGCAGTTCTACTCTGTCCTATAGGGTCGCTATGAGTTGGAATCGACTCAATAGCAATGGGTTTGGTTTCAGGTTTGGAATGTGCTGATGTGAATTTTCTGACTTTATTGATTGCATTGTGGTTATATAGGAGAATATCCTTTTTTGTAGGAAATATACCCTAAAGTGTTTGAGGATGATGGAACATCTGGTTGGTAATTTTTTTTTTTCTCAAATAGTTCAGGAAAAAAAAAGAAAAACAAGTTTCTTTGTACATGAAAATTTTACATTCTGTGATTTTGTGATTGTTTCAAATTAAAAAAAATTTACATTAAAAAACTCTTTTGGATCAATAGTCTATGAGGATACAATAACATTCCTAGTGTTCCTGGTAATCCGAATGAGATAAAGGCATTAATACATTTTCCAAGTGAGGGGAGAAAAAGAGAGAGAGAAATGGAGAGACAGGATTTTAAGAAGGGTAGGAGCTGAGAAAGGTGACTCACACTGCCTTATCTTTAACAGCCTGGTCTGGTTGTTCAGAGTTGCAGTCTTCAGTGTGTTACTTCATTCATCATTTGCATATGGCCATTTGACACTTCCCCTGTCCCAAGATCCACACAGAGGCTGGAGGATCCTGATTAGCTAATCAGCCATCTTGGCTGGGAAACAGTCCATCAATATGGCAGAACATATTAGCCTAAAACTAACAATTGGAAGAACTTCTAAAGGCTTATTTATTCCCCTCAGTGAGGGGGGGTAAAAAAAAAAAAAAAAACAGAGCCATAAAATATGAGGACTCAGTGGGGTCTTAGAGATCCCCTCATCCAAGTCTCTTAATTTATAGACAAGAAAACCCAGACACAAAGAAGTTAAGGGTTTTAGCCAAGGTTTCACAGCTACTGAGTGCCAGAACTCAAAAGAAACTCCATTTCTTATACACATTGTCTCTAGCATGTAAAATTGACTTGTGTGCTCACTTAGTTTCATGTAGCAATAGACTTTATAAAGGGGCAGTGGAAGCCTCTTTACCCCAGGTGATTAGATCAGTTGTTTGGTTAATTGATAAAGTCGGTTAAGTGGAGAAGTCATAAAAACTGATACATACATACCTTAAATATTTTATTTGATAAGAGTTTTTCTTTGTCACTGCATCTCCTGATTGGAGATCCATGTTGTGTTTGTCTCACAAACCTCAGCTTTAATGTATCATCTCTGATTTTCAGTTTCTGTTTCTCTAAAGAGGAGTTAGAGGGAGTCAACGTGGTGCTATAGACAGAAGTACCATGCTGTCCATCCACAGCAAAGATCCAAAAAACTAAGTAAAGCAGAGAGAGACGTCAATCCTGGAACCCTAAGCATCAAATGAAGAGATAAAGAACTCAATCAAGCACTGGATGGAGTAAGAAACTGACAGAGAACAGAGAGCAAGGGGAAATACAGAGCGGAGGTCCCATATCAGATAATGCAGCATGGATTCACGATCTTGGACTCCTGTCAGAGATCAGTGGACAGGGAGTACAGGAAAGCAGCTTCATGGAGCTCCCACCAGGAAACAGAGCACCTGGCAACCAGCAATACACACTTTTCCAACCCTACCCTTCTTCCCACTGCTCGGCCTCCACAGCTTCCCAGGTGACCACAGTCACTCAGCCAGGAGGCACTGGCTCCGTACCACTTGGATTCGCCCGGTCTGTACTGGCCAGCTTGGCTCCTTCAGTGCCATTTCTTTGTTGCTGGTGTTATTTTCGGCTTCTTTTGGTTTCTTCCCTGTCTCTCACCTCCTCGCCCTCCTTTTTCTTGAATGCCTGGCTCCGTTTGTTATCTTTACTTCTTGACAGGCTGTGAAGTACTGCTTGGCTGGGGAACTGCTTCCCTGGTCTGCACTACCACACTGGTGGGAACGCTTCAGCCTTTTTTTTTTTTTTTCTTTTTTGTTTTCCTCATGTCTCAGTTTCTCGTCACTCTTTACTTACTTTCTTTTCCTGTCTCCTGAATACCAGGCCTTGTGTGCCATCTCCACCCCTTGTAGCCAGGCTCTACTGCACAGCTTGAGAGCCACTTCTGTAGTCTGCGAAGCCATATCTGTAGGATCTCTGGAAGCATTTCTTTTAATTTTTATTTATTTATTTTTCTCTTTTTCCTCTTTGTTTTTCTTAATTTCTTGGTTTCTTTTCTCTCCACTCCAATGGCAGTCTCTCAGCACTTTTTTTTTCAGCTCCTGTTTCTCTTTCTTCTTTCCAATACCCAACTTAGCTCTACACCTCACAACTTCCCCCCTCCCCCTCCCTCTTGCCTATCTGCACCATGTGCTGAACATCACATCCCTGAGCAGCACAGGCATGGCCTACTGGAACCTGCCCTGCACTGACCCCAGGCCCACCCTGTCAGCCCCCATATATGCCACAAACAACAAATCCCAGCCCCTCCCCTTCAGCTGTACCTGCCCTGCTGCACCATAGCTGAGTGACTGGCCCTGCCGAGGACAAGGAGGTGGCAAATATTGACCCACAGATGAGGAAACAACAAAGAACGCATAGCCCACCTGCTCAGACATAACCAAATAAAACAAAAAAGCAGGAAGAAACAAACAAATCTACAATCAATAAATGAAGAAAATAACTACCAAATGTCTTGAAGACAGGAGACAATAACAAAACATATTAAAAAAAATGGGACAGGATGCTTTCGGTAGGCATCCAAAATAAAACACCAGATGACCTTCCAGCAGAAGAAAAGGCACTGGAACTACCTGGTGGGGAATTCAAATCTTTAATATTCATAGCTCTCCAAGAGTTGAAGCAAAAAGCAACAAAAATGAGGAAAAAATAGACAACTTCATTGAAAAGGTAGATGAAATCATGGAAAATACAGATAAAACAATGGGAGAATTCAGGAAAATAATACAAGAACAAAATGTCAAAATAAATTCACAACTAGAAATCATACAAAAACAACAATTAGAAATCCAAAAGATAAACAACAAGATTTCAGAAACAAACAGGGTCATAGAAGGTCTGAGGGAGCAGGCTTGAAACAATGGAAGACAAGATCAGCGAAATTGAAGACAAACACTTGGCCACGACTCTGTCTGAAGAAAAATCAGAAAAAAGAATGGAGAAAAATGAAGAAAACGTGAGAATGATGTGGGATACAATGAAAAGCAAAAATTTGTGAGTGATCGGAGTTCCAGAACAGGGGGAGAAAATGGAAAACACAGAGAGGATCATTGAAGAATGGCTGACAGAAAACTTCCTTAATATCATGAAAGATGAAATGTTGACCATCAAAGAAGCTCAGTGAACCCCATATAGGATAGATCCCAAAAGAAAATCACAAAGGTGTATCATAATGACACTCGCTAAAACCAAAGACAAAGAAAGAATCCTGAGAACAGCTTGAGAAAAATGAAAAAGTCACATACAGAGGGGAAACAATAAGTCTAAGCTCTGATTACTCAGCAGAAACCATGCAGGCAAGAAGGCAATGGGATGACATATATAAAACCTTGAAAGAAAAAAAATTCCCAACTAGGAATAATATATCCTGCAAAACTTTCATTCAAATATGATGGTGAAATTATGACATTTCCAGATAAACAGAAATTAAAGGAATATGTAAAAACCAAACCAAACTAACAAGAATTATTAAAGGTACTCATTTGGTTTGAGAAGAACATCAGATGACAGTCTGAATCTCAGATGCAACATTGCACCAGCCACATACCAACCTAGGAAATGAACCCTCGAGGACATCAAAACTAAAATTTACAACAGGGAACCAGAGAGGTTAATCTGTAAATGACAACAATGTCAGAACAATAAAAGAGGGAATAAATGGTGTAGGTATAGAACACTCTAATGAAGAGGAAGGCAAGGTGAGATGAAGTAATAAAAGACTGGTTCAAAACTAGGAAGATAAGAGGAATTTTCAAGGTAACCACAATAACAAAACATAAAGAAAGTTAACAAACCTACTCATCAAAATAAAGAAGAAAAACAATGCTCAGTAAAAGCAAAATCTACAAGAACAAAAGAAATGAAAAAAAAAAAAAATCCACAAACAAAAAGAATTCAGTACAGGAGAGTAAAAGGAACAAAGAAAATGGCAGCACCACAAAAAAACACTACAAAATGACAGCAATAAACTCACATCTATCAATAATTACACTGAACGTAAATGGCCTAAATGCACCCATAAAGAGACAGACAGTGACAGAACAGATTAAAAAAACAGAATCCATCGGTATGCTGTCTACAAGCGACACACCTTAGAAACAAAGACGTAAATTTATTAAAAATCGAAGGGTGGAAAAAAATATATCAAGCGAGCAGCTACCAAAAAAGAGGAGGAGTGGCAATACTAATCTCAGATAAAATAAACTTTAAAACAAAATCCACCATAAAAGACAAAGAAAGACATTATATGATTGAAGGGATGATCCATCATGAAGACATAGGCATAATAGACATCTACACACCCAGTGACAGGGCTCCAAAATACATAAAACAAACTCTAACAGCACTGAAAAGAGAAATTGACAGTTCCACAGTAAGAGTGGGAGACTTCAACACACCCCTCTCAGTAAAGGACAAAATATCGAGAAAGAAACTCAACAAAGATACAAAAGATCTAAAGGCCACAATCAGCCAATTTGACCTCATAGACATATATAGAACACTTGACCCAACAGCTGCAAAGTACACATTCTATTCTAATGCACATGGAATGTTCTCCAGAATAGGTCACATCTTAGGCTACAAAGCATCCCTCAACAAAATCCAAAACACTGAGATAATGCAAAGTATCTTCTCTAATCACAATGCCATCAAAGTAGAAATTAACAACAGGAAGAGAAGGAAAAAAAAAAAATCAGTTACATGGAAACTGAATAATATCCTGCTTAAAATCCACTGGAAGCCCTGGTAGCGTAATAGTTAAGTTCTACAGCTGCTAATCAAAAGGTCAGCAGTTTGAATCCACCAGGCACTCCGTGCAAACTCTATGGGCAGTTCTACCCCGTCCTATAGGGTCGCTATGAGTCAGAATTAACTCGACAGCAGTGGGTTTGGTTTTGTTTTGGTTTAAAAACCACTGGGTAATAGAAGAAATCAAAGATTAAATTAAAAAATTCCCAGAATCAAATGAGAATGAAAACACATCATAACAAAACCTTTGGGACACAGCAAAGGCAGTACTCAGAGGTCAATTTATATCAATAGATGCATGCATCACAAAAGAAAGGACAAAGTCAAAATGTTAGCCACACAACTCGAACAAATAGAAAGAGAACAGCAAAAGAGACCCAAAACCACCAGAAGAAATGAAATAATAAAGATCAGAGCAGAAATAAATGAAATAGATTATAGAAAAAACAGTAGAATCAACAAAACTAAAAGTCAATTCTTTGAAAGGATCAACAAAATCAACAAACCACCAGCCAAATGACAAAAGAATAGCAGGAGAGGACTCAAATAACCCAAATAAGAAATGAAATGGGGGACATTACAACAGACCCAACTGAAATAAAAAGGATCATAACAGAGTATTATGAAAAACAATACTCTAACAAATTTGAAAACCTAGAGGAAATGGACAAATTTCTAGAAACATACCATCTACCCAAACTAACACAAAATGATGTTGAAAACCTGAACAGATCCATAACAAGAGAAGAGATTGAAAAGGTAATAAAAAAAAACTCAACAACAAAAAAAGCACCAGCCCAGATGGCTTCACTGGAGAATTCTACCATACATTCAGAGAAGAGCTTACATCAGTACTACTCAAACTATTTCGGAACATAGAAAAGGAAAGAATGTTTCTGAATTCATTCTATGAAGCCAGCATAACCCTGGTATCAAAACTAGGCAATGACACCATAAAGAAAGAAAATTGCAGACCAATATTTCTCATGAATATAGATGCAAAAATTCTCAACAAAATTCTAGCCAATAGAATTCAGCATCATATCAAAAAAATAATACACCACAACCAAGTAGGATTCATACCAGGTATGCAACAATGGTTCAACATTAGAAAATCAATCAATGTAACCCACCACATAAATAAAAGGAAGGAGAAGAATCACATGATCATCTCAATTGATGCAGAAAAGGCATTCGACAAAGTCCCACACTCATTCCTGATAAAAAAAACTCTCAATAAAATAGGTATAGGAGGGAGATTCCTCAACATAATAAAAGGCATCTATACGAAACCAAAAGCCAATATCGTTCTTAATGGAGAGAGGCTGAAAATGCTCCCCTTGAGAACAGGAAAAAGACAAGGATGCCTTTTATCACCAATCCCATGTAACATTGTGCTGGAAGTCCTAGCTAGAACAATAAGGTAAGAAAAAGAAATTAAAAAAAAAAAAAAAAAAACCAAACCCGTTGCTGTCGAGTCAAGTCCGACTCATAGCGACCCTATAGGACAGGGTAGAACTGCCCCATAGAGTTTTCAAGGAGTGCCTGGTGGATCTGAACTGCTGACTATTTGGTTAGCAGCCACGGCACTTAACCACTACACCACCAGGGTTTCCAAAAGAAATAAAGGGCATCCAAATTGGTAATGAAGAAGAAAAACTGTCCCTTCGTGTGAATGATATGATACTATACAAAGAAAATCCAGAAGGCTCCACAAGAAAACTACTGGAACTAACAGAAAGATTCAGCAGATTAGCAGGATATGAGATAAACACAAAAACCAGTAGGATTCCTATACACCGATAAAAAGAATGATGAAAAGGAAATTAGGAAAAAAAATACCATTTGTAATAGCCCCTAAAGAAATATTTAGGAATAAACCTAACTGGGAATGTAAAAGACCACAAAAAAAAACAAACTACAAAACACTACTGTAAGAAACCAAAAGAGACCTATGTAAGTGGAAAAACGTACAATGCTCATGGATAGGTACACTCAATATTGTGAAAATGACAACTCTACCCAAAGCAATCTACAAATACGATGCAATCCCCATCCAAATACCAACAGTATTCTTTAAGGAGGTGGAAAAACTAATCATTAACTTTATATAGAAAGGGAAGAGGCCCCAGATAAGTAAAGCACTATTGAAGAAGAAGAATAAAGTAGAAGGACTTGCACTACCTGGCCTCATAACCTACTACACAGTTATGGTAGTCAAAACAGCCTGGTACTGGGATGATGACAGAAACATTGACCAATAGAACAGAATAAAGAACCCAGATGTAAATCCATCCACCTACGGTCACCTGATTTTTGACAAGGGCTCAAAGTTCCTCAAATGGGTAAAAGACAGTCTCTTAACAAATGGTGCTGGCCAAACTGGGTGTCCACCTGCAAAAAAATGAAACAGGACCCATACCTCACACCATACACAAAAACTAATTCGAAATGGATCAAAGACCTAAATATAAAACTAAAAACTATAAAGATCATAGAGGAAAAAACAGGATCACGGCTAGAGGCCCTAATACATGGCATTAACCGGATACAACCCATAATTAACAACACACAAATTCCAGAAGAGAAGCTAGATAACTGGGATCTTCTAAAAATTAAACACTATGCTCATCAAAAGAATTCACAAAAAGAGTGAAAAGAACCTATAGACTGGGGAAAAAAATTTTGGCTATTACAAATCCAGCAAAGGTCTAATCTCTAAAATATACAAGAAAATCCAACATCTTTATCACAAAGAGGCAAATAATCCAATTAGAAAATGGGCAAAGAAAATGAACAGACACTTCACCAAAAAGACTCATGAGGAAATGCTCGAGATCACTAGCCATTAGAGAAATGTAAATCAAAACTGCAATGAGATACCATCTTACTCTGGCATTACTGGCACAAATAAAAAAAACAGAAAATAACAGATGTTTGAGAGGCTGTGGGCAGATTGAAACTCTAATGCACTACTGGTAGGAATGCAAAATGATATAACTATTTTGGAAAACAATATGGCATTTCCTTAGAAAGCTAGAAATAGAAATACCATGTGATCTAGCAAGCCCACTCCTGGGAATATATCCTAGAGAAATAAGAGCCATCACATGAATATACGTGTGTAAACCCATGTTCATTGCAGCATTGTTCTCAATAGCAAAAAGATGGAAAGAACCTAGATGCCCATCGACAGATGAATGGACAAACTATGGTACATACACACAATGCAGTACTATACAGCTATAAAGAACAATGATGAATTTGTGAAGCATCTCACAACATGGATGAGCCTGAGGGCATTATGCTGAGTGAAATAAATCAGTCACAAAAGAACATATATTGTACGAGACCACTACAATAAAAACTCATGAAAAGGTTTACACACAAACAATCTTTGATGGTTACAAGGGAGGAGAAGGGTGGGGATGAAAAAACACTAAATAGACAATAGATAAGTGGTAACTTTGCTGTAGGGTAAGACAGTACACAATACTGGGGAAGCCAGCACAACTTGTACAAGGCAAGGTCATGGAAGCTCCACAGACACATCCAAACTTTCTGAAAGACTGAATTACTAGGCTGAGGTCTGTGGGGGCCATAGTCTTGGGGAAAATCTAGTTCAATTGTCTTAACATTGTTTATAAAGAAAATGTTTTACATTCTACTTTGGTGAGTAGTGTCTCAGTTCTTAAAAGCCTGTGAGTGGCCATTTGAGATACTCCACTGATCTCACCCCTTCAGGAGCAAGGGAGATTGAAGAAAACTAAAGACACAGGGAAAAATTTATGCAAAGGACTAATGAACTACTACTACCACGGTCTCCACTAGACTGAATCTAGTACAACTAGATGGTGCCTGGCTACCACCACTGACTGATCTGACAGGGATCACAATAGAGGGTCCCAGATAGGGCTGGAGAAAAATGTAGAGCAAAATTCTGACTCATAAATAAAGATCAAATTTAGTGGCCTGACAAAGACTGGAGAAACCCTGAGAGAAGGACCCCAGGACACCCTTTTAGCTCAGTAATGAAGTCACACGTGAGGTTCACCCTTCAGCCAAATATTAGACAGGCCCATAAAGCAAAATGATACTGAAGGGGTGCACCAGGCCAGGGGCAAGGACTAGAAGGCAGGAGGGGGCAGAATAGCTGGTAATAGGGAACCCAAAATCAAGAAGGGCGAGTGTTGACATGTCATGGGATTGTTAACCAAAGTCATAAAACAATATGTGTACTATTTAATAAGAAGTTAGTTTATCCTCTAAACCTTCATCTAAAGTACAATTTAAAAAAAAGAGTTAGAATATCTAGCTCAACTGGCATAACATGGTTTATAAAGAATGTGTTCTACATTTTACTTTGGTGAGTAGCATCTGGGATTTTAAAAGCCTGAGAGCAGCAATCTAGGATACTCCACTGGTCTTACCCTTTTGGGAGCAAGGAAGAACGAAGAAAACTAAAGACAGAAGGGAAAGATTAGTCCAAAGGACTAATGGACCTCATCTACCACGGCCTCCATCAGACTGAGTCTGGATCAATGAGATGGTACCTGGCTACCACCACTGGCTACTCTGAAAAAGATCACAATAGAAGGTCCAGGACACAGCTTGAGAAAAAATGTAGAACAAAATTCTAACTCAAAAAGAAAGACCAGACTTGCTGGCCCGACAGACTGGAGAAACCTTGAGAGTATGGCCCCCAGACACCCTTTCAGCTCAGTAATGAGGTCACTCCTGAGGCTACCCTTCAGCCAAAGATTGAACAAGGCCATGGAACAAAACAAGACTAAAGGGGTGCACCAGCCCCGTGGCAAGGACTGGAAGGCAGGAGGGAACAGGAAAGCTGGTAATAGGGAACCCAGGGTTGAGAAGGGAGAGTGTTAACATGTCGGGGGCGGGGGGTTTAACCAATGTCATAGAACATGTGCATACTAACTATTTGATGATTTTGTTCTGTAAACCTTCATCTAAAGTACAATTAAAAAAAAACAAAAAATCTGAGCATGGAGTCACTCTAGACTTTAATATTTTTTCCCTCTTTTATAGAGTCTTCTCACCCACATGTAATTCAACAGCAATTTTATTAGGTGTGTGGCTGTGGGCAAGTTACTTAAGCTCTCTGTGCCTCAGTTTCCCTTTCTGCAAAATGAGAATTATAACTGTATTTAAATCATAAAGTCGTTGCAAAGATTAAATGAGTTAATATATGTGGTAGGCAAAATAACGGCTCCCACATGTCTGTCATTTTGTCGTACTGTCGAAGCTTGCATATTACTGCAATGCTGGAAGCTATGCCACAGGTATTCAAATACCAGAAGGGTCACCCATGGTGGACAGGTTGCAGCTGAGCTCCCCCACTAAGACAGACTAGGAAGAAGGACCTGGCAGCTTACTTATGAAAAAAACTAGCCAGTGAAAACCTTATGAATAACTGACGAACATTGATATAGTGCCGGATTAGCCCTTAGGTTGGAAGGCACTCAAAAGATGACTGGGGAAGAGCTGCCTCCTCCAAGTTGAGTTGACCTTAATGACATAGATGGAGTCAAGCTTTCAGGACTTTCATTTGCTGATGTGGCATGACTCAAAATGAGAAGAAATAGCTGCAAACATCCATTAATAATAGGAACGTGGAATGTATGAAATATGAATCTAAGAAAATTAGAAATCATCAAAAATGAAATGGAATGCATAAAAATCGATATCCGAGGTATTAGTGAGCTGAAATGCACTGGTATTGACCATTGTGACTTGGGCGATCATACGGCCTACCATGCTGGGAATGACAAATTGAAGAGGAATGGCTTCACGTTCATCGTCAAAAAGAACATTTCAAGATCTACTCTGAAGTATAATGATAGGATAATATCCACACACCTACAGGGAAGACCAGTTAATACAGCTCTTATTCAAGTTTATATACCAACCACTCCTGCCAAAGATGAAGAAATTGAAGGTTTTTACCAACTTCTGCAGTCTGAAATTGATCCAACATGCAATTAGGATACATTGATAATTACTGGTGATTGGAATGCGAAAGTTGGAAACGAAGAAGGATCAGTAGTTGGAAAGTATGTCCTTGGTGAAAGAAACCATGCCAAGAGATCTGATAATAGAATTTTGCAAGACCAACAACTTCTTCATTGCAAATATCTTTTTTCAACAACATAAAGGGCGACTATATGTGGACTTCACCAAATGGAATACATAGGAATCAAATTGACTACATCTATGGAAAGAGACAATACAGAAGCTCAATAACATCAGTCAGAACAAGGCCAGGGACCGACTGCAGAACAGACCATCAATTGCTCATATGCAAGCTCAAGCCGAAGTTGAAGAAAATTAAAACAAGTTCATGAGAGGCAAAGTATGACCTTGAGTATATTCCGTCTAAATTTACAGACCATCTCAAGAATAGATTTGACGCGCTGAACACTAATGACCAAAGACGAGACAACTTGTGGAATGACATCAAGGTTTCATGAAGAAGGTAAGATGTCATTAAAAAGACAGGAAAGAAAGAAATGACCAAAATGGATGTCAGAAGAGACTCTGAAACTTGCCCTTGAACTTTGAATAGCTGAAGCAAATGGAAGAAATGATGAAGTAAAAGAGCTGAATGCAGGATTTCAAAGGGTGGCTCGAGAAGACAAAGTGAAGTATTATAATGAAATATGCAAAGACCTACAGTTAGAAAACCAAAAGGGAAGAGCAAGCTTGGATTCTTCAAGCTGAAAGAATTGAAGAAAAATTTCAAGCATCAAGCTGCAATAGTGAAGGATTCCATGGATAAAGTACTGAAAACACAGGAAGCATCAAAAGAAGATGGAATACACAGTCACTGTACCAAAAAGAATTGGTGAACATTCAGTCATTTCAGGAGGTAGCATATGATCAAGAACCTGTGTTACCGAAGGAAGAAGCCAAAGCTGCACTGAAGGTATTGGCAAAAAGTAAAGTTCCAGGAGTTGACAGAATACCAATTAAGAAGTTTCAACAAATGGACGCAGTGCTGGAAATGCTCACTCGTCTATGCTAAGAAATTTCAAAGACAGCTACCTGGCCAACTGACTGGAAGAGGTCCATATTTATGCCTACTCAAAAGAAAGGTGAGCCAACCAAATGCTGAAGTTACCAAACAATATCACATGCAAATAAAATTTTGCTGAAGATCATTCAAAAGCGATTGCAGCAGTACATTGACAGGGAACTACCAGAAATTCAAGCCAGATTCAGAAGAGGATGTGGAACCAGGGATATCATTGCTGATGTCAGATGGATCCTGGCTGAAAGCAGAGAATACCAGAAGGTTGTTTACCTGTGTTTTATTGACTGTGCTACGGCGTTCAACTCTGTGGATCATAACAAATTATGGGTAGCACTGTGAAGAATGGGAATTCCAGAACACTTAATTGTGCTCATGAGGAACCTGTACATAGATGAAGAGACAGTTGTTCGAACAGAACAAGGGGATACCTTGTGTTTTAAAGTCAGGAAAGGTGTGCGTCAGGGTTGTATCCTTTCACCATATATATTCAATCTGTACACTGTGTAAATAATCCGAGAAGCTGGACTATACGAAGAAGAACGGGGCATCACTATTGGAGGAAGACTTATTAACAGCCTTCAATATGCACATGACACAACCTTGCTTGCTGAAAGGGAAGAAGACTTGAAGCATTTACTGATGAAGCTCAAGGACTACAGCCTTCAGTATGGATTACACCTCAATGTAAAGAAAACAAAAATCCGTACAATTTGAACAATAAGCAACATCATGATAAATGGAGAAAAGATTGAATTTGTCAAGGATTTCGTTTTACTTGGATCCACAATCAACAGCCACGGAAGCAGTGGTTAAAAAATCAAAGGACACATTGCATTGGGCAAACCTGCTGCAAAAGACTTTTTTAAAGTGCTGAAAAGCTAAGACGTCACCTTGAAGACTAAGGTGGGTCTGACCCAAGCCGTGGTGTTTTCAGTCACCTCATGTACATGGGAAAGCTGGGTAATGAATAAGGAAGACGAAAAAAGATTTGACACCTTTGAATTATGGTGCTGGCAAAGAGTATTGAATATACCATGTACTGCCAAAAGAATTTTTGGGTGGCCAAAAGAATGAATAAATCTGTCTTGGAAGTACAGCCAGGATGCTCCTTAGAAGTGAGGATGATGAGACTTCGTCTTACATACTTTGGACATGTTATATCAGGAGGGATTAGTCCCTGGAGAAGGACATCATACTTGGTAGAGGGTCAGTGAATAAGGGGAGAACCCTCAGTGAGATGGACCGACACAGTGGCTGTAACAATCAAGCACAACAATGATCATTGGGATGGCTCAGGACCGGTCAATGTTTTGTTACATTGTACACAGGGTGCTATGAGTTGGAATCAACTTGATGGCACAATGACAAGGTTACCCACATCGTAATCCCTGGCATCTGTGAATATGTTACCTTACCTGGCTAAGGGACTTTGGAGATGGGACTTAATCAATGATGTTGAGATAAGGAAGTTATCCTGAGTTATCTGGTGACCCCCTTGCGATCACAAGCATTCTTACAAGTGAAAAAGAGGCAGGAAAGTCAGAGTCAGAGGGGAAGACGTGATGATAGAATAAAAGGTCAGAATGATGCTGGATGGGGGCCACAAGTCAAGGAATGGAGGATGCCTCTAGAAGCTGGAAGAGGCAGGCAATGGATTCTTCCCTAGAGCCTGTGGAAGGAACGTTGCCCTGCCAACACCTTAATTTTACCCCGTGAAACTCATAATTACTTGTTGTAGTGAGAGGGGAAGCATACCATGGGAACCATGAGGCATCTCGATAAGAGGGTGTTAGAAAGGACTTATTATAGGATTTGGGCTTGTGGTCAGTGATTTTGGGGAAGCTTTCATGAAGTGGGGTGTTATGGATTAAATCATGCCCCCCCCAAAATATGTGTTCCTAATCCCTATCCCTATACCTGCAAATATGACCCTGTTTGGAAACAGGAGTTTTGTTTTATATTAGTGATACCATACCGCATGGGGTCCTAAACCTAATCCCTTCCAAGTAGTATCTTATAGACACAGCAGAATAGATACAGAGACACACAAGGAGAAGACACCGTCATGTGAGGACCTGTCTTCAAGCAAAGGAACTTCGAGGATTGTCAGCAGACACCAGAAACTAGGAGAGAGACCCACAGAAGAAATCAACATGGGCGTGGCCCTGATTCAGACTTTTGGCCTCCAGAACTGTGAGAAAATAAATTCCTGTTCTTTAAAGCCACTCATTGTGGCTTTAAACAAATACCACCCACAGAACAACACCACTGTATTTTTTTATTATGGCAGCACTAGGTAGCTAAGCCATGGGGCTTTGCTCTGGATTGGGTGCTGTGGGGAAGCAGGGGTAATTCTATGACTGTGTATCACAAAAAATCTTATCTCTATGGAGGCCAGAGTAAACTGAATATAGAGCTGCACTTGGTAAGTTAGCATCAAATCTGTTGCCATCGCCTTGATTCCGACTAATAGTGACCCCATAAGACAGAGTAGAACTGCCCTATAGGGTTTCCAAGGCAGCAATCTTTACATACTGCCACATCTTTTTTTCCTCAGAGCGGCTGGTGGGCTTGAACTGCTGGCTTTTTAGTTAGCTTCTGAGCATTTAACAACTGTGCCACAAGAGTTCCTGGGAAGGTGGCATCAGCCACTCACATGAGCCAGGAGAGGGGAATGTTTGGTATTGTGGTTTGGACTTTGTTCTTGTGTTTGTCTGAGTTCTCACATGATTACTGAGTGGTCTTGTTTTTGTCCTGATCCATTATGGTCTCTGAGTGCGACTTCTCTGACGTTGATGATTTGTGAAATTGTTCACCAGAAGAACACCAGGGCTAGATGTCAGTGCCCAGCCAACTCCTAGCAACACCAAGGCCAGGCTGGATGTCAGGGGCTCCCGTCCTCTTTTTCAGCCTGTTTTCATGGAAGTTGAAGTATGGGCTGCATTTGAATCACCTGCAGAGCTTGCTAAGCTGTAGATCCCTGGCCCAACCCTCGCCTCCACTGAATGAATCTGTTGGGCAAGGGGCTGGAAGTCTGTATTTTTAATCAGCATGCTGTGACATTAAAAAAGAGAGGCATCACAAGCCCGGGTTCAAAAACCTAGATTTGTGGCACTCGTTCACAGTGGGAGACATTAAGCGCTCAGCTGTAGGTTTGAATTTCCATTACTGTCAAGTTCCAGCACCTGGAGGTTATAGAATTTTAACTCAGTGGCACCAGCCTTTGAATTTACAAGGTTATCTGTGCTTATACTTTATGTGCCAGTTTTAGAGAAACCTCAACCAAGGAAGTCAGGTGGTAAATGACAGAAGAGAAGGGTTTGGTCATCTATTACCATAAATCAATAAAAGGCAGACACCAGTAGAAAAGCTGCTGCCAAACAGAGGAAAAAATAAAACAACAGGGAATTGCCTCGGAGTCAGTGAAAACATGCACCAGGGTAAACCAAAATTCCAGAGACA
Organism: Loxodonta africana; assembly: GCF_030014295.1. Taxonomy (NCBI): domain Eukaryota; kingdom Metazoa; phylum Chordata; class Mammalia; order Proboscidea; family Elephantidae; genus Loxodonta; species Loxodonta africana. Next base: position 66,007,343 of record NC_087343.1, read on the forward strand.
GAGCTTTTTGAACATGCATGATTGAAATCTCATTTAATAAAGAAAAAAAAGGCAAAGCATATCAGAAATGAGATGTCTAGTCAGAGCATTGCAGATAAAAACAAGAAAATCTTCAAAGGGAAACTCTGAAGAATAAATGCAAAGAAAGCAGAAATGAAGGAGGTAATTTATTCTAAAACCACAACCAGGAGAATATTTGGCATTTTCAAGGATTAGGAAAGGAGTACCAAAAGGCAATTAAGACAGAGCCTAATAATGAACTTGATGTTGAGCCTGACTTTGAGAGACCTGCTTGATTCAGCATTTTAAGATGACAAGGGCAAGGGGACTTTAAGCACAGATATCATACCACCAAGTCCAGTTTAGGACACCTTTTTTTTTGATTCACTGAGTTTTTCTGCTCTTCAGATGTGCAAGAACAGAGCTCATCATAATCAAATAACCTCGCCAAAGCTTTCCTAACAGGAATTTATGTAATGAGTCTTTTTTAGCCTGAATAATGCATTTTGCCTTAAAAATCTATTTTGCCTGCAATCTCCACAGGCAGAGTCTGCATCTATAGCTCATTACCGTCATTCTGATGGTAATGTTACAGCTCATCAATTACTTGGTAGCAAGGTCAAATTTAGCAGCCAAATCTCCCCTTTAGTGAGGCCATCAAGAGCCTATCTATCACCCGCCCCCCGCACCTACCCTTCCTGCAAAAAGCCTCTTGCTCAGGTTCTCAAGTGCTCTCTCTTTCTCCCTCCCCTCTCTCTCCACGCTGTCATCCTGTCACCACAGTATTTCCAGTTACAAAATCCTTCCTGATTTAAGCCCTGATTAATTGATTCATTTTTACTTTCATTTAAGAAAGGACAAGCAAGAATGTGTGAGAAAATCAGGGGGACATAAGAAGGGAAAGAACCTGCGTGTAAGAGAAAAGAGATTGTCTGACTCTGTAAATAGACGCTGAAAACTAGAGGCATGTGGTTCCCTTGGAATTTTTGTCCACAGGAAAGACCTTTTTGATTAACACTTGATTGTATTAGACAGGCCACTGAGATTTACTTTAATCAAAGAAAAGAAAAATTTCTCAGCCAAGCAAAATTTTTAAAAACTACAATAACTAAGTGATATAAAGAAAAAAATTTCTCTCTCTTTGTAGAATTTGGCTCTGTTACAGAGCTGTCAACCAGTCTGAATTTCTCAAAAATTGATTCAGTTTCATAAGAAACTCACCTGGAAAGTTGACCACCGTGCAAGAATCTTTAACAATCAGCTCAGCTTTTAGATTTTTTTTATGAAGCTTCAGCTCAATCCCACAATTCATTTACTCGGTTTTCTTCCTAGTGTCAGTAAGCAAAAATTCAGCCCGGTCAACACAACTATACCTGGCGAACAAACTTATAAAGAAAAAAAGAATCTGTTTAATCACTTTCCACAGTGTATTTATAAATTAACCTTGTTTCCAAACAGTTAGGGGTAAACTGAATCACCAACAACCACTCTCTTAAATTCCATCTGTTTTTCTTGAAGTACTAAAAGGCAAAACTCCCAAGAGAGGTAGCACTTTAGTCTGCCACCGGCCCCTGCGTTTATATATTTTAAGTCTATGCTGTTAAATGCATATTGCTTTGGTAAATGTTTTTTGTTTATATATATATATATTTTTTTTTCCTTTTTTTTAAATTATGGCCCTCTCGGCAGCGGGTTTTATCCATAAAGGAGCCCTGGTGGTGCAGTGGTTATGAGCTATGGCTTCTAATGAAAAGGAAGGCAATTCGAATCCGCTAGCTGCTCCTTGGAAACCCTGCGGGTCAGCTCTATTCTGTCGTGTAGGGTTGCTATAAGTTGGAATCGACTCGATGGCAATGGGTTTGGGGTTTTTTGTTTGTTTTGGTTTTGCCCATAAAAAAGCTTTTTTTGCCTTAAAGACTAATTTGTTTGATATAATATAGTCACAGTGGCTTTTCTTTTAAAAAAAAAATTATTGTGGCAAAATATATGTAACAAAATGTGTGCCATTTAAACTATCTTTAAGTATGAAATTCAGTCACGTTAATTATATTTGCCATGTAGTGCAACCAACACCACTGTTTCTGAATGTTTTTCATCCCCCAAAGATCATGAAGATGGCGCAGGACTGGGCAAGGTTTTGTTCTGTTACACATAAGGTCACTATGAGTCGGTGTGCACTCAGAGGCAATTAATACCAACAAACAGAAACTCAGTTCCCCTTAAGCAGTAGCTCCCCATTTTCCTCTCCCCTCAGTCTCTTGAAACCACTAAGACATTTTTGTCTTTATGCATATGTGTATTCCAGATATTTCATATATCTGGTATCATACATTTGTCCTTTTGTGTCTAGCTTGTTTCACTTAGCACAATGGTTTTAAAGTTCATCCACGTCATAGCATGTATCAGAACTTCATTTCTCTTCATAGCTGAATAATATTCCATTTTATGGATATACTACAGTTTGTTTATCCAGTTGCCTGTTGATAGACACTTCGGCTGTTGCCACTTTTTGGCTATTGTGAATCATACTGCAATGAACACTGGTGTATATATATCTATTTGAGTCCGTGTATTCAAGTCTTTAGGGCGTGTAACTAGAAGTGGAATTGCTGGGGCATGCGGTACAATTCTATGTTTAATTTTTTTGAGAAACTGCTAAACTGTTTTGCATGTACCATTTTACGTTCCCACCAGCAATGGATGAGAGTTCCAATTTCTCCACTCCAATTTTCTAACGCTTGTTATTTTCACATTGGCTTTCTTTTGATGAGAATTTGTCTACTCTTTTTCTTATCCATTAACTTTCAGTCTTTCTGTTCCATTTTCTTTTAGGTATGTCTCTTTTATATGATGGAAACCCTGATGGCATAGTGGTTAAGAGCTACAGCTGCTAACCGAAGGTCAGCAGTTTGAATCCACCAGGTGCTCCTTGGAAACTCTATGGGGCAGCTCTACTCTGTCCTATTGGGTCTCTATGAGTTGGAATCATCTAGATGGCAGTGGGTTCTTTTATACAGTATACAGCTAAATTTTAAAATCCGTTCTGATGTTGAGGTATAAAGGCCCAGTCTTATTCTCTTAATCTGAGATGATTCTTAGGAGCTATCCCAGCTCCAGATTCCTGTATGATAAACTGAGGTCTGTGTTACAACTGGAAACGCTGGCGGCGTAGTGGTTAAGTGCTTTGGCTACTAATCAAAGGGTCGGCAGTTCAAATTTGCCAGGTGCCCCTTGGAAACTCTATGGGGCAGTTCTACCCTGTCCTATAGGGTCGCTATGAGTCAGAATCGACCTGATGGCACTGGGTTTGGTTGGGTTTTTTTTGTGTTACAACTCTATCAATGCATTTCCTTTTGCCTAATCCTAATTCTTTCATTCCTTTGAAGGTGTTGTTCTGAGAACACTCACACACTTCCTGCATACAAATCTCCATCTCAGAATCTGTTTATGGAAGAGTCTACCCAAAACATCTTTTTCATGAAATACTGCTGTTATCAGAGGTTACTGAATTCCTTTCCTTGTGTTTTAGTGCCTGTATCTTGAGTTGTAAGCTCATCTTCAGTGGAAACCATCCTATGAAAATTCTTTGTGGTCTAGCCTGTGGAGGTGTCACTCCACAGCGATTTTCTGTTCACTCTGCCAGCTACTCCAGGGATATCACTATCCCAGGACTAATTTTTATGTAAATTTCTCATCTGGACAGTTCCCAAACCAATACATACGTGTACATTCTAACTCTGATACAGCACAAGGTGGAGACCTGGGGTTTTTATTTCTTTTGGAATAATTTTTTTCCTCTTCCATAGCCCAGGACAGCAAACTTTCTTAGCATCTCCCTGTTAAGGTGGGTAGATTTTTTTCTAGGCCCCTCATTATTGAGGGCACATGCTACAAATATCGCAGCTTCACTATGAAGTCTTAGTTCATCCAGCGTCTCATAGGACTCACAGCTTCATACTCTGGGCTGATTGTATGTTGAAACCCAAACTACTAGTTATTACTAAATTTGATAACCACCCATGGGGAAACTTCAGGATCAGATCCTAAGCTTATAGCTCTTAATTTCGGGCACTTAGAGAGTTCCATTATTTCTTGCAAGTCGATATGCATTAATATTATTTTTAACATATTGCCAGAACCTGATACACCTCTAAGTAGCTGAATATTTCCTTGAGCTAAGTTTTAGTAAGAAATAGAAATCACGAGAACACTGACCTTGGAACTGAAGTGGGGAAATGACATAACCGAAAAGGTAATAAAAAAATCAAACTATCTCTTTCATGTCTAGGACTGGCCCTGATTGGCTAGGTACTAACCAATAAATATAACTAATAAAAAAGCAATCTAGAAGAATTGAGAATCCAGATATAAATCCATCCATGTATGAGCAGCTGATATTTGACAAAGGACCAGTGTCAGTTAATTGGGGAAAAGATAGTCTTTTTAACAAATGGTGCTGGCATAACTGGATATCCATTTGCAAAAAAATGAAACAGGACCCATACCTCACACCATGCACAAAAACTAACTCCAAGTGGATCAAAGACCTAAACATAAAGACTAAAACGATAAAGATCATGGAAGAAAAAATAGGGACAACCCTAGGAGCCCTAATACAAGGCATAAACAGAATACAAAACATTACCAAAAATGATGAAGAGAAACCAGATAACTTGGGAGCTCCTAAAAATCAAACACCTATGCTCATCTAAAGACTTCACCAAAAGAGTAAAAAGACCACCTACAGACTGGGAAAGAATTTTCAGCTATGACATCCCAGACCAGCGCCTGATCTCTAAAATCTACATGATTCTGTCAAAACTCAACCACAAAAAGACAAACAACCCAATCAAGAAGTGGGCAAAGGATATGAACACACATTTCACTAAAGAAGATATTCAGGCAGCCAACAGATACATGAGAAAATGCTCCTGATCATTAGCCATTAGAGAAATGCAAATTAAAACTACGATGAGATTCCATCTCACACCAACTAGACTGGCATTAATCCAAAAAACACAAAATAATAAATGTTGGAGAGGCTGCGGAGAGATTGGAACTCTCATACACTGCTGGTGGGAATGTAAAATGGTACAACCACTTTGGAAATCCATCTGGCATTATCTTAAACAGTTAGAAATAGAACTACCATACAACCCAGAAATCCCACTCCTCGGAATATACCCTAGAGATACAAGAGCCTTCACACAAACAGATATATGCACACCCATGTTTATTGCAGCTCTGTTTACAATAGCAAAAAGCTGGAAGCAACCAAGGTGTCCGTCAACGGATGAATGGGTAAATAAATTGTGGTATATTCACACAATGGAATACTATGCATCGATAAAGAACAGTGACGAATCTCTGAAACATTTCATAACATGGAGGAACCTGGAAGGCATTATGCTGAGCGAAATGAGTCAGAGGCAAAAGGACAAATATTGTATAAAACCACTATTATAAGATCTTGAGAAATAGAAAAAACTGAGAAGAGCACATACTTTTGTGGTTACGAAGAGGGGAGGGAGGGAGGGAGGGAGAGGGTTTTTTTATTGATCAATCAGTAGATAAGAACTGCTTTGGGTGAAGGGAAAGACAACACTCAATACAAGGAAGGTCAGCCCATTGGACTGGACTAAAAGCAAAGAGGTTTCCAGGATAAAATGAATGCTTCAAAGGTCAGCGGAGCAGGGGCGGGGGTCTGGGGAACATGGTTTGAGGGGATGTCTAAGTCAATTGGCAAAATAATTCTATTATGAAAACATTCTGCATCCCACTTTGAAATGTGGCATCTGGGGTCCTAAATGCTAACAAGCGGCCATCTAAGATGCATCAATTGGTCTCAACCCACCTGGAGCAAAGGAAAATGAAGAATACCAAGGTCACACGACAACTAAGAACCCAAGAGACAGAAAGGGCCACATGAACCAGAGACCTACGTCATCCTGAGACCAGAAGAACTAGTTGGTGCCCGGCCACAATCGATGACTGCCCTGTCAGGGAGCACAACAGAGAACTCCTGAGGGAGCAGGAGATCAGTGGGATGCAGACCCCAAATTCTCATAAAGAGACCATACTTAATGGTCTGACTGCGACTAGAGGAATCCCGGCGGCAATGCTCCCCAGACCTTCTGTTGGCACAGGACAGGAACCATCCCCGAAGACAACTCATCAGACATGAAAGGGACTGGTCAGCGGGTGGGAGAGAGATGCTGATGAAGAGTGAGTTAATTAAATCAGGTGGACACTGGAGAGTGTGTTGGCAACTCTTGACTGGAGGGGGGATGGGAAGATAGAGAGAGAGGGAAGATGGCAGAATTGGCACAAAACGAGAGACTGAAAGGGCTGACTCAATAGGGGGAGAGCAAGTGGGAGAAGGGAGTAAGATGTATGTAAACTTACATGTGACAGACTGATTGGATTTGTAAATGTTCACTTGAAGCTTAATAAAAGTTAATTAAAAAAAAAAAAAAAAGCAATCTAGAATCCCAATGGACTTGAAGTATTTCCCTTATGGGAGTTTGAGTTTTTTGAGGGCAGGAACTGAGTCTTGCTTTCTGTTGTATTCCCAGCACCTAGAATCAGGCTCAAAAAACCCCCCAAAGCAAATCAGTTGCCATCAAGTCAATTCTGACTCATGGTGACACTATGTGCCCAGAATAGAACTGTGCTCTAGAGGCTTTTCAAGACTGTGAACTTTTGGAAGCAGATCACCAGGCCTTTCTTCCAAGACACCTCTGGGCAAGTTCAAACCAACAACCTTTCCATGAGTAGTTGAGTGCTTAACCTTTTGTGCCACTCAGTTACTCTGTTCAGTAGATACTTGTCCACTGAATGAATGAGTCAGTGATAATGCAGCTCTGTGAAAAAGTTAACAACAACAACAAAGCCGTGCCATCGAGTCAATTCTGACTCATAGCAACCCTATATTTAGATATTAAAAAATTAGAAACGAGAGTATAGCATCACATTACATCAACACTGATCGAATAAGAAGAATACAAATTAACAGAAAAGGGAAATGTAAACTGAGTTATATTCATTAATTTCTATGTTCTTCCAACAAACATTTACTGAGTGTCTTTTACTGAACGGGAAACCCTGGTAATGCAGTGGTTAAGAGCTATGGCTGCTAACCAAAAGGTTGGCAGTTCGAATCCACCAGGTGCTCCTTGGAAACTCTATGGGGCAGTTCTACTTTGTCCTTGCTATCAGTTGGAATTGACTCAATGGCAACAGGTTTGGTTTTGGTGGCATTATTGAATCTGGTGCTGTGCTGGGCATGGAAGATGTCTTAGTTTCCTAGTGCCACTGTAACAGAAATACCACCGGTGGGTGTCTTAGACAACAGAAATTTATTTTCTCACAGTTTAGGAAGCTAGAAGTTCAAATTCAGGGCACCAGCTGTAAGAAAAGCCTTTCTGTCATCTCTAAGGGAAGATTCTTTTCTAAACTTTTGTAATCCTTGGTTCCTCTGTTCCCTGGGGATCCTCTCATGTACTTCTATCTTCCCCAGTTAGCGATCACTTGTCTCTGTGTCTATGCTGCTCCTTATAACTCAGAAGTGATTATGTTTAGGACACACCCTATATTGATGTTACCTCATTAACATAACAAAGAAACCCAATTTCCAAATGGTATAACATACATAAATATGTTGTTGTTGTGTGCTGTTGAGTCAATTCTGACTCATAGCAGCTCTACAGGACAGAGTAGAGGTGCCCCACAGGGCTTCCAAGGAGGAGATCTCCAGGTTCTTTCTCCCATGGAGCCACTGGTGGGTTCGAACCACTAACCTTTCAGTTACCAGCTGACACCTTAACCATTATACCACCAGGGCTCCTTTCAAGGGTTATGCTTCCAACATACATTTGGGAGTTGGCACAGTTGGATCCATAACAGGGAATGTTAACAAAAAGAAGAACATGTCCCTGCCCATGTAGGGATCTGGGGAGGCAGACTTTAAACGGACATACTAATAAACAAAAATTACAACATAATCAGTATTAAGAATAGGGTGACCAAATGTCCAAGTTGATCCAGGACAAGATTTGTTTATACCTGTTTTCCCAGTGTTACTATTCATAACGCCCCCTTCACTCTCATAAGTGTCCCAGTTTAGATGGTCACCTAGGCTATGACTGAGAGGTACATGATGTTAGGAAAGTACAAGAGAGAGAACTGACCTACTCAGGGAGACGAAGAGAGGCTTCCTTGGGAAAGGCAAGACTGAGCTGAGAGATGCAGGATGGAACACACATAATAAGTGATTGTGTTGAGGAGTAAATTGGAAGGGCCCTCCAAGCAGATAAAATACCATGTGCAAAGCCTTGTGTAGGTGAAAACAAGGTACATTCAAGGAGCCAACAGAAGGCCCGTCTGGCTAGAGTTTCAAGGGCAAGAGGTAGCCTAGAGGGATAGTTGGCACCAGACCATGCAAGACGTGTGGGCATCTTAAGAATTTTGGGATTTTGTTCTTTATCCTTAAATCAAGGATGAAGGTAGGAGAGGTGCAGGAATTTAGCATTCTGAAAAGACTCCCTTTGGCTGCAGTGTAGAGAACATATTTGAGAAACTCCAGGAAGCTAGTTAGGAGGCTTACACTAGTCCAACTAAGACATGACAATAGCCTGAAATAGAATGGTGATGGAGATGAAGAGAAGGGAATCAATTTGAGATGAGTCTAGAAAGCAAAATCAACAGAACCTGGAGATGAATTATTGACTGTGGGGAGAAAGGGATAGGGAATGCCTAGAATAGGTTTCTGGTTTGCACACCTGGGTGGATAACGATGCAATTCACCGAGTTAAGGAATGTAGCCAGAGATGTGGCATATATATATTTATCCATACACACATTCACCTCTTTAGGGAACAATGTTCATCAGCACCTGGTATGTAACAAGCTCTGTGGATAATAACAAACATGTTTACTAAGAAATCTAGTAAGGAGTCTAAGTGCACAAATACCTATTTTTATCGGTTATGATCCTTTCAGCTGCGTTTAATAGAAAACTCAAGTCAAAATTGCTTACATAATGAGAAAATTTATAAATCTTAAAATGGAGAGCTCCAGGTTCGTTGACTTAGTGGTGCTGATGGCATCAAGAATGCTTTCCATCTTTCTACTCTGCTTTTGTCACTTGTTTTACTTTTCCTTGACTAAAACCCTTCAGGGTTGCAAGATTGTTAGGCCAGTCCCAACCACACATAGCCATGACAATGACCAGCAGCAGAATGACTATTTGTTTCCATGGATCTCTTTTCCAAAGCTAGGAGAACTTTTTTTAGGAGTCCCTCACTAGATTCCTCCTCACAGCTTATGTAATATTGTCTTAGGAGAGGTACAGACTAGATCAGGGGATTGGAGGAGAAGAAATCACCTTATAAATGACTGAAATGTTTCCCAGGCTGGGAAAGCTTATAAAGTTTATGTCACTCTGAAGGCAGAACTTGAGGTCTGAGATTACAGCAGCACTTGAAAGAATCCTAACAAAAACCCCTCTTCTCCAACTGTTCTCCTGATTTCGGGTATCCTCACAGCTTCCCTGAATTCCTACCAAAGTAATGTAAATACTGTTTCTTATTGTTTCTAAGCTTCACTGAACTGAAAGAAGAATGGTTGAATGGTGTTTTGCATAAGATACTAGAAATATTTTTCACTTAGTTCTGGCTCAATCCAAGCCTGACCTGTTTCTGTCATTACCGCTGGAATGGTTCTCCAGCTCTCGCCAGATTTTGAGTTGTCAGGATAATAATTTATCCATCTTGTTGTCAGATTTACAGCTAGTTTGCCTGACTCTAGGGGAATCTAAACGACTATCATCACACATGGTTTACAACTCATGTTTTAAATGCCTTTAATTCCAGATATTCTCCCCCTACTACACCCTATGTTCAAAGTCTTAGAAAACTATTGTTGAAATACATTTTGTTCTGTTGTGGAAATCTCCATCACCCACCAAAGATCAGTTTTACTCTAGTTTTCTTTAAATGCTCACTAAAATGACTGAGAGGATCACTGACCACAGTTACTAATTCTATCTCCTCCATCTCTAGGCCCAGGGCTCTCGCATAATTCCTAATTCCTTCCATCCTCACTTTCCCAGCCAACCTCTTTCAAATCATCCCTGCTCTTCTAAAGAATCTTGAATTTCCAGTATTGTATATAACTTTTGCATTTTATAAACCACTTTTGAAGCTTCTCACTTTAAAGATAAGTCTCAAGATTTGCTTTACAAGGCCAACCAGAAGTTATTTTGCATGTTTATTAATTCATCCCCTGTAGCTTCTCCCTCTTACAATGGGTCCTTTTCAAGGTTTTAACTACAAGCATTAAATTACCCTTCTGACTTATCCTTTCCCTCCTCCTCCAAAGAATGCTTGGAAAGGAATCCATTTGTGGGCAGATATTAAGTCTTTCTCAAAAGCATTCTATGCCAAATAACAAGCATCCAGTTGTAGTTCAAATAAAATACTAATAGTGATTTACATGATAAGCAAGAGTGGTAATTACGTGGCTTTGAAAGCATATCATAATGACTTTTTACAGTTGTACTTACACACTATTATTCTCCTTTTCTCATTCTCTTGTCAGTGTTTCTAATTACATGGGCCCAGCCAAATATACTAAAAGCAAATACAGAAAAATGCATGAGTTGGTGAGACACCCTGGTGACCACAAGCAGCCAAATTGGATTTTGTATGTAATATAGAGTCTTAGGGCAGTAACACCAGGACTTTTGGGCAGGCCTCTTCTTCCTTCCTTTTCTCCCTCACCCTCAAAACCTACACACAACCACCAGTGAATTAATTCATCAAAATATATTTACCAAATATCTGCTACTGGTTGTTGCCAGCTGCCATGAAGTCATCCTCTGACTCATGGTGACCCCAACAGAGCAAAATGTTGCCCAATCCCGTGCCATCCCCATGATTGTTTGTAGATCTGATCATTGTGATCCACAGGGTTTTCACTGGCTGATTTTCAGAAGTAGATCTCCAGGCCTTTCTTCCTAGTCTGTCTTAGTCTGGAAGCTCCACTGAAACCTGTTCATAGTAACAAACAAGCCTCCACAGACAGATGTGTGGCGGCAGCACAAGAAGTGCATTGGCTGGGAATTGAATCAGGTCTTCCACATGGAGGGGAAGAATTCTACCACTGTATTACCACTGGTTAAGGGGGAATTATCTAATAGATTCACAATTTATTAATATCCCTAGATATCCTCATATCTGTTATTAGGTACAACCAGACCAGCAGAGAACCAACTAACTAGGCCACAAAATTTTGTGTTTTCCTATCAAGCACTGTGGAATTGATTTTACTATGGCATTTTATCACTTCATTTTATCCTTCGTTGAAGGATGTTTTAAGAAATGGAGTTACAGAACTTGTAGTTCTTCTCGATGTTAGGATGTTGTTGGAGACATTGTTGATTACTTTATGCAGTATCTTTAAGAGGTGAAACAGAGAGCCCCCCAAATCTACAAAGTAACAAGAAATGGGCCAGGGCGCAGAAACAAAGCCATTCCACAGAACAGTGGGGCAGGGCATCAGGAAATAGCCTGCAAACTTCTTTAAATTTGTCTTTCAGGAGCAGCTGGAGAAAACCAGCCCCAGCGACATGCACAGAACATCCACCTGTGACCGCTGTGTGACCTTCCACCAGGGGCAGTGAGGGGCTGCAGAAGCAGCCAGGGAATTGAACCCCGGGAGCGAGAGACTGCGCAGGTGCGACACACCATAATAAGTCCTGCTATGTTTTTTTTTTTTTTTATGAATCCCAGAAGCCTCCAGGACTGAAGCCATCTTGGAAAGCTGCTGTGCGTGCACCTTAGTTAACATATCCCCGCCTGTGCCTATAAATAAACATGAATCTTTTCCCACCCAAAAACTTTCAAACCCCAGCCCGTCTTTTGTTCTGTGAGACGGGGGTATGCATTGCTTAGGCCCTCCTCGTCTCTGCTTGCAATCCTCTTCAATAAAGTTTTGCTTGTGTAGAAAACTCTATGTGCCTTACCTGCTCATTCTTGACCAGTGAGAGGCAAGAACCTTATTCCGGTAACATCTTCTTTATTAGGATTCCATGAAAAAGATTCTCTCTAATTTCGAGATCAAAAATCTTAACACCTCTTGAGCAACTTTCTTTTTTTTTTAAGCTTATAATCTTTGTGAATCATGTCCCTGATGATGTTTCCCTTTTTACGTTGGTCACAGCTGTCTGTCAGTGGAGGTTGTGCGTTGCTATGATACTAAACAGGTTTCAGCGGAGCTTTCAGACTAAAAGGGACTAAGAAGGAAGGCCTGGTGGTCTACTTCTGAAAATCAGCCAATGCATCCCTGTGAATCACAATGCTCCGTGGTTCATAAGGTCATAGTGAGTTGGGGGCTGACTCAAAGGCCACTAACAACAACAGCAACTAGAAAGTTCAGATTCTAGTGTTGCAACTAATAAGCATCCACCCGGGAACCTTAGATGTGTGTGTTCTCAGTTTACTCTTTGCTTCGTCCTATCTTTCCCAACACTCACTTTGTACTGTCCAATAACCCAAAAACCCAGTGCCATCGAGTCGGGCTTCACTTATTTTTTTATTTTTTAACAAAAGAGAAATGTATTGCTTGTTGACATTATTGCTAAATGCAGGTATTTGGCTGGTGGCCTTCTGTGAGGTAATTTGGGGACCCGCGATCTTTCGTCTTATTGACCTACCCTCCTCTAGGGCCTCCAATCTTTTGCATACAGTCAGAACATGGGGAAAGAGAGAGGGTAAGGAATCGGGTAGGAAGGTTTACGTGCTAGGCCTAGAATTGCTGTATGTCACTGCTGCTTATGTTCCAAAATGCGGTAACACAGTCACACCAGATTGTAAGGAGAGCTGAGAATTGTGATCCAGCATTGTGTCTGGGAATAAAGGGAAATGGGCATGGTAGATAACTAGCCAATATTTGCCACATAGCAGGAAAAGTAAGGTATAAAGGGAACAACAACAACAAAAACACTCAAACCTGTGGCCTTCAAGTCAATTTTGACTCATAGTGACCCTATAGGACGGAGTAGAACTGCCTCATAGGGTTTCCAAGGAGCACCTGGTGGGTTCGAACTGCCAACCTCTTGGTTAGCAGCCATAGCACTTAACCACTACACCCCCAGGGTTTCCTATAAAGGGAACAGTTTACTCGTATTCCCTAAATTATTTCTGCCAACAGCATGATCATTAATTGTCAGTCACAGAACCACTGAGGTCACCAGGGAATTCTCTCTTTGTGACAACTTTCCCTTTTGTCACTTCTTTTCGATTTTTTTCTGCCACTTCCTTTGTTCAGGTCTTTTCTACCTCATGGTGCGCCTACCGGAACTTCTACTTTCCTGGCCTCTGGGAGGGTGCTATCTTCTGAACATGTCTCAAACAGGTTGGCACATATATTTTATTACTTAGTACTGCATTAAAAAAATCACCCCAAAAGCTAGTGACTTAAAATAGCAATAAAAATTTACTTATATCTATCATGGTATATGCGGGTTAGAAATTTGGGGAGCAACTTAGCTGGGTGGTTTTGGCTTGAGGTCTCTCATGAGGTTGCACCTGCTGTGTCCAAAGTTATCAGAAAGCTTGATTGGGGCTGGTTGGTCCACTTTCAAGGTGGCTCACTCACACAGGTGGCAAGTTGGTGATGGTTGTTGCCTGGGGGCGTCAGCTCCTCTCCACACGTGCCTTTCTCCAGGATTGCTTGAGTGGCCCCGTGACATAGTGGTTGGTTTCTCCCAGGATGAGCATTTCAACAGATAAGGTAGAAGCCATAATGCCCTTTATCACCTAGGCTTAGAAGTCCTGCTCCGTCACCTTTGCTGTATTTAGTCTATAGTTCACACAGAATAGTCCTTATTCAATGTGGGAAGAGACTGCACAAGGGCACGAATACCAGGTGGCAATAATTATTGGAGGCTTTTCTTTTTTAAGGCTGGCTACCAGAAATACTTTGCATTTGGAATAACTCAAAAAAGTCAAACCCACTGCTGTCGAGGTAATTCCAACTCAGAGCAACCCCATAGGGTTTCCAAGGCTGTAAATCTCTATGGAAGCAGACTGCCACAGCTTTCTTCTGCGGAGCCGCGGGTGGTTTCGAGCTGCTAACCTTTTGGTTAGCAGTTGAGTGCTTTAACCACTGTGCCACCAGGGCTGCAATTTGAACTTTTCGAGATTCTTTTCCACTTTCAGTGTTCAGGTCAAAGCCCATTCCTTCCCATGAAGTATGCACTGATCATTCAACAACTAGCACTCTCGTTAGAACCCTTATTGTTCTTACCACATATATGGCCATTATTATTTATCTTTTGTGGTTTATATTTCTTGCCTCAAGGTTCATGAGACATGTTGACTTGTAGTTTTCTTTTTTTTTCTACTGCCTTAAGTTTTGGTCTCAGAGTAATGCTGGCCTCATAAAGTGAGTTTGGTAATATTTTCTCTTATTTTTTCTGGAATGTGTTGTCTAGAATTGACATTATTTCTTTTTTAAAATGTAGAATTAACCAGGGAAACCATCTGGACCTAGATATTTAGGGGGAAGATTTTAACTAGAAAATATTTCTTTAATAGCTACACTGTTTAGGTTATCTATTTCATTTTAGATTAGTTTTGCTAGTTTGGGGCTTAAAAGATTTTCTCTATTGTTTTCCTATTTTCAGTTTAATTGATTTCTGCTGTTTATTATGCTATTCCTTCCATATGTTTGGGTTTATTTTTCTCTTTTTCTAATTTCTTAGGTTGGTAACTTACATCAATTTAAGATTTTTCTTCTTAGTAGCATTTATTGTTATAAGTTTCATTCTAAGTACTGGTTTGCTTTATCTCACAAATTTTTAAATGTTACATTTTCATTTTTGTTCAGTTAAAAATATTGTCAAATTTCCCTTGAGACTTCCTCTTTAAATCATGGACTATTTTGAAGTATGTTTTATTTAATTTCCAAAAGCATGGACAATTTCTTGTTATCATTCTGTTACTAATCTTAGTCTAATTTCATTATGGTCAGAGAACACACTTTGTACAATTTCTGTTCTCCTAAACTTGTTAAGGATTGATTTATGACCTAGGATATGCTCTATAATGGTGAATGTTTCAGGTGCACGTGGAAAAAAATATGTATTTGCTGGGTTTAGTGAGTGTTCTATAAATGTCAGTTAGTTCCAGTTGATGATGGTGTTCAGTTCATCCATATTCTTGCCATTAATAAGTTTGCTAGTTCTCTTATTACAGATAAAGAAGTGTTGAAAGCTCCAACTATAATTTTAGATTCGTCTATTTCTTCTTTCAGCTTTGTCAGTGTTTGCTTCATATATTTTGGAAGTCTATTATGAGGTGCATACACATTTAGGATTGTTTGTATTCATGTTGAATTGACCCTTTTATCATTATGTGATATCCCTCTTTATCCCAGGTAATTTTCTTTTCTTTGAAGTTTACTTTGTCTAATATTAATGCAGTTATTCCAGATTTCTTTTTATTAGTATTCTCAAAGCATTTTTGTTTCCATTTTTTTACTTTGAATCTACCTATATGATTATATTTCCAGTAGATTTCTTGTAGATAGCATATAGCTGGGTCATGATTTTTATACATTCCGATAATCTCTCCTTTTTATTTAATATTTTTGGACCACTTACATTTAATGTAATTATTTATATTTTTCATTTGCCTCTTTTTATTACTTGTTTTTAATTTATTCTCTGTTTTTCCCTTCCTTCTTTAATTTGTACTATTGAGTATATCTAAGTATTCCCTTTTAAGCTCTTTAATTTTTTTTTTTTTTGGCTACTTCTCCATGTGTTGTCTTTGAGAGGTTGCTCTGGGGATTTCAAAATATCGTATATTTACACAAATACTACAAGTGTCATACATTTTTTGCCAACTATAACCTCCCCCCATGAAGTATTTTTGCATGCATGTTATGATATTTTTTTTTACAGCAACATGTAAAAAAATTAGCATAGTATGCTTATCAAAATACCTCACATGGGGAGGGTGCAGTTGGCAAAAAAAAAAAACAACAAAAAAACTTATAACATACGCATCATTTGTGTAAAAATACACTACGTATTTAACTTTTCACAGCCTGCTTAGTAATAATTATTTTACCATTTCCAGTGGAATACAGCAACTTTACTGCCACATAGGTCCCAATATGTAATCTTATGTATTACATCTCTGTGTATTGAGAACCCCATCATAATTTTTAGTTTCAACTGGCAAACATTTTAAAGGACTCAAGACGAAAACAGTCTATTATATTTACCTACATAGTTACTGCATCTGTTACTTTTTATTCATCTCTGATGTTCTAAATTTTCTTCTAGTATCATTTCTGTTCTGTCTGAGGAATATTCTTTAGCAATTACTTTAGAACTGACCTCTTAGCAACAAATTCTTTTAGTTTCCTTCATCTGAAAATACATTTATTTCACCCTCATTCCTAATGTATATTTTCAATGGATAAAAAATTCTGGGTTGAGAATGTATTTCTTCAGTACTTAAAAAAATGTGCGATACTTCTTTCTGGTTTCTAATAAGAAATCTGAAGTCATTTCTCCTGTTTTTAATTATTATTATTTTATTTTTATTGTGCTTTAGTTGAAAGTTGGAAGCCCTGGTGGCATAGTGGTTAAGAGCTACAGCTGCTAACCAAGAGGTTGGCAGTTCAAACCCATCAGGTGCTCCTTGGAAACTGTATGTGGCAGTTCTACTTTGTCCTATAGGGCTGCTATGAGTTGGAATCAACAGCAATGGGTTTGGGTTTGTTTTTTTTTTTAGGTGAAAGTTTACACCTCAAGTTAATTTCTCATTTAAAAATTTAGACACATATTGTTTCGTGATGTTGGTTTCAATCCCCACAATGTGATAGCACACTCCTCCTTTCCACCCCAGGTTCCCTGTGTCCATTCATCCAGTTCCTGTCCCTTCCTGCTTTCTCATCCTGCTTTTGTACAGGACCTGTCCATTTGGTCTCATATATTTGGTTGAACTAAGAAGCACATTACTCATGTGTGCTTTTTTTTTTTTTTTTTTTTGTAATAGGCCTGTCTCATCTTTGTCTGAAAAGTGGACTTCAGGAATGGTTTTGCTCTGGGTTAGCAGAGCATCCGGAGGCCGTAGTTTTGGGAGTTCCTTCAGTCTCTGTAAGACCATTAAGTCTGGTCTTTTTACATGTATTTCAATTCTGTTCTACATTTTTCTCCTGCTCTGTCTGGGACTCTCTGTTGTGATCCCTGTTAGGACAGTCATTGGTGGTAGCTGGGCACCATCTAGCTCTTCTGGTCTCAGGCTGGTGGAGTCTCTGGTTCATGTGGTCTTTTAGTCTTTTGGGCTAATATTTTCCTTGTGTCTTTGGTTTTCTTCATTCTCCTTTGCTCCAGCTGGGATGGGACAAACAGATGTATCTTGGATGGCCACTTGCAAGCTTTTAAGACTCCAGATGCTACTCACCAAAGTGGGATGAAAAATATTTTCCTTATGAACTATGTTATGCCAGTTGATCTAGCTGTCCCTTGAGACTATGGTCCCTAGGTCCCAGCCCCAGCTACTTACTCCCTCAAGTGTTTGGATGTGCCTAGAAAGCTTTTATGTCTTTGCTTTGGTGCAGTTGTGCTGACTTCCCTGATATTGTGTGTTGTCCTTTCCTTCACTAAAGTTGACTCTTATTATCCAGTTACTGATTTCCCCTTCACCTCCCTCCCTACCCTCATAACCATCAAAGAATGTTTTTTCTGTGTGTCAAATTTTTCTTGAGTTCTTTCAATAGTGGTCTCATATAATATTTGTCCTTTTGTGACTGACTTATTTCACTCAGCATAATGCCCTCCATATTCATTCATGTTTTGAGATGTTTAGTAGATTCATCATTGCTATTTACATTGCATAGTATTCCATTGTGTGTATGTACCGTAATTTGTTTACTCATTCATCTGTTGATGGGCATTTAGGTTGTTTCCATCTTTTTGTTATTGTGAATAGTGCTTCAAGGAACATGGGTGTGCATATGCCTATTCATGTGATGGTTCTTATTTCTCTAGCGTATAGGATTGCTGTATTGTATGGTATTTCTATTTTTGGCTTTTTAAGGAAGCACCATATCTTTTTCCAAAGTGTTTGTACCATTTTACATTCCCACTGGCAGTGCATAAGACTTCCAATCTCCCTACAACCTCTCCAACATTTGTTATTTTGTGTTTTTTGGATTAGTGCCAGTATTGTCTGGGTGAGATGGTATCTCAATGTAGTTTTGACTTGCATTTTTCAAATGATTGTGAGCATTCCCTTATGTGTCTGTTAGCTGCCTGAATGTCTTCTTTGGTGAAGTGTCTGTTCATATCATTTGCCCATTTTTTAATTGGATTGTTTGCCTTTTGGTTCTTGAGGTGTTGCAGTATCTTATAGACTTTAGAGGTTAGACCCTTACTATACATTTTTTCCCCAGTCTGTTGGTTCTCTTTTTACACTTTTGGTGAAGTCTTTTGATGAGCATGTAAGTGTTTGATTTTTAGGAGCTTTCAGTTATCCAGTTTCTCTTCTGGTGTTTGTGCTTTCTTAGTTATGTTTTGTGTCCTGTTTATACCAAATGTCAGGCCTCCTAGCATCCCTATTTTTTCTTCCATGGTCTTTATTGTTTTATATTTTGAGTTAGTTTTTGTGTATGGTGTGAGATATGGGTCCTGTTTCATATTTTTACATATGGCTATCCAGTTACACCACCAGCAGCATTTGATAAAGACTCTCTTTTCCCCATTTAACAGATTTTGGGCCTTTGTCAAACAGCAGCTGCTAGTAGATGGATGGATTTAAGTCTGGGTTCTCAATTCTGGTCCATTGGTCTATCTATTGTTGTACCAGTACCAGGCTGTTTTTACTACTGCAGCTGTAGAATAGGTTCTAAAATCAGGTAATGTGAGGCCTCAAACTTTGTTCTTCTTCTACAGTAATGCTTTATTTATCTGGGGCTTCTTCCCTTTCCATATAGAGTTGATTTTTTTTTTTTTCTATCTCATTAGAAAATGCTGTTGGAATTTGGATTGGGATTACATTGTACTTATGGATCACTTTGGGTAGAACTGGCATTTTCACAATGTTGAGTCTTCCTATCCATGAGCATGGTATATTTTTCCACTTATGTAAGTCTCTTGGTTTCTTGCAGTAGCATTTTTTAGTTGTCTTTGTATAGGTCTTTTACATCCCTGGTTAGATTTTTTCCTAAGTACTTTACCTTCTTGGGGGCTATTGTAAATTGTATTGATTTTTTGAAGTTCTCTTTCTTGGCATAGAGTAAATTACTAAGTTTTGTATGTTAATCTTGTATTCTGCTACTTTGCTGAAATCTTCTGTTAGTTCCAGTAGGTTTATTGTGAATTCTTTGGGCAAAGGATAGGAGCAAACACTTCACCAAAGAAGACATTCAGGTGGCTAACAGATACATGAGGAAGCTCTTCAGATCACTACCCATTAGAGAAATACAAATCAAAACTGCCATGAGATACCGTCTTACCCTGACATTACTGGCACAAATCAAAAATCAGAAAATAACCAATGCTGGAGAGGTTGTGGGGAGATTGGAGCTCTTTTGCACTGCTGGTGGGAATGCAAAATGGTACAACTATTTTGGAAAGCAAAATGGTACTTCCTTAAAAAGCTAGAAATAGAAATACTATAGGATCCAGCAATCTCACTCCTAGGAATATAGTCTAGAGAAACAAGAGCTGCACATGAATGGACATAGACACACCCATGTTCATTGCAGCATTATTCACAATAGCAAAAAGATGGAAACAACATAAGTGCCCATCAACAGGTGAATGAATAAACAAACTATGGTACACACACATATAGAATACTATACAATGATAAAGAATAATGATGAATCTGAGATACATCTCACAACATAGATGAATCTGGAGGGCGTTATGCTAAGTGAAATAAGTTAATCACAAAAGGACACATACTGTATAAGACTGCTATTATAAAAACACATGAAAATGTTTCTACACAGAAAGAAACAATCTTTGATGGTTATGAGGGAGGTGAGGGGTAAAGATGGAAAAACACTAACTAGATAATAGACAAGTGGTAGCTTGAGTGAAGGGTAAGACAGTGCACAATACTGGGGAAGTCAGCACAAGTGGACCAAGGCAAGCTCATGGAAGATTCATAGACACATCCAAACTCCCTGAGAAACTAAGCTATTGGGCTTAAGGCTGGGACTATAGTCTCTGAGGATATTTAGCTCATTGGCATAACATAGTCTATAAAGAAAATGTTCTACTTCCAACTGTGATGAATAGCATCTGGAGTCTTAAAACTCAGTGGCCACCTAGGATGCATTTACTGGTCCCATCCTGGCTGGAGCAAAGGAGAATGAAAAAGACCAAAGATACAAGTGAAAGATTAGTCCACTAATGGACCACAACTACCACAACCTCCCATAGACTGAGCCCAGAACAACTAGATAGTGCCCGGTTACCACCACTGACTGCTCTGGCAAGGATCACAATAGTGGGTCCCAGACAGAGAGGGAGAAAAATATAGAACACAATTCAAATTCACACACATACACACACGCAAAGACCAGACTTGCTGGTCTCACAGAGACTGGAGAAACCCTGAAAATACAGCCCCCAGACATCCTTTTAACTCAGTACTGAAATCACTCCAGAGGTTTACCCTTCAGTCAAAGACTGGATAAGTCTATAGGGCCAACAGTAACACACATGAGGGATGTGCTTCATAGTTCAGTCATGTGTACAAGACTAATGGGCACACCAGGCCAGAAGACAGGAAGGGGCAGGAAATTGGATGAATGGAAAAAGGGATCCTGGGGTGGAGAAGGGGAGAGTGTTGACACCTTGTGGGGTTGGCAATCAGTGTTACAAAATAATTTGTGTATTAACTGTTTAATGAGAAACTAATTTGCTGTGTAAACTTTCACCTAAATCACAGTTAAAAGAAAAGAAATGGCAGGTAATGAATGAAAGGAAAAATTTGCCTGAGTTTCTTGGTTTTTATCACAAGAATTCCTGGAATCTCACCCATCTTAGTCCACAGATTTCTAGGAATCTTTTATTTGTTCACCATAACTTGTTTCTTTAACAGTTTCCCTTTTAGTTAGGTATAGCCAAGGCACTAATTTCAGATCAGTGGGATATACTTGAAAGGACTGTATCAGTTTCAGACCTGGACGTCAAAGCTTTCATGATCCATCCTCCATGTTTCTCTTTCTGTTGGTTGGGGAATGACCAGAAAACCCTGGTGGTGTAGTGGTTAAGTGCTAAGGTTGCTAACCAAAAGGTCAGCAGTTTGAATCCTCCAGACGCTCTTTGGAAACTCTATGGGGCAGTTCTACTCTGTCCTATAGGGTTGCTATGAGTTGGAATTGACTCGACGGCACTGGATTTGGTTTGGTTTGGGTTTGGGGAATGACCAGAGTGACTTTGGAAGCCAGGAGTTGAAAACAGCTGAGCCTCTGTCAACCTGAATGCTTAAATAGCTGCACGAAGCAGAGCTCTTCCTCCATTTCCCATCACTTGCCAGCGAAGAACACCTGCACGAAACTGTTACGTGAGTGAGAAACTTCCACTGTGTCAAGCCACTTCAATTTGGGAGGTTTTTTTTTTTTTTTGATATACCAACTAACATTGCCCTAACTAATACAGGACCCAATAGAATTTTTTCAGTTTAAACCGGGTCCCATGTGATGAAAATTATATACAAAGAAGAACTTTATTCTGGAAAGCCTCCCGGTTGACTGGTCTCCCATTTTATAGAAAAAGGTCACTTGTGGTGGGAGGTAGCTGGGCACTGTTTTAGAGCAGTAGGCTGGGGGTGAGAAGCTTAGGTTCTCTTTCTGGGTCTGCTTCTCCCTCCTCCACTGGCTTTGGATCCCAGCCAAGGAAAATTACAGCATGGATGCTAAAACAACCCACCCAAGGGGAAAATACATAAAAGCAAAAACTATGCAGGTGATGGGGATTTCTGCTGCAGGAGAGAATAATTCTCTTATGATTGTCTCTTCCAGGCTTCAATAGTCTTAATGCGTGATGCCTTCAAATCCTACAGACACTGCTTACTGATTCCAAGCCTGGCCAGCTGAGAGGAGCATTCTGACCTTTCTTTGGTGCAGGCTGACTGCAGATGCACCAATCAAAATGTCTCTGTCCTTGTCAGTGTCAACTTTCTAAGCCATAGGATGAATATTGAGTTTACTTAGTTAAAAGACAAACAAAAAATACCAAAAGGTGTAGCACTATTGCTGGAACCCACCAATCAATGTTCCCAAGTTGCAAACTTTACGGGCCTGGAGTATAATCTATTTTTACAGAGCCTGTCCCCATCGCATCCACATCCTACAAACAGTCTCCTTGAGGGTCCATTACATACACAGAGGAGGAATAGTTATTTCTTATCTTCTCCTACCAGACTTTTTTATGTTTGCTTCTATGGCAAAGGAATCACAGCAATTGTTTTTCAGGATCAAAGTTTTCTCAAAGAGTCAGAGATCCCTAGTTCCCCATGCCAGGTATTAGAGCTACCCCACCCTCCCCTCTAGCATCTGCAGCCATATTAGACACCTTTTGTGTCCCTAGTGCTGGATGCTCCACTATCTGGCCTTCTGCTCTAAAAGGATTGCCACCAACTGATATTTAAAACTCTAATAGGCATCAGAATTACTTAAAAAAAGAAAATTGAGTGTAGGCTTATGGGATCCCCTCCCTGGGATTCTAATTCAGTAGATAGAAGGTGGGGCAGTTTTAATGAGGTGAATCTGATGCTGGTGAATCTGAGACCACACATTTAGGAATGTCCATTCCTCTTCACTGTGGATGATACTTCTAAAACACAAATGGGTTCATAATACATTCTTTTAAAAATTCATTGATGGTTTCCCATTGCTCTCAGGATCGGGCCCAAACTCCTTACTTAACTTGGCAAATC
The DNA here is from genome assembly GCF_030014295.1 of Loxodonta africana. Taxonomy (NCBI): domain Eukaryota; kingdom Metazoa; phylum Chordata; class Mammalia; order Proboscidea; family Elephantidae; genus Loxodonta; species Loxodonta africana. Next base: position 66,030,319 of record NC_087343.1, read on the forward strand.
AGAGCTCATTCGGAACTGGCCCTTATTCTTCAGCCTGAGTTCTCATCAGCTTTTCACTTATCTTCGTTTCAGTCATTCTTAGTTATTTGTAGGATCTGCTGAACTTTCTTTCACTGTTTTGCAAATACTATCCCCTCTATTTAGAATACTCTTCCCCAGAAGAGTTTCCAGTCTTTACCTGGCTAACTTATAGTGAGATAAGGTATTCTTTCCCCTTGGGAAACCTTTAGCTCTTTCCTGACCGAGGAAGTGCCCCTTCTATATGTGCTTGTAGCTGTTCACGTGCCCTGCCCCAAAAGCACTTACCACAGTGTTCATGTTTACCTTTCACTTGTCAGTGCCTCCCAGACAGCCAGAGCTCCATGTCACAAGGATCCTGTTTCCTCATCTTCAGATCCTCAGGGAGCTGGGTTAAGGCACGGGGTACAAGTGTGGACAGACATGGACCTGAAGAGCATCTGCCCAGGCCCCACTGTATAAGGGGAGACAAAAGCATCACTGGAAAATTATGAATTGATTCTGCTCCCACCAGAGGAGACCACAGTCTCAAGGAGAGGTAAAAAAAAAAAAAAAAATCGTGCTTGCGGAGACCCATCATTGTCGAGTATTTTTGCAACATCCTCTGGTTGCAGTCAACAAGAGTCAGGAAACTGAATCAGAATCGCAAAGTGCTATTTATAAGAGCACTGGACTGTTTTAAGACCACATTATGCCCCAAGTCAGGGACATTGGTAGTTCAGTGGTAGAATTCTCACCTTCCATGTGGAAGAACAGGGTTCCATTCTCAGCCAATATACCTCAGGCACATCTACCACCATCTACCAGTGGAGGCTTGTACGTTGTTATGATGCTGAGCAAATTTCAACAGAGCTTCCAGACTAAGAAGGACTACCTGGTAATCTACTTCTGAAAATTAGTCAATGAAAACCATACGGATCACATCTGCAACTGATCATGGGATGATGCAGGATTGGGCAGGATTTTATTCCGTTGCGCATGGGGTAGCCATGTGTTGAGGACAAACTTGATAGTAGCTAACAACAACAGCAACACCCTAGGTGCTCTCAATTCGGAAGTTCTACGTAAACATATCTAACATACTAAAATGTCCTGCTTCCCACATTGAACCTAGGATATATCTCATTAGGGAGTTGAGTAAAATTTCACTCAGGGTGGCAGAATACCAAGATGGAACAAACCCAGGTCTCTGAGTGACTGGGGAAGAGCTGCCTGCTGCCCAACAGTCTGTTACCATCAAGACTTTTACCTTAGAACATTCTCAGTAAATCACTGTATAAAAAACCAAACCCGTTGCAGTAGAGTCAATTCCGACTCACAGCGACCCTATAGGACAGAATAGAACTGCCTCATAGGGTTTCCAAGGCTACAAATCTTTACAGAGGCAGACTGCCACATCTCTCTCCCATGGGACCACTGGTGGGTTGGAACCACCAACCTTTCGGTTAGCAGCCAAGTGCTTAACTGCTATGCTCCCAGGCCTTCTTAGTAATGTATGGTTAGGGTTTTTGTTGTTGTTGTTGTTGTTACAGATATGAAGCCTTGACCAGGAAGGGCATCGTGCCTCTTAGGCAACGTTGTCAGGATGAAGAGCCTGACATGGGTATTAGTTCACCATTGTTCTTGTTAGGCGCTGTTGCGTTGGCTTTACTAACATATATTATAACACAACAAAACTTTGCCTGATCTTGAGGCACCCTCACAATTGTTGCTATGTTTGAGCCCATTGTTGCAACCCCTGTGTCAGTCTATGTAATTAAGGGTCTCCCTCTTTTTCACTGACCCTCTACTTTATTAAGCATGATGTCCTTCTCCAGGGATTAGTCCTTCCTGATGACATGTCCACAGTAAGGGAGACAAAATCCCTCATCCTTGCTTCTAACCATATCTTACTGAAAATGTTTCTTGCAAAGAAAGTTCTGTGGAGAAAGCAAGCAGGCAGAGCTTAGCTGGAATGTCCTGTGCACACACCTAGTAATCCTCACAACTAACCAAAATAGCCACGCTCCCTCCTTCTTACCTCCCTGGAGAAAACAAATAAACAAGTCAAATAGAAAATAATGTCAAGAGTAGAACGCAGCCCTTCCCTCTGAGGATTCAGAATTTCGGTGTCCACCATCAATTAATACCAAGGAAATAACAGGGAATTCTCTGGAGGGAAATGTGAAGAGGGAAGCACTTTTTTTTTTTTGTTTTGTTTTGAGTTCTCTGAATAATGAATCTAGGGAAAGCCAATATCTTGCTTTTGCAGGCTGTTGCTACCTTCTCACAAATACTGCAGCAATTGAATTTGCATCCAAGAGCTCCTTGCCGCCCAGGAAAAAAGAGAATCTTGCCATCTCCCCAGCTTCCCAAGAGCCTGCAAAGTAGACATCACTGATCCCATTCTCCAAATGGGAAAATGGAGGCCTAGAGGTTGATTTATTCAGAGTGCAATATAAGCAAGCAAAGTTGCCAGCAGGAGATAAGAGCTTGCCTAACTCCCCAGTCAATTTTCAGCTCCCCAGATAACACAGAACCTAAATAAACCTACATCAACACCATATGGTATCAGCAATGCAGGGGGATGTTGGGCCCTCATATTAAAATGGGCCATAAAGGAAAGATAGTTTGTATATGTGAATAGTCGGGAAGGCAACTATCCTTTTGATAATTCCTATCATTTTTAGTTTAGTAACATAAGATGATGTGAGTTTTAAGGGAGTAGGCTTTACTAACCCCCTTCAAGCCTTTTTTTTTTTTTTTAACACAAATTATAATAAATCTCAATTGTTATGAATGCCTGATAGGTAACAACTTAATTAGGCATGCTTAGAATTATGGCTTATTAAATATTTTTCTAGGCTAGAAATCTTGAGGTCCTTCTAAAGGAATTTCCTTGTATTTTGAAATGAGAGTACATTGTGCGGTTCTTTGGGAATAAGCTGTTGCAGAATTTTCTTCAATGCCAGTATGAAAGTTCGATTTAGTAAAGCTAGCATGCAAACCTGTTAACATATAACAAACCTGTTAACATATAACAGCCACCAACTAATCAAATGAACAGTCCCCTGCACACAGAGATGCATCCCACTAGGCTGCCATAAGGGGCAAATACAATTTGTCTATAGAATTAGGCTTCCCAGTTAGAGTCCCTGCTTTGGGTGTGTGGTATCCTGTGGACTACAAGCAGATTTAGTGTCCCCGAACAGATGGGCTTTCCTTTATGGGCCACTCTTAAGTTTTCCAGGCAAACCACAGCTGCACTAATGTCCTTTTGTGTAAAGGACCGTTTAAGTTACACCACTTCCCTTTACCTGATACGTAGTCAGAGTTTTGAACCAGGGGCCATTGGAAGATGCCGACATCTACAGAAAAGAAACCCCTTCCTTGTTTCTTCTTTGTCCTTTTTAGGATTGAGTGTAGCAGGCGAATAAAGCTTCTCTGGATGTCAGTGAGGGTGCTTAGTTGTAAACAAGAAATCCACTGGAGCTAGTTTAAGCAGAGAAGGGAGTTTGGTAAGAATTTGTGGTGGCTCAAGGAATTTCTAGGAAGGCCACAGAATCCAGCTAGGAGGGTTTGCAGTTAGCAACTATGCCCAGACTTTACTGCCAGAACGCTCCACTGCTATAGCGCACGCTGCCAACGCTGCCAACGCTGCCTGGGATATATTGCTAGGCCTCTGGCCCTACTGCCTCTGAAAGGGAGGTGTGCCTCTGCTACCATCACCACAATGCAGTCTTCCTGGCATCACCTTCTTCATGACATTCTCATCAAACTGAAATCTCATGTGGTACACCTGATAGGCGGCCACTAAGTGCGCGCCTTGTCTCTGGCTGCAAAGGAGGCTGGGAAAGCAAGTTTCTAAGCTTTACCTTGGGAAGATTTCCCAGACATTGAAAGAATGTTCAAATGGTAGAGGGTGGCCCACAGCATAAAATATATCCACTGTGTCTACCCTCTGGCTGCCCAAAAGCACTATAAATCTTCTTTCATACTGAAATTTCAAACAATTACAACCACAAGAACAAAATGCTTCTGTCTAACATAAGGCAATTATTCCTCGAACAACTGAAAAATGGGCTCACCCTCTCCTCAAAACGGGGACAAGGTGAAGCCTTGTCAGCTTCCACATCTAACTTCTACTTAGGGAATGGTAGGATTCACAAGGTGGGAAATTGCCATCATACAAGAAAGATGTTCAACACATGAATAATGTCCACTACCACAAGTGGCTATCTCTCATTTTTAACTAGAGTCATGTATTACATCAACCTTCCAGTACATGTGAAGTCATAAACTGAACCAGAGAAGAAAGCTCCCTCCTGATGATGTATCCAAAGTAAACAAGAATATCTGGTTGAGTCCCTACCCCCCAAACCTGGGAGACACGGAATTATTTATTCCCATTTCACAAGTGAGGCAAGTGAGTCCTTAAGGAAGCCAAGAGCCCTGCATACTGACAGCCAAATCCTCATTGGTATGTTGGTGTTATTAGCGGTTGTTAAGTTGATTATGACTCAAAGCAACCCTATGTACAATAGAACAGAACACTGCCGGGTCACGCGTCATCCTCACAATCCTTGTTACGCTTGAGACCATTGTTGCAACCACTGTGTAAGTTCATCTCATTGAGGATCTTCCTCTTTTTCACTGACCCTCTACCTTTACCAAGCATGATGTCCTTTTCCAGGGACTGATCCCTCCTGATAACGTGTCCAAAGTATGTGAGACATAGTCTCGCCATCCTAGCTTCTAAGGAGCATTCTGGCTGTACTTCTTCCAAGACACATTTGTTCATTCTTTTGGCAATCCATGGTATATTCAATATTCTTGGCCAACACCATAATTCAAAGGCGTGAATTCTTCTTCAGTTATTCTTTTTCATTGTACATGGAATGTTGTCTCACTTTTATTAGGATGCTTGATATCCTTAAGTGAGAGATAATAATTTTCAAATCTTGAAGTGTAAACTAAACTTAAAACTTTTTTTTTTTGTGTGTGTGTGTGTGTGTGCGCTTGGGTTTCTCTCTATATAGAAGAACATTGAAAAACTAGATAGACCACCTACATTTTTAGAAGAGAGCCATGGGATTTTTATGCAATGCAGTAAGAAAACAATTTCAGTGGATATCTTTTGTTATGTACTCAGAATCTATCTTCTTTTTTCATGGTAATAGCATTACATAAAGCTGAATGGGACTTTCTGTCTCTCCTCCCTCCCTTCTTTCTCCACCGGCTATAAGTGGATATACAACACAGTCCTAATCAGTCAGCATAATATTCTACCCTCCTGCTTTGGGGATGTTGACTTGACCCAGGTCAATGCACTAAAACTCTGTCTTTGGCCAGTGTCTCCTAGACTTGAAGTGGTGGGATGTTTGCTGGGAGTTGTTAGGGGTTAGATGCAGAGAGAGCTGCCTGAGAATAAAATCAACACAGAGAAAGTCAAGGCTGAGAGACAGAGAGAGACTGCATGTTGATGACTTGTTTAAGCCTCTGGATCCAATCCAGCCCACCCAAGGAATTTCAGCTGTTTGAGTCAGTAAGTTTCTTTTTATTTGCCTTGTTTTTGACTTACACCACTATTTCAAGTTTCTGACACTTGTAAACGAAGGAGTCTTACCTGAAACACCTAAGCAAACTTCACCATTGTAAATGACTTCCACGATGACCTTTGGGTAACTCACCCAGCCTCTTGGAGTCAAAGAAGATGGAAGGCCTTCGAGGTCACTTAGTCCAATCCTTGCCCCTTGGTATTTCCAGTTCCTCCAATGGGCTATTAGAAAAACAAGCACAAAGTAAATCATTCTCACGCACAGGTGCATCAACTCAGTTTACATTCCACACAAAAAGTTGACATGCCACTTTATTGAAGTAATAAAATGAAGTCCGGATGTCCCACACCCAGGTGCATGGACTGTCTGGAAGAAGGCGTCCATTAAGTCCTTGGTATTCCCGTCACAGAGCGAGAACAAACTATAAGAATGAGTACATCTTTCAAAAAGAAAATTGTACTCCTTGTTTACCAATAAGGTGAGATCTCCCTTTGATAGAATACCTTGAACTTCTTAGAAAAAGGCTGTGTCCCAAAACCTAATGTTTCCTCAAATGTTTGCCTTATAGCATATTTATTTGGTCCCGTTACTGATAAAACCCGTTGCCATCGAGTGGATTCCAACTCATGGTGACCCTATAGGACAGAGTAGGACTGCCTTGTTGTAGAGTTTCCAAGGGTCGCTATGGGTCAGGATCGACTCGGCGGCAGTGGATTTGGTTTTTGGTTTGGTATTAGTGATAATCTTAGCCCAAGAGGCTATTTCTAGTGTGGGAGGAGACATACCTTTAGTGGAGTGCCGCTGGATGAAAGAAGCACAACAAAGAAGAGTACAAACCGTATGATTCCATTTATATAAGCTTCTACAAAAATGCACACTCATGGTACAGTGACAGTCGATCTGTGTTTACCTGGGGGCAAGGGTGGAGGGAGGGGGGATTACAAAAGGTCACAAGGAAACTTCTATAGGCAAGTTTGGTATCTTGATTGTGGTATGATTTCTTGGGTGTTTATTTATGTCAAAACATGTCAAATTGTACAATTTAAATATGTGAAGTTCATTGCATGTAAAATATACCTCAAGAAAGTAGTGAAAAGAAAAGAATGTAGTACCAAACTAAGCAAGCCCGCGATAAAGAGAAAATCGAGCTGTGGGGCATACAGGAATTTAGAGAAAACTTTAGAAAACCCTGGTGGCATAGTGGCTAAGAGCTACAGCTGCTAACCAAAAGGTCGGCAGTTCGAATGCACCAGGTGCTCCTTGGAAACTCTACAGGGTAGTTCTACTCTGTCCTATAGGGTCACTATGAGTTGGAACGGACTTGATGGCAGTGGGTTTAGATTTCCCTGTCTAGAAGAAGCTGCATATACCTAGAGAAGCTTATCACAAATTAAACAACGTGCCCTTACATTAAGAAAACTTAAAAGGCAGATATGACCCAAGTTTCTCCTCTACCTCTCTGCAGTGGTTTCTGAAATTCCAACCAGTTTTGTCACTCCTGAAGGCCCCTGGTGACAGGTACATTTAAACTGAGTGTATTCATCATGTCATCTCATTAGCTAATGAGTTACTTTATTTACACCGGTGGCTCCCAATATTTTCCCCCAGGAACCCTGAATTATACACCAGGGAGGTTCTGCAACTTTGAGTTTCAAAGCCAGCTATTTTTTTTAGAGTGATGAGTCTTGCATTTGGGGATAATTGCCAAAAACTCTCAAATAGCTTTTAAACCTTGGGCTGGACCTACTCTTTGCCCAGTCCTTCCATTCCTGATGCCCTACTCCATTCCTTCCCTCACTCAGAAACAAAGATGGACCATCACAGCTGCTTTTGACCCTGGTGTCATGTTGCTTGTGATCATGAAGCTGGCTTCTTCTCCCTGCTGTCTCTTGCCTGCACCTCCAGCCCCCAACAAAAAGCCATGCCACCTATTCCACTTTAAATTTTTTTGGATTGCAAGGCTAATGAGTCACTCAAATGATTCTCCATAATCTTTTGTTTAAATCCGTAGAAATGCTACTTTCCATGCTGACTTTGAGTTGCAGATCATTAAGACAGCTAACATTGCAGAATGATGTTTTAGTGTGATTTATCTATTTGGATTTGTAGTAGTTTAGCTGAGAGTTTGACCCTGTAGGAACATTATATTGTTATTGTTGCTAGGTGCTGTTGAGTAGATTCTGACTCATGTCCACCCAACATGTGCAGAGTAGAACTGTTCCACATGATTTTCAAGGAGCAGATCACCGGGTCTATCTTCCAAGCCTCCTCTGGGTGAATTTGAACTGCCAACCTTCTGGCTAGTAGTTGAGCACTTAACCATTTGCACCACCCAGGGACTCCTTGAAACATTATATGTCACTGTTGTTAGGTGCCATTGCATCAGTTATGACTCATAGCGACCCTATGTACAACAGAACAAAACATACAACAGAACAAAAAGTTGCCCAATCTTGAGGCATTCTCGCAATTGTTGCTGTGTTTGAGCCCATTGTTGCAGCCACTGTGTCATCCATGTAATTGAGGGTCTCTCTCTTTTTCAGTGACCCTGTACTTTACCAAGCATGATGTCCTTCTGCAGGCATAGTCCCCCCAGAGAACGTGCCCAAAGTGTGAGAGACAAAGTCTCGCCATCCTAGATTCTAAGGGGCATTCTGGCTGTACTTCTTCCAAGATAGATTTGTTTGTTCTTCTGACAGTCCATGGTGTATTCAATATTCTCTGACAACACCATAATTCAAGGGCATTAATTCTTCAGTCTTCCTTATTCACTGTTCGGCTTTCGCTTGCATATGAGATGATTGAAAACGCCACGGGTTGGGCCAGGTACACCTTAGTCCTTAAAGTAACATCTTTGGTTTTGAACACTTTAAAGAGGTCTTTTGCAACAGATTTGCCCAATGCAGAGCATTATACAGAACTGGTGAATTTAGAATGGAGGGAGGGCATGAGAATACAATCAGGAGCAAGAAGTTGGGGCAGAGGTGTGCTATGGATGGGAGTACAAGTGTCAGAGGACACACGGCGACATTGCCTATCTCTCAAAGCTGTGAAGACTTCTCCCCTCTTCTGTGAGTCAGTGATTCTGAGCTGTGGCACTCAGGTCTGGATACCCCTCTTCTGGACAGAATATCCTCCCAGGAGCCTAGAATCCACACGTCTTGTTTCCAGACAAAGGAAGCAATTCAGATTTAAGTTAGGCTTTTAACTTAACGATAAACTAATCTGTGCATCTTGAAGGGGGACAAAGTGGAGTCTTCATTTACTCTTTGTACCTACCCTCTCAAACATCCACACACACAAGCTTTGTTTGTGAAGACAGCTTTGAAATGTATTCACCGAAGATAATTATAGAGGTCTAACACTTCCGCTCTTCAATTAATGCTATAAAATTAATGGTCCTTCATTTTTACATCCGATGCAAATGATGGTGTCATCTCCAACTGCAAGCCTCTCTACTCGCACACTGAAGATGATTAGTGTCCATTTAAGCTGAATTAGAGCGTGTGACCTTCTGGGGAAGGCAGGAGCGAAACCTCCTGGTGCTATTTCCAAGGTTTCACTATGAAATGTTCTTAAAAAGCAGAATTTCAGAGTTGACACCAAAACATGTTTCAGTGACTGATCTTTTGTGGTTGTGGCCTTCGGAGAGAACAGAGAGGAACTCGGGGACAGCTCATAAATCTGCTGTTTTCGCTGAGATTTACCAGACTCCACGATAAGCATATTTCCAGGCAAATATCAGACAGTTCCGTGTGAGATAATGAGGCAGGTATAATGGAAATGCGATGGTGTTCAAATATTGTGCCCATTAGAATATCCCTTTGCAAATAGACCCAGGGGATGCTCGGTCAGAGAGTACACGTATTTTCTTGACAAGAAGTTCTAGAAACTACTAAAAACAGCCTGCTCAGTGGCTCAGAAAGGGAAAAATTAAGATGTTATTTTTTTTTTATTGCAAGGACTGAGAGTCACGGGTACGTGGCTTGTGGCTTCAGACAAGCATGGTAGCATCTTGCAGGGTCCACTGTGCGCACATATTCGTGCCATGAAGTGTATTTCTGCACCTTGTTGTTGTTTGTTACCGGCGAGTCAATTCCGACTCTAGTGACCTCATGTGTCAGAGTAGAACCGCTCCGTAGGGTTTTCAAGAAACAGATGGCCAGGTCTGTTTTCTAAGGCACTTCTGGGTGAGTTTGAACCCCCAAACTTCTGGCTAGTAGTCGAGTGCAACCCATTTGTGCTACCCAGGGACTGGTTTCTGCACTTTAGGCAGCTCGAATGATTTGAAAATATTATGTGGCTCAAGTGTCCACTCAGTCAATACCCTCACTCTCGCTTGGAAAGGTTTTGTCAAATAACGGAATTAAAAAATAGTTACTATTGAGTTGATTCCAACTCATGGCAACACTATGTGCTCCATTGGGTTTTCTTTTTCTTTTTGCCAACCCGACAGTTTCTGCGTGTAAAATTCAATGACATTGATTACACTCTTCATGTTGCACAAGCCCTATCCTCTGTAGGGTTTTCTGTGGCTGAGTTTTTGGATGTAGGTTGCCAGGTCTTTCTTCCAAGGCACCTTTGGATGTACTTAAACCTCTAAATTTTTGGTTAGTAGCCGAGCATATTAACTGTTTGCTCCACCCAGGGACTCCCATAATGGGACATCCTTCTGGTATTTTAGTCCTAGGGAGGAGACTACAGCTCTGAGAAAACTGGGGGGAAGGAAGAAAAACATAAAGAACCTTGGTCATCCCTCCTTAAGTGGAGAAAAAAAACATATAAGTAGATAGATACCAGGCTGGAATTGGGTCCCCAGTTGATGGATTCGGCAGTCTGAGACAGCCAGGATTGCTTGGATTGATGGACGTACTTCCTGAAGCTAAGTTCAAAGAGAGTGTGCCCATTTATCCTTAGTGATCTGCTGAACTGGGTGAGGCACAAATATTCAGAGAATTTTTTCTCTGTGGCAAGTGAGAATTCCTTGGCTGCGGGGATACTGACTGTGAGTTGAGAAAACTTGGGGATCAGAAAGAGGTAGGTTTAAACAATCCCTGTGTCTTCAGCTACAGGTTTGCCTAGTGAGTGATAAGAATCACATATCGGGACAACTGCTGAGCGTCTGCACCCAGGGAGTGTTGTATTTCAAAAAGGAAAAAAAAAATTCCTTCTAGTGTTGGTGGCATCACTTTGCCAACCCCATAGCTGTTCCCTGAACAGCTGCAGCTGCACCAAGCAGCCAGCGTTCCTGCTGTTCTGCTTTTTATTTTTTGGGGGAGGATTGATGTTCCACAGAACACACGTTTTTTCTTCTTCTTTTTTTTTTTATTGTGGTAAGTATATATATGTAACAAAACATTTGCCATTTCTACATTTTTTACATGTACAATTCGGCGACATTAATTACATTTATCAAGTTGTGGAAGCATCACCGCTATCCATATCCAGATTTTTCCATCACCCTTAATTGAGGCTCAGTGCCCCCTAAGCAGTGACTCCCTCTTTCCCTCTCCCTCTACCTTTGGTAACTCCTGATAAGCTTTGTTCTCTATACATTTGCCTGTTTCATAGAAGTGGGATCATACAATGTTTGTCCTTTTCTGACTGACGTATTTCACTCAACATAACGTTCTCAAGGTTCATCCCAGTTGTAGCATGTGCGAGAACTTCATTTCTCTATATGGCAGAGTAATATTCCATTGTATGTATGTACCACATTTTGTTTATCTCTTCTTCTCTTGATGGACGGTTAGATTGTTTCTGGTGTCTTGCATTTAAGACGAAGGAATTCAGGGAGGTGCCCTCCAGCACACTCAGATGGATGTGCAGAATAAACCTGTGGGTTGGGTCAAAAATAGGACTGACTGTTAAATACTTATGATGAAATAGAAAAAAAAACCAAACAAACAAACAACACCTGAATTCCTCTTAAAGAAAGCCCTGAATATATTTTGAAGAAATTACTCTAGCAAGTCACTTGGGGTGGAGAGTGGCCCAAGAGTGCCTTCACGCTAGAAATGTTATTATCAAACTGTTCTGTGTGAGATAAGGAGAGGAATTTGTCACACTCATAAGAGGTAGAGGAGAGAAAAGAGAGTGAGGAGAAGTGGGTGGTAAGGGATAAGAAATAAAAGGTTGTGTCCTAGGTGAGGGGAACCCTTCTCCATGTCTCTGGTCCCCAATATTTAGACAAAGTGATGAAGCTCACAAAACGCTCAGTGTGAGCAGAGGTCTGTGGAAACCTTTGAAGGAGCTGAGGTTCATGTCTGGTTGGTGTGGGTGACAGAAGGCAGCACCCATGAATGTAAGCATCAGCGGAAAGAAGCCCATAAGGACATTAACCCTGCACAGTCGCAGGAATCAGGATTAAGAATTCTTTGGACTTCAGTAGGTGCTGGAATTGGAAGGTTTGAATCAAGTTTTATCTTGTTCTCCCAAAGGCAGGGGCCCCCAACTACAATTCAGGCTATATATGGATAGCCATAAAGCAACCGGAATATCTAAGGATCTCAGTTACTAATGTATTTTGAATGACAAATGTTATTTAAAATAAAAGGATATATTACAGAATCTCATATAATATCTGCTCACAGAAACCAAGATATTATTTAAACGAAAAAGCAAACTGATTTTTCCCTTTAGTAAGGGTGACCACTCTCCAGGTAAACCTGTAGCATACGCTAAGGCATTCCTGGATAAGCAATTCCATCCAGGCCCACTCCATCAGAGGAGACGTTTACTTCTGGTATTTAGGAACATTCAAATAACAGTAAATAACCTTGTTTAAAAAAAAAAAATTGTTGAGTTGATTCCAACTCATGGCGACCCCATGTGTTGCTGAGTAGAACTGCACTCCATAGAGTTGTTACGGCTCTGACTTTTCAAAAGCAAATTGCCAGGTCTTTCTTCTGAGGCTCGTCTGGGTGAGTTTGAACCTCCAGCCTTTCAGTTAGCAGCTGAGTGCTTAACCGTCTGGGTCACCAAAAGCAACTCTAAATAACCTTGAAGGGTGTTCTAAATGATGCAACCTCTGGAAAGAAAGACTGCTTTTTCAAAATAAGTAATGTTCTTATTTGAATCCTGTTTCACATAATCAACAGCAAGTTTTTTGCTTGTTTTTTTTTTTGGTAATCAGAGAAATTAGAATTGAGAATTAAGTGATAGCAAGAAATTACTGTCAGTTTTGTTTGGTGTCACAGTGGTATTGCGGCTATGTAAGAAAATGTTTGTATTCTAGGATATGCATACTGAAGTATTCAGGGGTGAAATGATGCAAAACCTGAGGTTTGCTTTAAAAATACTTTAGCAAACAGCTCAAAAATACAGTACAACCAACAGGAAATTTGGCCCTTAAAATTTTCAGTGCCTCGAATATACCAAGACAGCTAACTTCCACCTCCTTTTCTTCCTCCTTATATCCAAGCCTTAGAGAAACCAGCATCTTTCCACCACAGACACATCACACATTCTCCCATTTTAAAACACAGCCACGGGAAACAGGATTTGGTCAATGCTGGATTTGCCTCAGTTGAGCTGTTTAGATGACTTCCAGGCTACTCCCTCTTCTCCCAACAAGCATCTCGGTCTACTTTCCGATTCCACCATCTTTCTCACCTTCCTTTTTTTGCTCCTGCTACAGTCTCTTTCATAGAGTGAAAATTCTGGCCTTGGTGCTCTTACAGCTGCCAAAATAAGGGAAGGAGCAACACCTCTTCACTTGTGGAGACTGTGAACCCTTTGAGGTCACTCTGGCTTCTTTAGTCTACTTCTTGATCTTTCCCCGTCCTCTATGGACACAAATAAGGAATCTCCTGAGAAGAGATGGAAATTTAAAATAATAATAACTAAACTACTCGAGGAATTACAATCTAGTAGTAAGTAGCCTGTAATTCTACATTTCATCTCTCCTGAAAGAGAAACACTCGTCCCAATGCTTAAAGCATTTATTATGTCTTAAAGGAAGGCTCTTATTTCTGGTTCAGAAATTCAGTGTTGCAGTCGTAATTATTCCGGAGACAAGACTGTTAAAAATGCGGGCCTTCATGCTAAAAGTGATTTTTAAAAAAATATATAATTACCTATTAATTTTCCCCAAATGGTGTGATTTGCTTTTTTTTTTTTTTTTTGTCATAACTCATCTGAAACAAACCATTTTTTAAGAGAACCTCTGAAATAACACATGGGAGCCTCAGCCTTGGCATAGCTAAACTCTGCGACACATGGTGATTTCTGCAGGAACATTAAACTGAAGTCATAACAATGGGTAATATTTTAATATAATGGAAAATGATCATTAACTTTTCTCGACAAGAAGGAAATGAATTTTCCTCATTGTTCACACTCTGAGTAAAGTAGGCATGAGAAAATTTCACGGGATGTTCTACTCAACCAGAACAGGCTTCAAGTACCATCACGACAATAGCCTTATAGAGTCTGGTGTCAGCCGACTGAACAAATAGAGCTTCTGAGGGAAGAGTGTGGTTTAACGTCTCTCAGAAATATATGTAAATGAACTTGAGATTTTAGTGGGTGGTTAATCCTACACAGTAGTCAAGTATCCTTTCCCAGGGGTCTTCTCAGATCTCGGGTAAATCATTACCTTTATCATGTTCCCCAACCCCACCTACTCAAAGTGAATATCCTATTAAAGTGCCATAAACCCCTGTCAACTTAAAATGGTGCATAATATTTTAAAAGTGCTCATTTATTAAATATTCTATCTAAGTCACAAGAACTTCAAAATATTTTTGTAAGATATTTGGGACTGTGGTATAAATCGCTCTTCAGAAGTCATTAATCTAGAAAATTCTCTTTGCTATAATCTCAGTTTTGTCCTGATCCCTGAAGCCAACAGCCCTCAATGTTTCTTACCTTGGCCTGCTTCTTGTCACTGCTGCTTCTTTTTCATTTTTATGTCCCCATAGTCTTCATTCAGATGCCTAAATACAGACACCTATCTAGAACAGATACACATCCCATGATTCTCCTCCAACCATTTACAGCTAAGACAAACCAAAAGGCGACAGAGACCACATTCATTAACTCAGTGGCCAAACATCAGTTAAAAAAAACAGAGGCATACCTGTCGACTCCAGCTCATGGTGACTGCATGTGTGTCCGGGTAGAAGTGTGCTCCAAAAGGTTTTCAATGGCTGATTTTTTCAGTAGGTCACCAGACCTTTCTTCTGAGGTGCCTCGGGTGGCCTTAAACCTCTAACCTTTCCCTTAGTAGCTGAGCACGTTAACCATTTGCACTACCCAGGGACCCCAAACATCAATTTAAAGAAAATCAAGCAGGCCAATCTGCAAACCATCAAGATAAAATGACCAGTTGATTAAATCTTTCTTTTCACTTCTGTGTTTTCGGGAATCACGGACATAGTGCTCTGAGGTCTTCTGTTTGGATCTCACAACGTTTGCTTTTTCGGCCTATGAGCCAGTGCACATAGCTCTTCACTATTACAAACTTGAAAATGCAGTACTTGTACTCTCCGCCACCATCCTAACGCAGCTGGTTTTTTACGCGGATTTGGATCAGATCACCGCCACGCCCCAACATAACAACTACACGCCTTGGGGTTTCTTGTGACTGAGCGTCAGCCTTCTGCCAGATGTGTGATCCTTCTCCGCAGGCAGGCCAGTCCCGTAGAGCAGTCCCTACGCATTGTGACGACAGCCCTGGCTGATCCTCTGTGTAGCTGGCAGGACCCTCTCTGCAACTTGCATCATTTATAACAACTTTTTTTTCACGCTTCTACAGGTTGTCATCGCATCAACTTTCTGTCCACTCCCATTCCTGCTCTCCCCCTCGTTCTGCCACCCACCGCAGCCTGGGAAGGGATTTTCTGTTGGACGCACTCCTACTGTGTAAGTCATCGTAAAACTATGGCAAACCCAGCAAGGGACCGTCCCTTCCTCTCCCCAGCCAGTTCCCTCCCTGGGGAAGAAAGCCCAGAGGCCGCAGCCGCCGGCTGGGCGGAGCGCCTTCCTGATCTCGCGCCAGAGCCGCCGAGGGTAGCTGCGCCTGGGGGCCCCGGCCTGCAGGACCCCGGCCGGAAATCAGAGCCCATTTCCTGCGTGACCATTGAGGGAGGCAGTGCGAGTAGTGATCAAAAGAGAGAGAGAGAGAGAGAGAAAAAAGTGCGCCAGTTTTTTTTTTTTTTTAAATCACGATCTTCTGGATGGCAAGAAAACAAAAATCTTTCAGTCTTTAAAAATGAAAGTCTGACTTCAGTCTTGGATATTAGGACTCTGATAGCTCATGGAATATATTTAATTTGCACTATTCCTCACCGCCCCCCGCTTTGTGCCCCCTTTTTCTCCGCCAGGGCCTTGAGCTTTATAATAAAAAGTGAGATTGGGGCGGAGTTGGAGAGGGCTAAGAACAGAGAAGCCAATTAAAATCAAAATAAAATGCCTTCCCATCCTTGCCTCCTCACTTCGCATTACACATCTCTTGTTCATATGAACCAGGTCTTCACTTGACCCTTCCCTCACAAACTGGGACCCCCGCCCCCCCCCCGCCCGCCCATTTGAAGCCTCGATGTTTTATTTATATACTAAATACAGAGAAACCCTGAGAAATAGGAAACACCAAAAAGGAGTCTGGCCGAGGCAATGCCGCTCAGGGGACAGCAAGGTAAACAAACGACAGGACCTGAAATAAAAAAAGTCCACGAAGGCAGAGACCATGTCCTTGAAATTATTTGTAAAAGTGACCATCTCCCATACCTGCTGTAGATGCTCGCTAATGATGACAACAAGGACAAACCCAATGTGTTGGCCGCTGATGTTCACTCATTCCTCACTTCCGCTCACACTACTTCCTGGCAGGCATCCACAGTGCCATATGCTTCGGGGAAGTGGGAATGCTGAATGTTGTGGTTATGGGGAATTGAGTCTTACCGCTTCATGAGATTCCGGGTGGCAAAACTGTTCTGAAAAAGAACAGGTCCCAGTAGGTGTGTTACAGGAATCTTCAAACAAGATGGGACTTCAGAGAGCCCCTTCTTGAAACTCTTAACTATACAGGGGAGGAAATGGAGGTCCAGAGAGGCCAAGCAACTTGCCCCAGGTCACACAGGCAGCTATGAGTAGCTAAAGTGGTGGAACTAGAATTTGGGACTCCTGATTCTCATATCCTTTAGGCTGACTCAGCACTTTGGAGCCTCCCAGGTACCAGCCGAGTCACTTCAGGCTTCATCCTGTGCTTCAGTGACCCCTGGTGCTGATACTGTTGCCTCCTATTAAAGTATCAAGAACCCTTTTACTCTCTCATACCAAGCAATTATTATCAAAACACAAAGGAAAAAGTACAGAGAAAAGAGGGTGGGTTGTGGAGTCAAAATAAATTGCAGGTGTACACAGACAGGAAACCCTGGTGGCATAGTGGTTAAGTGCTACGGCTGCTAACCAAAGGGTCGGCAGTTCGAAACTGCCAGGTGCTCCTTGGAAACTCCATGGGGCAGCTCCACTCTATCCTACCGGGTCGCTATGAGTCGGAATCAACTCGACTGCACTGGGTTTGGTTTTGGGTTTTTTTTTTGGTGCATAGACAATGGCTTGAAGTTTCCGAGCCTCAGTGAAGAATCAAGAGTAGAGACTGGTACATATTAGATGCTCAGGGGTAGCTATTTTGGCACGAAAATGTCCTCTAAAGGCCAGAGCAAATCCTAAGCCTGAGAAACTGAGTCAGCAGGGCAGAGACCTGGAAAATTCATGGCACAGGATGGAGCGTTTGACTGTTCTTGCAGCCCAAGCAATTAAAATACTCAGAGGGCCCTTGTGTATGGACATATATATGGGAACCATGATGTAATAGGAGGACTTCCCCAATACCACCCACGAAAATTGGTCTCCGAAGTGGCATCCAAAGAGGGAAAAGATGGTATTATAACATTGGAGTGATATATGGACTCCTGATGAAATAAAAAGACAGAAATACGCCTGACACGAGAGAAAAGTTAAAAGAAAACAAATGTTTGGAAAAGGACTGATCTTGAAGTCATTAGAGGGAGATTCAAGGCCTGGCTTTGCCCTAACTGCTGTGTGACTTCAGGCAAGTCTCTTAGCATCTCAGTATGAGTTCCCTCAGCTATTAAATGAAAATAAAATTATATGTCTTATGGGGTTGCTGTGATAATATACAGAAAAGTCTTTTAATGAAGTAAAACATGTAAATTTGTTAATTTTAATTATATACCAAGGATACTGTAGAAATAGTTTTTCAGAATTGGGTTTCTTTCTTTCTTTTTAAATTTCCCACATAGTCAGGTAGGAATTAAGCAATGCACCTTCTGGGTATGAGGTTTGATGCTTAGGTTTTCCCTAGCCCCTGTGTTTCACCCATGAGCGACATGCTTTATGCAGCATCTCTGTCAGACCAAACCTGACTTGCAGCTGTCTCAGACGTGAGACTTAGTCCTAGAGAGGAAGACGGGGGCAGATGGTGGAGGTGGAGGCAGTTCAGGTGATAAGCCCTGGAAATGCTACTGGGACCACATCCTCGCTTTTCTCTACATGCCCCTACCTTAAACCAGTCGCCATAAAGTTGTTTACAACTCATGATGACCCCACGTGTGTCAGAGTAGAACTGTGCTTTTTAGGGTTTTCAGTGCCTGATTTTTCAGAAGTAGACCACCAGGCCTTTCGTCTGAGGTGCCCCTGGGTGGACTTGAACTGCCAACCTTCTGTAAAGATTGGGTACCTCCCCAGTCTGCACGGAATAGTGAACGAAGGTTAGAGGGGAGGGAGGAAAGAATGTTTTCTGGAAATACAGCAGCTCCTTTTGAACATGGAGAGAAGATGATCTTTGTTTTGAATTATGCTTCTCATTCAGGAACGTCCCCTCATTGCCCTGGATAAAAGCAGGTCGCCTTGTTGTCCCAGTCTCTGGGAGAGGCATGTCCAGATGTGTGTGCACAAACACACAGAGCCCAAAGCTCCCCCAGCCTTCCTTACCTAGCTGAGCGTGTGCATCCTGTGCTCTTCCCACTCACTCTCCTCAAGCCCAGAGAAGACACGAGCTTTGCTTCCACAGGCAGCATCTCTTAAGAGTAATATTCATTTTGGAGCTGGTCTAATAAAGAGGGTCAACTCGCCAACACTATAACAGACTTATTTCTTCATTTAAATTCTTTGAAGTTGCACCCTTGGTGAGCCCATCACCCAGAGACTCAAAGACAAGGAAAAAAGGCAAGTAATTAAAATACATAAAGCAGAAGAGGCAATTACCAATATATATCATGATCAATAAAATGACATTTTTAAAAAGGCGAGGTTTCCACTACTCTCTAACAGCAGGCATGCTGAGTCTCTGTCCCATTTCGGGCAGGCGAAAAATTCCTTAGGCAAGTGCTGTGAAAACCTGCCAGCTCCACCTCCCCACAGGAAGAATTTGGAACTTTCGCAAGGCCTTGCAATTGTTCTCAGTTGTCATGTGGGTACCTTGAGCAAGAGGTCATCTTAAAGGCATTGTTATGGATTGAATTGTGCCACCCCCCCAAAAAAAGATGTGTTGAAGTCCTAACCCCTGTACCTGTGGCTGTGACTTTTTTTGGAAATAAGGCCTTTCTCTGAAAATGTTATCAGTTAAGTTTACATAAGGTCATACTGGAGTAGGGTGGGTTCTGATCCCTTCTGAGTGGTGTCTTTTATAAGAGAGTAGATCCAAGGGGAAAGATGCCTTGTGAAGATGCATCTACAAGCTGAAGAATGCCAAGGGTTTCCAGGAGTCATCAGAAACTAGGAGAAAGGCATGGAACAAGTCCTGTCTCAGAGCCCTCAGAAGGAATCAATATGGCTGATACCCTGATTTGGACTTATAGCCTCCAGAACTGTAAGACAATACATTTCTGTTCTTTAAAAACACCCACTTTTGGTATTTTGTTATGGTAACCCTAATTAAGACAGGCATGATTCTCAATCCTTTCATTCCCAAACACGTACAGATATGGTGCCCACAAGCCTGACACAGTACCAAGGAAGGCTGCAGATTTCGATTAAAAAAATTAAGAATTTGGGGAATGTTAATCTCTAAGCTAATGAATAATCGCCCAAGATTAATGGTATGTCACTAATGGTTGCTCTCTTCTGGCTCAGGCGCGCTAAGACAGGCTGCAGGCTGCTCACCACCCTTTAGGATGCTGAAGTAATACCACTCAAGAAAGAATATTTCAATGCAAGTGAGAAAGAGGATATTTACATAGGGACAATCTTGAACATAACTTGTAAAAATAAAGTTTATCCTTTAAGAATGAACCTAAACTGTTAAAATCAGCTTCCCTGCCAGGAACCTCACAACTGGTAGGAGTCTACCTGTGTTACATGCTGTGGAAGTTGAAGACCATTTTTTCTTAAGGACTGTACCCAGGCCCAAGCCCAGGCCCATCAGCCTTGTAGCCATTAGCGCGGTGTTCACTATGAGCAGGTCTTTGTGCTGGCTGATATTGAGAAAGAGATGTCAATGGAAACAAAAAGCCTGATTCTCATCCTTGGGGATGGGCAAGACAAACACACATGAAAGGCTATGTACAGCTTGAGTTAGAACTGTCACCAACTCTGCCTCATCTTTTATGGTGGGTTTACTTCTGTATTCCCAGAACTTAGCAGAATGTCCAGCACTGCAGTAGGTTCCAAATGTATGCTTGTTGAAAGAAAAAAAGATGAAAACTAAACATAAATTATGTGGTCTATACGGGGTGTAACTGTGAGACAAAACAAAGTAGTCCATTAGGTGACTGCTGGTATGGGTGAGGTTAATTTGGCAGTGGGTTAAGTAGTTTAGAAGATAGAAATAGATTAATTTAGAAGGGAAGATAATACGAAGATGACTTGAAAATATGGCCCCTAGCTAAGAGTGCAGGGGTCTCTAATTTTAGGTACAACATATTTCTGGAACCATGTCAGAAGGCAGATCACCTCCAACCAGTTCCTGGCTGTGTGCACACTTCTGCTTTTGCCCATGTGTATATTGGACAAAAGGGTAGGACATGAGGTAGAGGTCTTCACAGGGCAAAACTGAGTGCATGGGGTGTTGAGACCTTTAACGGGGAAGGGAAGATGCTGCTTGAAATGCGAACTGGGAGTAGTTAGAGGAGGGCTCAGAGGGTGGAGGGGGCGCTGAGAATGGCCTTCATGAACCTTCACACTTGCTTTTACAGAGGACCAGGAGGAAAGTGGCTGCCATCTTCAGGAGCCATAGCATTCCTGGGTGCCTTTGGTACATCTGGTCTAAGCCTAAGACAAGATTCCTTTAGAGCCTTTAAGTAGACACAAACAGAATTATTAAGAATGTGTACATTCAGAAAGATAAAGGTCTCTGGGTGGCACATTTGTTATGCAACCAGCTGCTAACCTACATGTTGGTGGCTCGAACCCACCCCGTGGCACGACAGAGGAAAGACTCTGTGGAGCAGATCTACTCAATAACACATGCAATTGCCATGGGTTGGAATTGACATGACAACAGGCTTAGCAGCTGAAGCTTAGATTGGGGAAATGCCTAAATGCTGCAAAAGGCACCTGCTACCACCCCAGAAATTTACTTGGCCCAAAATCCTTAACTTTCTTTTGAGTTTACTCTTGTTCCTGGGGAAGGTTCTGGGATCAGGTGGGACTGCCAGCTGCCAGACATGCTCTTGCACTATAAGCTCACTAGATGCTGGTCAGGGAATCAGGTGGAGTCCTCCCCCGCCCCCCAAAGGGGCCTGATGGCTGTGGAAGGACTCATTTTCTGCCGTTTAAATGAGACCCATTTCTCAGCCAGCTCACAATCACAAATCCTACAAGTTTGTTCTTTCCAATTTTAAAATACCTGAACCTGTGACTAAAAGAAACTGAGTCAACTCTTCTCAGGGGATGATCCAGTTCTTTGGTTGTTCTTTGCGTTGCTTACATTAGGTATTTGCTTTAAGGAAGTGGGGCTTGGAAAACATCTGGTTACACGGATTTTTCGAGGCAATTCGATGTGATTTGTTGGTAGTAGGATTTGATCTGTACTAAGTCTGAATGCCTGTGTTATTTCAATGGATATAATGAACTTTGTTTGTTATTGAGATATTTGTAATACCGTTCCTCATTCTGTCTTCTGTGGACTCCAGGTGAGAGCAATCAAGCAAGCTAATAACAATAGTATGCTTTATAGAGAGGCATTGCTTTGTCGGGGAGTTCAAACATGATCTCATTAATATCTTACCTTGGGCAAAGCTGACTGGAGAAGAGATAAGTTGTTCTAAAAAGGTATATGTGAAAGCTGCAGTGAAACAAGGACCAGTCTTCACCAACACCTGCTCAACCAATCATGCCTCCCATTATTCACACCCATATATATGCCCCCTTTTTTTTGGCAGCTGGCAGGTTCTGTGACTTTCTTTTGACCAATGAAATATGATAGAAGTAAAGTAATAAGTCTTGCATCTTCTGCCTGGGTCTTTTGGAATGCTCACTCTTGGGACTCACTCTCAGAACCCAGCTGCCACATAATGTGAAGCCCAAGTCACATAAAGAGGACACAGGTATTTACTCCAGTTGAGACATGGAGAGGGGACAGAGAGGTGCTCCAGCTGAAATGTAGGAAGGGCACAGGGAGGTGCTCTAGTTGAGACATGGAGAGGGGACAGAAAGGTGCTCCAGTTGAGACATGGAGCACACACATGTAGTTACTCCAGTTGAGACATAGGACACACGGAGGTGCTCTAGTTGAGACATGGAGAGGACACACGGAGGTGCTCCAGTTGAGACATAGAGAAGACACATAGAGGTGCTCCAGTTGATAGCACAGCTTAGCTCCCAGCTGACAACCACATCAACTGTCAACCATGTCAGTGGACCATCTTAGACTTTCAGCCCAACTGAGCCTTCAGATGACTCAATCCCCAGCTTCCATGTGACCACAACTGGATGACATACCCTAAGTGAATATTGCCCAGGTGAGAAGCTGCTTTGGGTACCCTCTGAAATCCCCGGGTATTATGTTTCATAGTTGGGCCTAACGGCTATTCCTTTCTGCAGGGATTAGAGATGAATGTTGGGCTCTCCAAGGTTGGATGAGGGCTGGGCCATGAAAGATGTCCTGGGCTGTGGAAGATGCTGTTATCCATGGAAAATGCCTCTCCTTGTTGTGGTGTGATGCTTGAACCTGAATAGCTATGACCTCAGATTTTAAGAGAAACTTGGAGGGAAAATGGGAAGTAGCACGTGAACCTAATCCTTCCCTCAGGCAATGGACCCTCTGGCCCCCACTCCATTTCTCCCCAGAATAAAGTAGGCTGGAGGAGACCTATGAAAGCCTAGGAAGGCCAATGTGTCTTTTATGACAAAAGGAGTTAAGTCCAGTGAATATAAGGGAACAGGCTTCTTATTCAAACAAAATAGCCAAGAACTGACCTGGAAGATTCTAGATTCCTAGTGGGGACAAAGAGGCCACACTGGAGCCAGACTCTGATCTCCCAGTTTCCAGAACCTATGTGGGAGGGCTTTCACCTGCTCATTGCTGCCTCCATGACACAGTGCCCCCTCCAAATGCAGGCCCCTTCCTTCAGCTTTCCTAGTTGGACACAGTGCTACTAACAAGAGGGGAAGCAGCACAGAAAATATCTTAATGTATCCAGTCAGGAGCTTAGCTATGGGTAATTATGGTTAAATTCCTGAATGATCTCTCACAGATGGAGATGGAGTCTGTGATGGCCAATAGAAACTGCTAATTGGCATCCCACATCTAGCAGTGCCCAGGGCATGTACTTGACACCCAGGGCACGGTGCCCTACCTGTCCTCTCCCCCCAGTTAGGCCTCTGCATCCAGTATCTTGCACACCTTGAACATTACACCTTACACAGACAGGCCACAAATTCACAGCTCCAGTCTTCTGGTACTTTCTCACTTGCCCCTCAGCCTCTGGAACCAAAGCAGATGAAGAAGGAACAAATGTTGACCTGTTCAACATGGCTGTTGGACATGCCTAGCTCCCAGCAGCACTCTCAGGGAGAGGATCTCACATCTATGACAGAAAATGTGCCAAGCACTTCCACTTCACCATCTTATTTAATCTCCATTGTCAGTCTGTGATTGGACGCTGCTGTGCCTGGTTAACGGGTGAGAGGTTATGTAGGTTGTCTAGGATTGCACATGTAGCAAGTGGCCAAGCAAGTATATGAACCCAGGTAGATCTGTGCCCTAGATTCTTCCCCTGAGGTTCAGGCAGTGGCGGTGCGGTGGTAGAATTCTCATCTTCCACTTGGGAGACCCGGGTTCCATTTCCAGCCACTGCACGTCAGGTGTAGCCATCACCTATCAGTGGTGGCTTGCGTGTTGCTATGATGCTGAACAGGTTTCACTTGAGCCTCCAGACTAAAACAGACTAAGAAGAAAGGCCTGGCAGTCTACTTACAAAAACCAGCCAGTGACAGTCTATGGATCATAATGGTCCAATCCACTGTGCATAGGGTCGCCATGAGTCGGGGGCTGCCTCAACAGCAGCTAACAACAGCAAATAGAAATACATCAGCCCTTCTCTTCCCAGGGCCAGCACTGCAGGACACAACTGTGCAGGCTGTGAGCTGCCTAACTCTAAGGGGCACCTGCCGCCTCGTAGTCTATCCTAATGGCGCTCCTAGAGTTGTGCTATGTCCAATGATCTGCATGCCCCAGGTGATGCCTGGCCTCCCACTGCAGCAAAAGTAAATTTTGGTCAAATAATGTGTACTCTCTGGAGGAGGGCTGAGATTAAGTGCTTAATCAGCTACCCCAGATTTGGGCTTCTAAAAAATATCACAGCATTCTTTCCTGGTTTAGCAGAAACTCCTGTTTTCAAGTTGTCGTTACTTATTAATTGCTGTATGTATGCATGTAACTCATCTGTACCCAGGGAGTTTATGGCAGTCAATCTGTACATATACCTCAGAACCAGAAGAGCCCAGCCTTGCCTTCTGGGAGTTGAACTTGCAGTGTTAGAGGCTGCAAGGCTGATTTGGGGAATAAGGAGTTGTTCCCTCCAGCAAAAAGAAAAAAAAAAAAAAAATCTCTGTCTAGATATGCGTCAGTTTAGCTCCTTTCAGTGCCTGTTCCCATAAACTGGCAGACGAGCCTGGAGTCTCCAGGAGGGAGGGCTCTGGCTTCCCACGTGGCTGACATATCCTGCGGGCTAGCCTAGGGAAGGAGAGTTGTTATCTGCCCTGGATGAAATCCCGGAGGGAACTTCCTAATCAGAAGAGAAGGGCCCTGGCATCAGACACAGGGAAGGGAGGCAGTGGGACGCAAGAGGAAACGATCATTTCTGAAAAGATAGTGTGATGTGCTGGGCAGGGTTTTTAATATTCAGGTTGAAAAGAATTTTAAATGCTGCTTGGCATCACTGGCAATGATTTACTTTAATTCAATTTGCCATAAAAAGATGCCACTTTTGCTGTTAGCATAGACACATGAGAAAATGCCATCCTTTCCCTGCTAAGTACCTTGACAACACTCTGTGACCAGAACACACTACACAGAGAAGCCCTGCTGCAGCTAGCTGGGTCAGCTGTGACTCCCTCCTGGTGCACAGGCTCAGGTAAGCATGCTCAGTTCTTACTGTTTTCCTTGAAAGGTGCTTCTATGAGTCCACTGGCTCATGGGCAAGAAATGATTTCCAAACCATGATCTTAAATTGTCCTTTACTTCATTTAACTTTCTGCTGATGCCTGCCCATCCACAAAGATAAACAGAACCTCTCCAAGATATCAAAACATTACCATGAACTTGAGCCAGGTAACCCACATTCAGTTAATCTAACCTTTCCTCACTTCCTATTTCTAAACACACGATATTAATAGACCCACTCTTCACTTATTGACATGGTTGTGTTCCAAAGGCCAGGTCATTATGTGAAAATCAGTGTTATGTGAAAATGGAGGATGACCACATCATTATGTAACTGCCAAATTACATCATCACTTAAGTGCCAAATTACATCATTATATTTTATTACATTAACTGCTAAACCACTGAGATTCATGGCTCAGCCAAGGTTACGAAAAACCTTAACTATCACAGCCAGCGCTGCTCTCGCCTTGTCTCTTGGCTTCATTACTGCCAGATGTATGTCATTCACGCGCAAAATAGTCAGATAGTAGATTTTTTACTACTGTCGTAGATGTGACATGTTGGATAATGAGATGGTCGATAAGTAAGGAGTAGGTGTATATACATAGCACAAGTTGCCCCCACATAATTAGCGAATGTCCTTTCTCAGCATAGCCAATGGAATCAGATGAACAACAAGAACTTCAGCCACTCTACATTTCCGTCCCATGGAGATTTAAAAAAATTGCAGATCTAGGAACAATATGTGCAAGGGTGGTCTCCAGGCAATTTGCAGCCAATTACAAGTGTACATTGCTTTGCACAATGGATGTGCTCCTGAAAAGGTTATATGCAAATCGAATTTTTGTAAATTGAATTATATTTAACATGCACCAGGGGAACTGACTATTTTAGGGACACCAAAGTTGAATTCATTTTGTGGACCAGGGAACCCTTTGTACAGAAAATTACCATCCTCCAATTCATATATTCTTTGATAAGGTCAGGTTTTATTATTTTGGACTTTTTTGAACTAGAGCATACCTACAGTGTTAAAATGGTAATAATAAGATATTCAGAGTCTTCATCAAATTCAAGCATAAGAAGAGACAGTGAAAACTAACCCCGATCCTCCTCCTAAAGGAAATGACGAACTGGAAGAAAGGGGAGACTTCCCAGCATTCATTTGCTATGACACCCATAGTGCTGTTGGTTGAAGCCCTGCTGATTCCCATCAGCCAGGGCTCTCTGTGCCCGTGTTACAGTATTTTGTTATGACATTAAACCAAAAAAACCAAACCCAATTATGACATTACACACTCTTAAACTGGTAAAGATCAGTTACCATTGAGTTGACTCGGATTCCCAGCAACCGCAGTGGTGTCAAAGTAGAACTGTGCTCCACAGGGTTTTCAATGATGGAGCTTTCAGAAGTAGTTTGCCGGGCCTTTCTTCTGAGGTGCCTCTGAGTGAACTTGAACCTCCAACCTTTCAGTTAGCAACTGAACATTAACTATTATTACCACTCGGTGACTCTTCTAGACTGGTAAGTTTCTCAAAATGACAAGCAGCCTAACCAGGGCCTTGTTAACCCTTACACACTCTTGTCACAGATACTGGAGGCTATGAGTTTTTCAAGGGTTTGAGCAAGTGTCTGAGACCTGAAAGAACACAAAGGAAAACTGCAAATCAAAATTAATAAATGTTTAATTAAAGATCTATAAAATGTAACATTGTGTCAACTTCATTAATTGTTAAGTTTGGTATTCATAAAAATTTAATTACCTAGGAATTAGGAAGGCAGAAACAAAATTGTCATTATTTATAGATGCTATAATAATCCACATAAGAAAATTCTAAGGAATCTATTAAAAAAAAAAAAAAAACTATAGGCAAACTATATTGGTCAGTAGAGGCTGGGTTAGACTGTGGTAACAATTAACTCTGAAACATCAGAGACTCAACACAACTTCACTTCATTTCTTGCTTATGCAGCCTGTTGAGGTTCTGAGTGACTCTCAACTGGTTGATGATTCGTGGACCTAGAATCTGCCATGTCCATGCCATTGTCCTTGTCTATCTCAGCAGGAGAAGAGAAAGACTAAAAAAATCATGCTGGGGCATTTCACTGCCTCAGCCTGGAATGGACCCACATCACTTCCACTCACATTTCATTGGCCACAGCTGGCCAATGGGAAGTGTAGCTTTTTTGCATGTTCAGGGAGACCCGATAATGTCTACCATGCAAAGTACTAAAATTAATGAGCGTTGAGCAAGATCAATACATCCAAATCAATGGCATGCCTACATACCTGCAGCAAACAATTAGAAAATGTAAATTTAAATAAATGCCAATTGAAAAAGCAGCACAAGCCATTAGACATCTGGGAACAAATCTAACAAAATACATGCAAGACCTTTGTAGAAATAATTATAAAACTTTATTTGAGGATAAAAAAGATGTCGATCCTCTCCAAATTATTCTATAGATTAAATACAATTTTGATTAAAACATGATAAGCTTTTTGGTGGTGGTTAGTAATCTGATCCTAAAATTCATATGGAGAGAACCCAGAATAGCTAAGACAATTTTACAGAAGAAGAAAAAGAAACATTATAGGTGGTAGGTGGAGTGGTGGTGTTCTCACAGGAACAGATAAGCAGACACATGTTGCAGAGAAGAAATAGACTCTGGTATGTATACGAACCTGGTATTAGACAAAGATGGCACTGTGGACAGGGAACAAATGGGCATTAGGAAAACTGGATATGGAAAAATGCTTGTAGCTTGTAAACAACTAGTTTTTGGATCAGTCTGGTGTTATAAATATTTGATTGTAAATACTCTGTAAATAAATAATCAAATACTTTCAAAAAGCAGATTTATAAAAATCCTTCCAAATTTTTACAGCAAAAATAATATGGTTAATATGCAATATGGGTGTGTTTGAATACATTTGATACAACATGGGACAAGGCCTCAGAGTGCAAGAAGGATCTACCAGAATCATACATCCTCATTTCGGCAATTAAATTTTCTCTGTTTGATTCCCACTGAGGGTGATCTGGGGTTTTGTTTGAATACCTCCAGGGATGACGGTAGGCAATCGCCAGCTTTCC
The DNA here is from genome assembly GCF_030014295.1 of Loxodonta africana. Classification (NCBI taxonomy): domain Eukaryota; kingdom Metazoa; phylum Chordata; class Mammalia; order Proboscidea; family Elephantidae; genus Loxodonta; species Loxodonta africana. The sequence continues at coordinate 66,058,549 of NC_087343.1, forward strand.
AGACAGCCTACTCCACCTTGCATGTCTTTGGGGAGGGAGCAAGATGGAGCAGTGCAAGAGAGGGGGGGCCTTACAGTGAGATGGCCATTTACAAGCTGTGTAACCATCCACATTAGAGCAGGTTTGGTGACTCAATGTGGCAGGGTTGATTCATAGAAGGATAGAGAAGCTCCCTGGAAGGAAATCAGTTTAGGGAAAAGAAAGTCAAGAACACCAGATGAATCTGAAAACTAGGTAGTTGTCACAAGGAGGAAGTGATTTTTGAATCTTCCTCAGATGTGTGCTGCTCAGGTGGACTGTCTTCCTTAATAGATCTGCCCAGAATAAAACTCAGGCTTTCCTGCTCCTTTCTTTTAATGCTCCACCACCACCTCAGCCTGTCTTCTGCTCCAAGTTGGCATGTTCTCTAACCTCATTATCCTTTCAGGGCTCCTCTTGTCCCCCAGTTACCTGTGATCATCCATTGATGACGATCGACCAGAATTCTACTATAGGTGAGCCCAAAGACATCATGACCCAGAGTGCCAAATTTACAAAGCAATAAGTGAAAATTGGCTTCTGGATGTGGTTGACTATACAACCCTTTTGATCTAAACAGCCTAAAATCCAGAAGGTAATGGATAAGATCTTGGGGAATGGTGGGAGAAGGCAGATTACAGACAAATAGTTTGCAAAAGAGAAATCACTAAATGACTTAAAGTTTTAACAACCTCCACATAATTTCGGTGCAGAGATGTCTTAGTTACCTAGGGCTGCTGTGGCACAAATACCACAAGTGGGTAGATTTGAAGACCAGGAATTTATTTTCTCAAATTTCTGAAGGCTAAAAGTCCAAAATTAGGGTCTCAGCTGTGTTGATTCCTTCTGTAAGCCTCTTTCCTAATTTCTGGTTTGTGCTTGCAATCCTTGGAGTTCCTTGGTGCTCCTTGACATTCCTTGGTGTCTTGTCTTCCCCCTGCGTGTCTCTATGTCTATTTTCGTCTTTTTATAACTCAGAAGTGATTAGGTTTAGGATCCACCCTACACTAGTATGACCTCATTAGCATAAAAGAGAAACTTTATTTCCAAACAAGATCACATCCATAGGTACAAGGGCCAAGAACTCAACAGATAATTTGGGAGACACAATTCAATCCATAGTAGAAGTAATTGTTTTTTGTTCACTATACAAGCGTCATGTTTCCTCCAGAATGTGAACACCTGCACATCATTAGCTACATAATATCCCCACCATTGTTTAATTTAATTAGTCAGGAAATGGGTCATGTTATAGAGGTTTCTCCACCTTCGATATTTAAAAAGAAACTATAGATTCATGCCCACTTTTCTTTTTGATTCCCATTAACTCAATGCCAGTAAAAAAAAATGACTTCTTAGTATTTGTCATGAAGTAAATTATTTTTAATGAATGTCAAAACAAATCCCTAAAAACAAATCCAACCAACCTTTGTGGGCAATCTCAGACAAGTGCTCAACAAGAATATAGAGTCATTTTTACAAAGAACTGTGAAGGCTGCCTTCAGAGCAGGAGAGTGCATACATGCTGGCCTCCTGTTTATGCTGCCTCTCACAGGTGTCTGCATCAACAGCAGTGAACCCAGAACAGCAGAGAAGCCTCTCAGACCTTTTAGAGTCATTCATTCGTTCATTCATTCAGTCATTCATTGAGATTAAATCTTTGTTAAACACTCACTATGCGCAAGACACTTCGCTAGGCTCAGGAGGCCATCGATTCACAGGTCTGCAGAGTTTTGCAAATTGTTTTCTCTGTTTGAAGTACCATCAAGGACACAATACCTCTCAGGGGGAACTGTTCTACTTAGCATTGGAAATTGCAGTGTGGCTCAGCAGGCAAAGTAGATTACTAAAGATTAATAAAGATTACCACAGTCTAAAGGGGGTTCTAAGTTCTCATTAATGCCAGAATGACCCTGGAGCCTCAATTTGAATATATGGACAATGGGGGAAAAGCCTTCTCTCTTGGGGACAATAATGGAAAATTGCTAGCAAAGTTATGTCAGCAAATATGGGGTAGAGAAGGCAGCATAACGTAGTGGAAGGGGCTGTGAGGGCTTGGCTCAGTCTGGCTCCAAACCTATGAACTGGGATACATGGGAAAACCATTCAGGTCTTCTGTGTCTCGGTTTGCTCATTTATAAACCAGGGATAACAGCACCCTGCTTATACTTTATTTTGACAGTAAAATAAGATTCTGTGAAAGAAGCACTTAGCACAATGTCTGGCATGTGGTAGGCACCCAGATAAGCATTGAATGAATGAACAAATGAATGAATAAAAAAGTAGGTCGTGTAGACATTGAAATGTAAGACTGACCATCAAGAGTGCCAAAGAGAAAGCAAGGTGCTTTTCTTTTTCTTCTTACGCTCACTCTCTTTTCTCTCTGGCTTGAACCGAGTAGGGAAAAACCTAATGCTTATGTTTTCTGGATTAATGGACACACAAGAGAGGAAGGGGGCGTACCTCTCCCTGAAATGCTCAAATAGGATAATCCCATGTCTACAAAAATTCCAGAATGTCAAATATTCTTCCATCAGGACAATTGTACTTACACTGATACAATTGTCTACCATTTTTAAATTACGTCTGCAAATATGGGATAGAGGAGGCAGCATGATGTAGTGGAAGAGGTCATTCCCTTGGGTCTCTTCAGGCAAATAGGTCATCAAGGTTTCTCCTAGTTGCCCAATGAGTCTGTCCAACCATATTCTCACCTTTCTCTCCACTCACAGCAATAGCAGTGGGGAAGAGGAGAGGGCCTGAAGGAACATAAAGTTATGGACTCTAGCCTCAGCCCTGGACAAAGAGCTTTGAGAGGTGAACTGTAAGTGTCTTTGAGGAACTTGTTCTCTGGTCTCTATTCCTTCCTTCACTATGAATTCACTGGCTCTGCTCTCCAAAGATTTGGGTGGAAGTGCCAGGGAAGATGATTTATATATCTGTGACATCTTCTGCTGCTATCGTCATTTTCGAAATGATCGCAGGCTAATTCCTTAATGTTTCAGCTCCAAGCTTACTAATTTGTAAAGTGGAACAATAATACCTTTTTCATCGGATGATGAAATAAGATAATGTAGGCAAAGCACCTGCAATAGACTAGCTGCTAAAGAAATGTTAAATTTTGATTAACATTGACAGTATCTCACCCGATCTTTTGAATCGAAGTTCATCCCATAGAACGAATTAATAACGGCCACCATTTTTCTCTTTTATCAGCATAAGGCAAGCCGGAAAGAGATGGCATCACCAAGGTGTGAGATGCAAGAGCATCTATGGATCACGGCATGTAGGTCCTGTTGGGAGAACTGTAGACCTTTGGGCCAACTTGTCCTTTGTGAGGCTGTTACTGTGGATAGAGCCCTAAAGGGGGCACCAGTTCCCACAACCATCAGAGAAGATCCTGCCCAAGTCAATGGGTTGGGGCCATTTCCTGCTATTCTCTTACTCCTCACTGTCATTAGCCAAGTCTATCCACTGAAGGATGACTATAGACTCTTAACGATGGTCACTCACCTCCCATCTCTTGGCACATTCCCAGCTTCAGTGAGAGGATGCATGGAGTCTAGATTTATAAAAAAAAAAAAAAAAGATTTATAGCGTAAACCTATTAAGAGACTAGACATCTTCCAACAACACGTGGAAGAGTTTGCACCAGCAGAAGAAACACAAGCCTGCAAACCTGCACTGCAGCCCCTAAATTGGAGAGCCAAGGTGCAGAAAATCAGGGACAAGTCCCAACGTCTCGTGCTTCTTAGCCAGGAGAGAGCCTTCCAGGATGCATGCATCCCATTTCCTAGTCTGTTTTGTCCTGAGTTGCATGTTATCCGCATCATGTGGACAAGCTCTTGTTCCCACCATTCCCCCATGCAGATGAGGACTTGGAAGAAAAGAAGCTCAATTGTCCCCCTTGGCTTATCATTACTAACCAGGCAGAGGAAAGCTTCAGCCCGCCGTTGATTTAGATTAGCTCCTTCATTTCAGTATTATTAATTACTCAAGTTAGCATACAGCATGCCAACATCAAACCCCTACTTTTTTTGAATTAACTGTTTCATTTGCAGCTCTATGGCCATACCTGCTCTCTTTCATGCCTCCGGGAGCAAAGCACAAATGCCCCGCAGATATGGTTTCAACTACCATAAAGCAAAGTTATTAAACTGGGGACTGATACAGGTCACTCCTTCCATGGGAGGCTGCCAGACTAATCTTTTGAGGTGACATTTCTATAATAACTTAACATTTGCCAAAGTTCTCTGTTGCATTCTGTGCAAAGTAAACAGAAGGGTTAATTTAGTTCTCTAATCTCTTGTTATAAGCCTAATTATTTTACATGTCTTCATTTCATTAATGAATTGCTGCTTTTTACATGCAGCTCCTTCCCCATTGCTTTTGTTTAAACCTCCTGGTGGGAAGGGATAGATTAATTTTGTTGTGCCTTAATGAAACTCTATGCTACATTAGATTTACCCATTTGGCATGCACTGCCAACATCACCATTATGCATAATAAATTATTTTTTGTGAGTCCCAAACTACTGTAGACCTTCAGTGTTCTCCTTCAGATATTGTGACGATACAACTGGCAAGCACACAACAGCAAACTTAGTCATTACCCTGGTGTCTAAGAAAATCATCTTGTGGCTTTTTACTCTCACCTGCATGAGAGTGTTGAGATTTCCTCATGAGATGGCAAACCCAGATATCCAGTTGATTTTCCAGTTTTAATCTTCAAACGTAGCTAGCAAATTGCTTTTGAGGCTTTGGGGGCAGGTCACTGTGCTAGGTACCTTGACAACCAAAAAAAAAAAAAAAACTAAAAACCCAAACCAGTTGCCGTAGGGTTGATTTCAACTCATAGCAAAACTATAGGACAGAGTAGGGTTTCCAGGAAGTGGCTGGTGGATTCGAACTGCCAAACTTTGGTTAGGTCTTTGTCTTCACGTCTTAAAACAGCAATTGCTCATGGTTGTTCACGTGTCTCCAGGTGCCTGTGCTCTGGATTATCTAGACTAGGTTTGGCTGGGTAGCTCTGCTGCAGGCTGCAATGGCTGGGGCAGCTCGGATCCTCATCTCCATTTTCCTTCTGGGACCAGCACATTAGCCAAGGAATTTTTTTTCATGGTGATGGTGAAGCTTAAGTGGGCAGGTAGAAATGTGCAAGGCCTCTTAAGGCCTAGGCTTAGAACTGACTTGCTATTATTTTTAGCCCTATATTGTTGGCCAGGAGTCCCAGGGTGGTGTAAAAGTTAACACACCGAGCTACTAACCAAAAGGTTGGAGGTTCAAGTCCAACCAGAGGAAACTCAGAAGAAAGGCCTGGCAATCTACTTCCAAAAATTCAGCCATTAAAAATCCCGTGGAGCACAATTCTACTCTGACACATGCTGGGTCACCATGAATCAGAACTGACCCAAGGGCAACTGGTACTTGTTTATTGTTGTTGGCCAAAGCAAGTCACATGGCCAAGTCCAAAGTCTGAGAAGTATTCTTCCCTGTGAAGAGGCCATGACAAGGCTCTAGTTGCAGCGATTAGTAAATAATTGGGGCCAACAATTAAATCATTCATATGTTTCTAAAGGTTAGCTGGGTTCTGGGCTGTGGCCACCCCCCAATTTTCATAGGTAAAGCCATTTAATCCCATGATGAAATTTGGCCCCACCCTAAACTCTGGAATCAGTCTTGTCCCTAGGAATAGGACTGGAGGATCTTAAGCTGATAACTCTCTGGCTCATCGCTGAGTTAGGTCTGATTCAGTTCAGCTAGAACCAAGTCCTGTCTGGGTCCCACGCTCTCTGGTGACAGCATTTCCTGCCCCTGAACTTCGGTTTCACAGATACTTTCTGCTGGACCTCCTCTACCAGGCTGGCCTGCCAGTACATTCTAAGTCATCTCCTTGGTTACCTAAGTTGCCCTGCTGCTCTGCCTTTTCTGAACCGGCCTTGTGAACCTCTGGTCTTAAAACCACCAGTAATTGTTCCTTGCTTGGCTGTTCCTGCAGGATAAAGCCACACATTTCAGAAGGATGCTCAGGTTCAGGTGAAGATACCTACCCTTTCTCCAGCAACCATGTTCAGGAATTTGGCTTTTTCATGTTCTCGAATCACCCTGAACTTGTAATTCTAGCCTTCCTCCATCTAGTGTCCCTCACTACTCCTAAGTCCTGGTTCCCAGAATAAAAATCCAGCTAAAAACTTAGGACAGTCAATACCAAAGAGTCAAAAGAATGTTACATTCCCTATGTGCTCCCGGCAAGTTTGGAGGAAGGTGGGACAGTCAGTTGGGACAGACTGGGGCTTGGGGGCAAGAAGGAAGAGAAGAAAAATAATGTACAAAGAAATGATAACTCATTTAAAGATGTGTTATAAACAAGGTTAAGTGCTAAATGCGTGGCCACATAGAAAAGAGGCTACAAACCCTACCTTGGGGTGCTGAGAAGAGTCCTGATGACATGTGTTCTGAGTCCTCAAGTAGGAATAGGCGTTTTCCAGGGTGAGAGGCTGCTGTGGTGTACCTTGAACTAGCATAGCCTTGTCCCAACTCAAGGCATTGTGCCTTGCTGCTCCTTCTACTGAGAACATGTTTCCCCCTGATATTTATATCACTGTCACCTCTTCAGATCTTTACTCAAATATCACCTTCTCCAGGGTGCCTTTCTTGAACTCCTCATTCAAAATTACTACTCATTGCTCCTCACCCAACAAGGCACTCCTTATCTTCCTTTCCTTCTTGATTTTTTTTTCTTTACCACCATCTTATGTACTTTTTATTTTACTTGTTATGTTGCTTCTCTGCCTCCTTTGTCTATTTGCTCTATCCTTACCTCCTAGAACCTATAGTAGGTGCTCAATAAATATTTTCTGAATGAAAGAAGAAAAGGAGAGAGGGAAGGAGGAAGGGAGGAGTGGGGGCTGGCCAGGGTGGGCTGGAGGGCAGGGACAGGCTGCAAGGTAAAAATATGTGTAAATACATGAAGGTGCACAATTTCACACTCAGAACATCAAGGAAGTCAGTGCAGGGCTCAAAGGCATTGCTGTTCTTCAACATCCTCTTCTCTATCTGCTGAACTTTTCTCCCTACGTGGTCCTCAAGCTCGGCAGTCCCAAACTGAACCAACTTTCTCCCCTGCCCTGACCCAGTGATCATCTTCCTCACCCTAAGCCTCCGCATTCTCAGGCTCAGTTGTTGAGACAATATCTGTTTGGATGCCCAGCTAGAATCCTGGGCATCTTTTTTCACCATAACCACTGCTCCCATTCGTGTCTTCACCATCTCTCAATCGGCAATAGTGTCCAAGTTCCCATCAACTTCATCCTCCAATGTGTCTCTTCACTTCTTGGACAAAATCCAAACTCATTAACATGGCATGTAAGGTCCTCCATGCCCAGTCTCATCTCTCTTTCCTCCTATCATGCTGGATTACCCTCTAAGCCTTTGCATAGGAGTCCCTTCCACCACTCTTGTTGCTGTTGTTAGGTGCTGTCAAGTCATTTTCAACTCATACTGGTAGGACTGCCCCCACAGGGTCTTCTTGGCTGTTCTGCTTCCACTCCTCTTACTCATCCTTTAAGATTCAGCTCAGGCATCATACTTTTGCCAGAATTGCACAGCACATGTTCTGAAGAATGTTTTCACTTTTATAAAAGCTTTATCTTTAATCTTGTCAATAATGTCCAGGAAATAATGGACTTGCTGTTTTTTTCCTGATACATAATAAATGCATCCCCCACGTGTCAGTTTGTCAATGCATTTCTGAAGAAAAAAATTCAAGCCTCGAGTCACAATACTGAAGGATTCTATGGGGAAAATCTTAAACAATGCTGGAAGCATCAAAAGAAGGTGGAAAGAATGCACAGAGTCACTATACCAAAAAGAATTGGTTGAAGTTCAGCCATTTCAGGAGGTAACACATGATCAGGAACCAATGGTAATGAAGGAGGAAGTCCAAGCTGCACTGAAGGCACTGGCAAAAAAAAAAGGCTCCAAGAATTGACAGAATACCAATCGAGATGCTTCAACAAATGGATGCAGCGCTGGAAGTGTTCACTTGTCTATGCCAAGAAATTTGGAAGACAGCTACCTAGCCAGGATCCATATTTATGCCTATTCCCAAGAAAGGTGATCCAACTGAATACAGAAATTATTGAACAATATCAATAATACCATATGCAAGCAAAATTTTGCTGAAGATCATTCAAAAGCAGCTGCAGCTTTTGGGAACTGCCAGAAATTTAAGGATTTAGAAGAGGGTGATGTCAGATGGACCCTGACTGAAAGCAGAGAATACCAGAAAGACGCTTACCTGTGTTTTATTGACTATGCTAAGGTATTCCACTGTGTGCATCGTAACAAATTATGGATAACATTGCGGAGAATAAGAATTCTGGAACACATAATTGTGCTCCTGAGGAATCTGTACATAGCCCAAAAGGCAGTCTTTCAAACAGAACAAGGATACTTTGCATGGTTTAAAGTCAGGAAAGGTGTTAGGGTCATATCCTTTCACCATACCTATTTAATCACAGCATGCTGAGCAAATAATTTGAGAAGCTGGACTAAACGAAGAAGAACCAACATCAGGATTGGAGGAGAACTTACCAACAACCTGTATTATCCAGATAATACAACCTTGCTTGCTGAAAGTGAAGAGGACTTGAAACACTGATGGAGATCAAAGGCCACAGCCTTCGGTATGGATTACACCTCAACATAAAGAAAACAAAAATCCTTACAACTGGACCAATAAACAGCATCACGATAAATGGAGAAAAGATTGAGGTTGTCAAGGATTTCATTTTACTTGGATCCACAATCAACACCCATGGAAGCAGCAATCAAGAAATCAAAAGACGTGTTACATCGGGCAAATCATCTGCAAAAGACCTCTTTAAACTGTTGAAAAGCAAAGATGTTACCTTGAGGACTAAGATGTGCCTGACTCAAGCCATGGTGTTTTCAATCACCTCATATGCATGGAAAAGCTGGGCAATGAATTAGGAAGACTGAAGAAGAATTGACATCTTTGAACTGCGGTGTTGGCAAAGAATATTGGGTATACCATGGACTTGCAAAAGAACGAACAAATCTGTCTTGGAACAAGAACAACCAGAATGCTCCTTAGAAGCAAGGATGGTGACACTACATCTCGCATACTTTGGACATATTATCAGGAGAGATCAGTCCCTGGAGAAGGACATCGTGCTTGGTAAAACAAACGGTCAGTGAAAAAAGGAAGATCCTCAATGTGATGGATTGACACAGTGGCTACAACAATGAGCTCAAGCTCAGCAACAATTGTGAGTATGGCACAGGGCTGGGCAGTGTTTCTTTCCGTTGTACATAGGGTCGCTATGAGTTGGAACGGACTCTACAGCACCTAACGACAACAACAATAAATGCATAGTTATTAAAATAGGAAGTGTTCATCCATGTAGCCTCCCCCCTCAAGGATCATCTTGTGTAGATCATCTTGCGTACCACCAGTGGCAGATGTACCTCATCTTTTTGAAACGGTGAACTAGGCCACCTGGCTGTTTAAAATCACAGAGCTGGAGTGGGCTCTGAGAGGCCAACTATTCCATCTTTGGCAAGATAACTGCTTAAATGGTACAATATTCAAGTTGTTGACGTTTATTGTGTTCTTCCTACATGCCAGTCACTGTTCTACGTGCCTTACATGCTGTCACTGATTTGATCCTCGTAATAACCCTACGAGATGGGACTAAAATAATCTTCTCAGAGAAAAGAACACTGAGGCTCAAAGAGGTTAAGTAACTTGCCTTACGTCATTCAGTAAATAAGAGGTGGAGCCAGTGGCTAGAGTCCACACTGTTAACTTATTCCATAAAATATCACCTCTATTAGGCTTTCCTGCCTCTAACATCATACAGACAAGCCAGTCCTCAGCACCCAGACTTTGTGGCAGCGCATTCTGTTCTTGCTGTAGGAAAGAGAAATGCCTGGTGAGAAGACTAAGATACTCAGAAAACGTGACCTCTTGGAAGCCAACAGCTCAAGAGTCTGATTCTCTAGGCTTGGTTTAAGTTCTTTGTGGCTACCTTTGTATCATTTTGACTGAACCCCCAGCTGCTGGCTTTTTCTGCTATCCCATGCATTTTTGGTCTCCAGAGACATCCTGAACTCTCCAGCTCTGAGCAAAAAAGTTTCAGAACCAAGCCACTCCCATTTCTTCCTGAAATTCACAAGGCCAACTCCTGTTGAACACAGCAAAGCCTCTATCCTACAGAAGATCCCCAAGGTCAGATGTTAGGGCTCTTACGTCCTGGTGTCTACACTTACTTGCCCTGCCTTAAAAAAAGAAAAAAGTCCCTGCTTAACTCATCTCTGCATCTGATTGTTTGGGAGATTTGTGGAACCTGTGCATGTCATTTAAACAGTTCATTCTTGTCACATGCCTGTCACATTTGCTGGGAGCCTGTGTGTCATGCTTTTGAAGTGATGCAGCCCAGATGCTATTGATCAGCTCAGTGCCTCTTGCAGAAACCCATGCTCAGCTACATCCCTGTGGGTGATAAACAGGATGGATGCTCCCATCCCCTGATAAAGCATTTATATCTACAAATGTATAACTCAAAAGGAATTACCACCAATATTCTCTTAATTGGAAGTATCTTTCTTCCTGCTAAGCAGATACGTGCAAGCTCCTTTCCTGCAGAAGCTGTCCATAGAAAAGGAACATGTGTGTGAAAGACAGCCTTTTTAATCTTTCCCTGTAATCAGCTCCCCAGAGCCTGAATGCTGAGTCTGTAAAAGTTTCGAGGCTCTTCAGCTCGCTCCTGTTAGAGGCTTGATTGGCCAGCCCAGCCCCTTCTTTCCAACTTTAGCAATGGGGCTCCTCGGAAAGCCAGCATTTTCCACCCTGAGCAAGATCCTCCATCAAAATCAGACGCCCTAGAAAAATAGAGCTTAGGCAAAGCAGCTTTTCTGATCCCATTATTGATAAGCTCTCAGAGCTCATCAATGAAAATTAGAACTTGTTAATCCTGTACATTTCCCCCCTTGATTTTTAATTACAGAAGAAAGAAGTAATGGATAACTTCTGGGGCTGCAGAGACACTGAGGCTGTCAAGAGAAAATTAAATTTACAGTCAGAGAGTTTTGTTTTCTCAAGTGTCCTTGTAAAATGCAAAAGAGACCACTGGCATCATCCAGGCAATTCAACTGGTTTCCTAAACCGGCAGGGTTTTCCTCAAAGAAACCGTCTGTCGTTTGCCAAGAGAGTGTATTAATGACAAGGACTGGACCTAAAGGGAGCTCATTCAGAAGAAAACTGCATTAAAAGAACATTAAGGGCGATGTTTTAAAGTCTGATTTAAACTCATGAAAGCAAGGAGATTTATTGTCAAAGCCAAATCGTCAAGCAGACGCGCCCTGCCCGGTAATGCATTCCGATTGGAGCACAGGGGATTGAATCTGTACAGAAACATTGCTCGCCATGGCCCAGGAGTTCCTGCTGGGGAGATGGAAGACAGCCCAAGGGGGAACCGAGCTGGGGACAGTCTCCACATTTCTGAAAGCAGATGGGCTAACATCCCACTGGGGCCAACCCACCAGGGAACCGGGAGGAGGAGGGTGCTGCCAGCTGAGGTCAGCCTTGACATAAGCAGACAGCTTCGCAGCCTTTGAGCTTCTCAGTGCTGGCCCATGGCTGCTGTGGGGATACTCCCTGAAGAGGCCAAAGGCTCAACAGGATGCTCCAACCCTTTCCTCTGAATCCTCAACCCCACTGTGAATCCTCTTTTTTGCAACCTCTCCTGCAACCAAACAGACCCAGAGAGGCATAGCCGCCCCTCCCTCTCCAACCGACTGCTCTGTTTTATTTTTTTGTACTCTACTTCGGAGTAGTGCAATGCAGGTCTACCTTGCTGCAGAACTGGACTCCAGCCCAAAGGCCAGCTGTTTGTCCTCTTGCAAGTCAGGATCTGATTTGTAGATTAGAAGTGTTAGTACCAGTGTTGGAAAGGTACAATGGAGTCACCCTGGAAAAATCAAAGAAAGCAGCCTCAAGCTCATGGTCACCTCACCTCCCCGACCCCACAAGGGCTTTGCCAGGGTATTATCACTTCTCCCAAAGTCCACTTTCAGAGTCCAGCCCACCAGACTATAAGCTCTGGTGGCTCTGCTCTAAGTCCTCCAGAGAAGCATCACATTCTGTTCTTGGGTCGCAGCAACCCCTGCATGGTGGCTTAGTGCTCTTTCCACAAGGCCTTGGACTGATCCCATCTCACGCTTTCCTACTGTTCCAGTACCTGGACAGCCATCCATTTCTTGGTGTCTCTGTGCTCTCAAAATTGTGTGGCTCTCTACCACATATGGGCATAGCGTTGTCTGTTCAAGTGGTAGAACTTCGATGGCCAAGAGACAGAGGGATGTGGATAGAGGGTAATCTGCTACAATTAGAGAAGCCAAGAGTATCACATGGGAAGAGACACAAAAGCCTTTAACCAAAGCAAAACTAGGGATCTGGGACCAGGAGAGCCCACTGTAGTCAAAGGGCAAATGTGAGTCAGAGAACAGAGCAGGCAGGAGGGTCAGGAGTTTAGATGGTTAGACCAGGTCTGTGAGGTCATTTAGTCATGGATTCACTTCTTTATATGTTGGGTGTTTCACCATGTCACTGAGGTTGAAGTTATATAAACAAATAAGCATAATAAAGTGTGATAAATAACATAATAGAGGAATGTATATATATTACTGGCAGAAGCAACTAGGTATAATGAGGAAATGGTTGAGGAGGGCTTCACAGAGGAGGTGGCGACTGAGATGGGTTTTGAAAGGAAACTAGAAGTTTGCCAAGAGGGGAAGGTGGTAGGAAGTGGGAGTGGGATGAGGTGAAGGCTCAGAGTGTGGCCTGGGTGGGAGCATGTGGCCATTACATTTGTGTGGGGAGCTGTGAAAGAAAAGGTTGGAAATGTAGTTGAAGGACAGACGGCAAAGGTTCTCTGTCGTCCTAAGAAAACTTTCTCATGCAACCAACGGAAAGCCACTGAATAATTTTAGGTAGCCTCTGAATAGTCACTAGTCTGAGGTAGGTAGAAACCCACAACTTGTCATATTGCTAATCTACTTGGGTTAAAGGGGAAGAGACCACAGGTAGGGCACCCACTAGTTTGGAGGCTGCTGTCATGGTCCAAGCAAGGGATGAGCATCTCAGCCAGTGTTTGAGACTCTGTGAAAGCTGTGAAGCACCCCTCCAGCCACCCCGAAAACTGCTCAGATATTCAAAATATTGCAAATACTTTCATGGGTTTCATGGACCTCTAAAGCCCCTGTATAAACCCCAGGTTTTAAATCTTCACTCTAAGGGTATTTATTAGAAATAATAAGTTATCTAGGAAGAATTTCATCATTCTTAGGAGATGTGTACTGTAGTATTTAGAGGTGATGTGTCACAATGTCTGCAGCTTACTTTCAAATGGTCCGGAAGACAATTTTAAAAAGTGCGTGTGTGTGTGTGTGTGTGTGTGTGTGGAGAGAGAGAGAGAAAGAAAGAGAGGAATAGCGAATGAGAGAGACAGCGAAAGCAGCTGTGGCAAAATGTTAACAACTGGTGAATCTAGGGGAAGGGCATATCAGTGTTCATCATAATTTCTTTGAACTTCCCTGTACATTTGAAGTTTTTTCAAATAAAGGAAAGAAAAAGAAAACCTTTGCTCAAGGCAGAAGTCATAGGAGTGAATATAAAGTGATGGATTTTATTCATTTATATTCCTTCATCATATACTGACTGAATACCTACTGTAGTTGTTCAATATTTAGTTGGAATGATCAATAGAACTTAGTGCCTGATGGGAGGTAGATGGGGTAGATGATCCAGGAGGAGCAGTTAGGGAGCCTAAAGTGGTCAACTTAAATGACGGGGAGTTCAATGAACAAAGACACAAAAGGCAGCAGGGCAGCAGGGCAGCAGGCTGGAGGAGGGAAGAATGAATTTGATTTCGTGTATAGCATTTTAAAAAGAGTTTGATCAGCCGCAGTTGGGTCTGGGGGGAGCCGCCAGAAGCTGTTGTTGTTGTTAGGTACCGTCCATTCTCTTCCCACTTATAGCAACCTTATGTACAACAGAACAAAACACCGCCCAATCTTGTGTCATTCTCACAATCGTTGCTGTGTTTGAGCCCATTTTTGCAGCCATGGTGTCAATGCATCTTGTTGAGAATCTTGCTCTTTTTCACTGACCCTCTGCTGTCCAGTCCTTCTCCAGGGACTGGTCCCTCTCGATAACGTGTCCAAAGTACGTGAGACGAAGTCTCGCCATCCTCACTTCTAAGGAGCATTCTGGCTGTACTTCTACCAAGACGGATTTTGTTCATTCTTCTGGCAGTCCATGGTATATTTAATATTCTTCGCCAGCACTATAATTCAAAGGCGTCTGTTCTCATCAATTGCCCAGCTTTTGCATGTGCATCAGACAATTGAAAACACCATGGCTTAAGTCAGGCACACCTTAGTCCTCAAAGTGACATCTTTTTAACACTTTAAAGAGGCCTCTTGCAGCAGATTTGCCCAACGCAATGCGTTGTTTGGTTTCTTGGCTGCTGCTTCCATTGATGTTGATTGTGGATCAAAGTAAAATGAAATGGTTGACAACTTCAGTATTTTCTCCGTTTATCACGGATGTTGCTTACTGGTCCAGTTGTGAGGATTTTTGTTTTCCTTATATTGAGGTATAATCCATACTGAAGGCTGTAACCTTTGATCTTCATCAGTAAGTGCATCAAGGCCTCTTCACTTTCAGTAAACAAGGTGGTGTTATCTGCATATCATGGGTTGTTAATGAGTCTTCCTCCAATTCTGATGACGCATTCTTCTTCATATAGCGCAGCTTCTCAGATTATTTGTTCAGCATAGAGATTAAATAAATATGGTGAAAAGATACAACACTGATGCATACCTTTCTGATTTTAAACCATGCAGTATCCACTTGTTCCGTTCGAATGACTGCCTCCCCTTCTATGTACAGGTTCCTCATAAGCACAATTAAATGATCTGGAATTCCCATTCTTCACAGCATTACTCATAATTTGTTATGATCCACACAGCCAAATGCCTTTGCATAGTCAATAAGACAAGTGGTCTTAAAACTATGGCATAGGAGAAACAGTCATGGCCAAGGACAGGGAGATATTTGGGAAGAAGTGAAGGTAGAGAGGTGAGGTAAGTTTCTCAGTTGTCTGCCACTATGAAAAATATGTAAAAAGTTGTAGACTTGACTTATGTGGCCCAAGAGTGCTGCTCTTGAAAGATGGGTGAAAGTTAGAGAGAGAGATTTGGGCTGAGAGTATAAAGGGAGCTTCACCTTCATTTCTCTGTTGGGCAACTGTGTCAGCCACTGTGCTAGGCACAAAGGGCTGGTAAAGATTCGAAGATGAGTAAGGCAGGGTCTCTATCCTCAAGGAGCACCCATTCAATACGGGAGGAAGACATTAATAAGTGTATACAGTTTGTCAAGGATCTTCACAATCAACACCGGGAAGAAGAAAGATTTCATTGTTTAATACAGACCTTCAAATTCTTATAAAACTTACAACTCTCTCTTCCGTGTCTTCCCATTCCATCCAGGCACTTAGGAGGACTATAAATCACAACCCGTACAAAACTCAAATGACTTACTTGTGGCAAATGTAAATCCCAGTGCCCCTAGGTAAGTGGCTTTTCCCAAAATTTTAAGATCTCCCCCACACCACCTACTTCCAAAACATACAAGTACATTTGAGCTTGGCCTTGAGAAAAAAGTAGAAGTTTTGCAAGCGGAGAAAGGGGAAGGCATTTCAGGTGAATGGAGTAAGACAAATGATCTCAATTATCCCACCCTGCCCTCTTTCAGGATAATGAAAATTTGGGCACAGGCAATTCCGTGTAGGATACTGACCAGGGTCATTTTAGCTGCTACAAATGTAACAATTCATCTTCACTGTCCTAAGTGTACATCTTAACCAAAGTTATGGCACAAATTATTTACATTTGGTAAACACAATGATTACAAGAGTTGAAGCAATGCTCTAAAATTACTTTTAAGTAGTCATCACAATGATACAGCTGGTCAAATGAGGATGTCTCATATGCCAATCCATTGCCTACAGCACAGTGTCAATCACTGAAAGGTCGGAGAATCTTCAAGGTGACGATTCTATGTTTTCAGCTGCCATGTTCTCTCCAAGGCTTAACCCTGGAGTTTACCATCCATGACAGCAAGATTCTTCACCTCCTTCTGGGTACCAGAACCCACAAGACATCATCCAACTTGGTGCATGGAGTGGACCTCAACAGGGAGTACAATAAACTTAAGCAGTCACTTTTAGGGACAGACCCTACAGTATTACTGAGGCTTCTCTTTCTTCCCCTCTAAGCTACTTTGGGTCCTAAGAATGAATGCCAAGATCAGGATTCCTAGAAGCCACTGAGTCCATGATGGAAAACTCCCCAGTAGCCACAATGGTTGTAGTTTATTTTTGTTTCATGCTCTTTATAAGTAAGTACCCATAGTCAACTTGTGTTATTCATTCACTCCTGGAAATCGGTACCCCTTCCCCTCAAGACAACATTAAGCAACAAAATAACAGTTACGTATGTGCCATTCATGGACTATTATCATGCCTGAACAACAACAAGACTCTAAAGTAGCTGGTGAGGAACAAGGTCTTGCCTCTCTTCCTTTGATGCTCGGTTCTGCATTCAATCCTCCCCATACTGTTTTAATAGGTGAGGGCTTTCTTCTTCACTAAAAGTTACATTGGTAAAATTCCAGAAGACTCCCATCTCCTGAAGTGAAATAAAGAGTAAGGAAGGGGTAGGTAGTTCTGGGATCTCAATGTTCAAACAGGACCCTAATGCCAAAGCAGCCATGCCAATCAAAGGGGACAGCCAAACATCCCCCCAGCTTTGCTCACATTCACCAGCCATGCTCAGGACTTCCTGATGAGTTAACCACTGTAACTTCAGAGCCAACAGGATGGCCAGCGGACCGAGTAACTGATCCGAATTCTCATTCTGATCCAGCTAATACAAGGGCCTCCCTCTAGGCCGGTCTCCATACTGCAGCTGGTCTGAGCATAGCATCTTGTTTTAAATACCCCTGATGTCTTCCTATTGCTGTATAATCCTCCTCTTCCTCTATTTAGCCTCCTCTCTCCAACTACATTGGTTTTTTTCTAACTTCTAATGTGACATGCTATTCCTTGTGCTGTAAAGCTCTTTCCTCTCCTGCCCATTACATCCAGCTAACTTTTTTTTTTTCCCAATTGTGCGTTAGTTTCAATTGTGCTAAAGTTTACAGTGCAAATTAGTTTCTCATTCAAAAATTTATACACAAACTGTTTTGTGGCATTGGCTGCAATCCCCACATTGTGTCAGCACTCTCCCCCTTTCCCTTTCTACCCTGGGTTCCCTGTGTCCATTTGTCCAGTTTTCCTGTCCCTTCCTGCCTTCTCATCTTTGCTTTTGGGCAAGTGTTGCCCATTTGATCTTGTATACTTGACTGAAGTAAGAAGCACGTTCCTTGATTGCATTATTGTTTTATACGCCTGTCTAATCTTTGGCTGAAAGTTAGACTTCGGGAGTGGCTTCAGTTCTGAGTTGGCAGGGCAATAGTCTTGGGGGTTTCCCCAGTCTCTGTCAGACCAGTCAGTCTGTTTTTTTTTTTTGTGTGTGTGAATTTGAGTTTTGTTCTACATTTTTCTCCTGCTATGTCTGGGATCCTCTGTTGCGATCCCTGTCAGAGAGGTTGGTGGTGGTAGCTGGGCAACATCTACTTCTTTTGGACTCAGGCTGGCAGAGGCTGTGGTTTATGTGCTCCATTAATCCTTTGGACAAATATTTTCCTTGTGTCTTTGGTTTTCTTCATTTTCCTTTGCTCCAGATGGAGTGGGACCAATAGATGTATCTCAGGTGGCTGCTCACAAGTTTTTAAGACTCCAGACACTATTCACCAAAAAAGGATGTAGAATATTTTCTTTATGAACTATGTTGTTCCAATTGACCTTGATGTCACCACAGTCCCTAGCCCTCAGCTCCAGTAACTCGAGGTGTTTGGATGTGTCTAGGAAGCTTCTATGACTTCGCCTTGCTCAAGTTGTACTGACTTCTCCTATTTTGTGTGTTGTTTTTCCCTTTAACAAAGTTAACACTTGTCTACTATCTAGTTAGCGATTTCCCCTCCTCACCCCTCCACTCCCTTTTTTTTTTTTTTCTGTGTGTAAACCTTTTCTTGTGTTTTTAAAATAGTAGTCTCATACAATATTTGTCCTTTTGTGGTTCAGTTTTTCCACTCAGCATAATGTTCTCCAGATTCATCCATATTGTGAGATGTTTTGTGGATTCATCATTATTCTTTATGGTTTCTTAGTACTCCATTGTGCATGTATACCATAATTTGTTTATCCATTCACCTGTTAATAGGCACTTAGGTTGTTTCCATCTTTTTGTTAATGTGAATAATGCTGCAATGAACATGTTTTGTTGTTATTAGGTGCTATTAAGTCAGTTCCAGCTCATAGCTACCCTGTGTACAACAGAAGGAAATACTACCCATTCTTGCACCATCCTCACAATCATTATGCTTGAGCCCGTTGTTGCAGCCACTGTGTCAGTCCATCTTATTGAGAGTCTTACTCTTTTTCACAACCCTCTACCCTTGATCTTGGATACCTAGGTACCCAGGCTCTGGGTGGGGCTCCACGCTTGGTCTTCAGAGGAGGGCAGAGCCCAGGAAAGAGAACCTCATTTACTCTTGTACATTCACTACATGTAAACCCCTCTAGAACTTGCTTCTCCCGTGCATATGAACACTCAGATCTCCACTGTCTTAGTTACCCAGTGCTGCTAAAATAGAAATACTGCAAGTGGATGGCTTTAACAACAAAATTTATTCTCTCACAGTCTAGGAGGCTAGAAGTCCAAATTCAGTGTGCCAGCTCCAGGGAAAGGCATTCTTTCTGTGTCGGCTCTGGAGGAAGGTCCTTGTTATCGGTCTTCCCCTGGACTGGGAGTTTCTCAGTGCAGAAGGATTTAGCCTTTTTCCTAAGGCATCAGGATTTTCCCTAATAGACCAGAGTATTTTTAGCTTAAAGGAGTCTGTCCCAGAGACAGAACTACTACGTCCTCCAGGGACTAGTCCCTCCTGATAACACGTCCAAAGTATACGAACGAAGTCTTGTCATCTTTGCTTCTAAGAAGCATTCTGGCTATACTTCTACCAAGACAGATTTGTTCATTTTTCTGGCAGTCCGTGATACATTCAATATTCTTCGCCAATGCCATAATTCAAAGGCATAATCTCTTCTTTGGTGTTCCTTATTCAATGTCCAGCTTTCACATGCATATGAGGCGATTGAAAACACCATGGCTTGGGTCAGGCATACCTTAGTTCTTAAAGAGACATCTTTGTTTTTTTTTTTTTTTAACACTTTAAAGAGGTCTTTTGCAGCAGATTTGCCCAAGGCAATGCATCGTTTGATTTCTTGACTGCTGCTTCCATGGGCGTTGATGCCATGAATTTGAGTGTGCATATGTGTATTCATGTGACAGCTCTTTTTTCTCTAGGATGGATTACTAGGAATGGGATTGCTGGATTGTATGGTGTTTGGCTAACTTCTTATTCAATCTTCAGTTCCCTGCTTAAACATTACTTCTTCACTTCCCTTGGTTACCTGAGCCTATTCTGGTCTTCTTGTTATATCTTCCCATCTACTCAGGACTTCCCCTTTGTAACACTCATTACATTTGCAATTACTTGTTTAATGTTTGTTTTTCTTCATGGAGACTATAGGCTCCATGAGTAAAAGATTATGTCTCTTCTATTCACCATGGAATCTCCCTGTGTCTAATAAATACTAGATCAGTTTTGCTAAATGAATCTAGGAATGAATGAATTCATTCAAAACTTTGCATTAATGAACATCTTTTCAACAAGATTACCAATAGGAAGTACTAACATGAAACCAGAAAACACTAATAAAAATCTATTAAGTCATGGCATGGCATAGGGACTGCTTATCTTTTTGTGGATGTCATGGATTGAATTGCATTCCCTCAAAATATCTGTCAACTTGGTTAGATCATGATTTTCAGTATTGTATGATTTTCCAACATTTTGCGATCTGATGTGATTTCCTTATGTGTTGTAAATCCTACCTCTATTATGTTGATGAGATGGGATTAGCAGCAGTTATGTAAGTTCGTTCAATCTACAAGACCAATCTATAATTTAAGTCAATCTCTTTTGAGATATAAAAGAGAGAAGCTGCAGTGAGATTGGGGACCCCATAGCACCAAGAAAGTAGGGCCAGGAGCGCATGTCCTTTGGACCTGGGGTCCCTGCACTGTGGAGCTCCTAGTCCAGGGGAAGATTGATGACAAGGACCTTCTTCCAGAGCCAACAGAGACAGAAAACTTTCCCCTGGAGCTCGCACCCTGAATTTGGATTTCTAGCCTCCTAGACTGTGAGAAAATAAATTTCTCTTTGTTAAAGCTATCCATCTGTGGTATTTTTATTATAGCAGCACTAGGTAACTAAGACAGTGGAGATCTGAGTGTTCATGTGCACACAGGAGAAGCAAGTACTGGAGAGGTTTACATGTAGCGAATGTACAAGAGTAAATGAAGTTCTCTTTCCTGGGCTCTGCCCTCCTCTGAGGACCAAGCGTGGAGCCCCACCCAGAGTCTGGGAACCTAGGGTATCCAGGATCAAAAGTTACTGGCAGCTGTTAGAATGAAGGGGGGGTTTCATTTTGATGCAAATCAAAGGGAAAAGATGTGGTCAAGAGAGCAGGAATGTGGCCAGGATAAAGACAGGCTTGGACCTTTGTTCTACAGGCATCTAGTGAGAATTTTTTTTGGGGAAAAAAGGCATTTACTTAAAACTAAACTTTTACCCTGAGGACTTAGTTCTATCTCCAAGAAAGACTCCTTTAAGCTAAAAATATTCTGGTCTATTAGGGCAAATCCTGATACCTTAGGGAAAAGGCTGAATCCTTATTCTCTGGGGCATCTGGATCTGAGGACGGAATTGTGATGACTGGCCAGGGTGACAACTTCAAGGCAGCTTGTGGGACTCACCCAAGGAGAACAGGGTTGTTTCCCTACAAGCTGTATGGGGGATGATTTCCTCTGGGGTGATATAGATTGAATTGTATTTCACAAAAAGCCTAACCTCTGTACCTGTGAATGTGGCCTTGCTGGAAGTAGAGCCTTTGAGCATGTTATCAGTTAACATGAGGTTATACGGCAGTAGGATGGGTCTGAATCCACTCTGAATGCTGTGCTTATAATAGAGGAGAAAAGACACAGAGATACACACAGAGGAAAGAGGACCATGTGAACACACATCTCGGGATTTGAGGAGGGTTGCCAGGAGCCATCAGAAACCAGGAGAGAGGCATGGAATAATTTCTCTCTTGGAGCCCTCAGAAGGAATCAACATGGTTGACACCCTGATCTTGGACTCCCAGGCTCCAGAACTGTGAGACAGTAAATTTCTACTCTTATAACCCACCTAGTTTGTAGCATTTTGTTATGGCATATCTAGGATTCTAAGACATGGGTCTTAGAGGATAATCGTGCTGTGCACAGGAATCTCTAACTCCCAGCCTCTTCACAATTGCAGTGGAGTGGAGACCTGACAGTGAGCTATTAGGTGCAACAGTGACTCACACTGTGTGGAGGGGACTAGAACACAGGTGGGGCTCTTGGAAGTTGCAGTTCTGGTCAGAAGCTGTGTTAGGGCAACTACAGCACCCACTGTCCTAGGCCTGCAGGCATTTCTCATAGACATTTCCAATGATTTTTTAAAAACAAGGAAGTCCATATGGCTGGCCAAATTCTCTATGCAAACTTGAAAGTTGCACAGCTTCTCATGGAGAAAAAAATTTCTTCTTGAAGGTCTCATTCTTGGGCATTTGGGTTTGAGAATTAGGATGAAGGAAAATCCATAAAATAGAATCCTAGTGTCTTCTACTGTCTCACCTGCTGTGTCCTGAGGCCGTTCCAGGGCTATTTATTTATCTTTCTGGATTAGAGGTTCTGCTACCAGTCAGAGGGGCAGAGTGAAGCCCAGTCCTCCTTTTCTGGCAATGTCTGAACTCAGGCACCTGCGAGACTTAGCAAAAGCCCTCGAGTCTTATTTGCTTGCACTGTTTTCTCCCCATAGCCCCACTATGCTCAGAAATAACTATGTAAACTGTGCTCCAAGAACAGGTCTGGCTGTCCCCTCCCTTTCCAAAGGAAGATATGGAAATCGTCTTTAAAAACTCTCTGTAGGCAATACATGCTAAGTTGGTCATCAAGGCCATCCTACTCTTCCTCAACATCTCCGTGCCCGACATTTGTTGAGTGCTTTATATGCTGGAAGGAGTGGTTAATGGTTCAACTTCTAACTAAAAAGTTGGAGGTTCAAGTTCACCCAGAGGTGTTTTGGAAGAAAGAGCTGGTGATCCACTTCTGAAAACTTAGCCATTGAAAACCCTGTGGAGCACAGTTCTACTCTGACACACATGGGGTCACCATGGGTCAAAATCAACTTGAGGGCAACTGACTCTATGCACCTGCCATCCTGTGCATTCTTTACATGCATTTAATTCTCATCATTGTCCTATGAGGAAGATGTTTTAATTAACCCCTTTTACAGATAAGGAAACTAAAGCTCAGAGTGGTTAAGTAATTTGGCCAAGGTCACACAGCCAACATGTAAGGGGGCAAATGATCCAACTGGATGGGACTGACTCCAGGCTGGGCTCTTAAAAATCGACACACCATGCTACACTGTCTTGTTCTTGAAGTCCTCAATACACATTATGAAAACAACAGTAGTAAACTGCCATAGCGCTACTGTGTTTCAGGATTTGTTCTAAGGGCTTTCCATACATCAATTTGACTTACTTCAATTCTATGAGGTAACTATCATTGTTATTACTTTTTATAGATAAAGAAATTGAGGCACAGAAAGGTTAAGTAATTTGCCTATAGTCAGAATTTTAACTCAGGAAATCCGGCTCTTAACTATTATGCCATGGTGCCTGCCTAACAGAAAAGGATATAGACACATACATACCACACACACAAGGAAGGATCTTTTCAGGACTTTTTTCAGGAATGAGACACATCCAGCATTGACTCAGGACTCCTCTCTGGCCACCTCCTCTAAACCAAGCTCAATTGCCAGAGAATATCTGAATGGCAGTCAGGCACACAGCAATTTGCAGTCATCCTTGTCACTGGAATCTCACACACTGTGAGAAAGGAATCATAAATATTTCCTGAACTATAGGAAGGGCTTAATTTTCAAGTGCTAATAATGTGAAACTCAGGGGAAACATGGTCATACTGTGAAAATTCTGCAAGATATATACATATTTTTTAATTAGCATAGTAACTCTCAGAAAAGAAAGTTTCTTAGTGCTGGCACTTATTAGTAGATTGATTGTCTCTGTCTAAATGTAAAGTATTTTGGTACCACCCCTCCTTTTTTTTTCTTTTTTTTTTCATCATAAGTACAAGACAGAATCATTGAATTCTATATAGAAAGGACGTAAGAGAGAGAAGAAAGAAGGATAGACGAAAAGAGGGAAGGGGTAAAGAAAGGAAAATGAATTACTTTCTTCTTAGAGTGAACTGTGACAGCATGGAAGTTAGAATATAACCTAATTTCATCTAAAATTATCTGGCCTTATTGATTGCACGCTCTAGTTAAGTGATTACTTTTGCCTTCATATGAAACATTTTAAGATTTTTATTATATGTGAGCTTCATTAAGAATGAATATGTTAGAGGCTATGTCCACAGGTGACATTCAAATATGTTTCCAATGAATTTGGCCAGGGCCCCGGGCAGTCAGAGTGGATGCTGCCTGGTTCAAGGCATCCTTGCGAACCAGCTGAGCCTCAGCCCCGGACTGTCCCTAATCTGGAGTTTTCAAGTGAGATTGGCAAAAAGAAAAAAAAATTGCTGTAGAGTCAATTCTGACTCATAATGACTATAGGACAGAGTAGAACTGCCCCATGGGGTTTCCAAGGAGCGTTGGTGGATTTGAACTGCCAACCTTTTGGTTAGCAGCCTAGTTTTTAACCACTGTGCCCCCAGAGTTCCAAAGTGAGACCAATACGAAAACAATATAGCAACATATCATTCCTCTTTTCTTAGGATTTAAGTAATCTAAAACACAGCCATGATCTAGGAGAGCTCCACAAAAAGACTGCTGAGCATCTAAAGTATGTACCAGAAAGTCTTCATAGCAATCTCACAGACTTGGTTCATAGCAGAGTTCTTACAAGATATTCTCTGTCAATAGTTTTGGCTTTAAATTCACGTTTAATGTTTGCCTTGTTTTCATCAGTCGATTGGAAGTTGCAAACGGAAACTACAGTGGAAAGGCTTACTGCTGAAGAAGCACACATTGATAACAGCAAAAAGAGACAAGGACAAAAAAGAGGACAGAAAAAAAAAAAAACTCAGGTGCAGTAGCTACAAAAACATAACCATCTAGGGCCATTCGGCGCAGGAGCAAAATGCCCTGTATGCCCTATTCCATACCCGGAGGGCAAAGCACCTTCACAATCATGTACACTGATGACTCTGGACCATGGAGAAAAGATGACTGTGTAGTCTGTTAAAAAAAAAAAAAAAAAAGAAAGAAAGATCAGACATGGCTGAATGCCATGAACAGAAAACTTTATATACAACCTAATTAAAATTCTAAAAAAAAGATCAACTTCAGTTCTGTAGGAATGCCTCTTAGAGTACAAAATAGATAGTATTGTTCTGTTTACATTGTAAGTATTTTATAGTTTTACAAGTACATTAGATTGTTCCATAGAAAATGGGAATGGCGCTATCTATGATTATATTGGTGACTGAGTTGTGCAATGTTCTAATAGTCATAATGTAATAAGAAGGAAGAAATTGTATTTTCCAAAATTCCAGAGAGTCTGGAACAATCCAGTCGAGTGGATCGGACTGTTCTCCACTGGGGAAGTAGTTGGAGAGGGTGGAGAAGGACTTGGCTACACTTCTCGGGCATGGGCTGATGAATGGGTGAGTTCCAAGTTCCAAGCCTGTATTTTTGGAAGATGAGGCATGAGGTGGAGCCGGTACAACGACAGAAGCCTATGAGGTACAAATTCTGATGGCCCCTCGAATGTGAGTCTCCAATCGAATTACCAGATTCACAAAATTCCTGAGAGAGAATGGAATTTTTTCATATGTGGAAATGGCTGAGGAGCTGAGGTCTCTGTGCAGCTGGTTGGGCACTAAATGAACCTCAGGGACTTGGATTTAGGAGCAGAATTGAAAAAAAAAAAATCGTGAGGAAGGGAGGTCATGAATTTGTAGAAGTTACAAAGAAGACTGATGGGTTCAGAATTTGGGAATTTGAACCACTTTACCTAAATCTCTGAGGCATGAGAGAGCCCCAAAGAAATCTGAATTCTCATTCTCTCTCTCTTTCACGTGTGTGTGTGTGTGTGTGTGTGTGTTTTAATGGCCAATAATCATCAACTACCTACTGAGTGCTAGGTACTAAGCTAAAAGCTTTTGTATCCATAATTTCATTTAATCCTTAAACCAACTTTTATGAGGTAGGAGTTATTACCTACCTTTTCTGAGGAAATTGATGCTCAGAGAAGTTAATTAACTTGCCTAAAGTCAAAGCCACCCACCCAAAGAGTGGTTATTATGAAATACATATGTCCTCCCAAGCCCCAAGCGAACTTTACTGCACCAGGAAAAGCTGCTTTTCTTTATTTCTAAACCTACGTTCCCTCAAATAGTCAGGGTGTCTGTCTTCTGGTTGTCAAGTTACTAAACCTTGGCAACAATAGGGGAGAACTGTAACGTTCCAAGATTTCAATAGATCTGGAGTTTCTGTAAGAAATTGAAGACACAGGTTTAATGTGTGACAAGGAGGACAGCCGTATCTTGTAGATTTAAGGTGTTTGCTGTGTGTACATGATAGGAGCTGTTTTCTTCTGCTACCAACACTGCCAGAGATAAAGAATGAATGATGCTGAGTTCATAGGGCTGATATCCATTTGCAGCAGTATTTATTCCAGCCTCCTAGGAATAAATACAAGGGTGTTCTGATAATTACGCCTTGATACATGAAAGGGGCTATAAAAATGTTTTCTCAATTTGTCTAGCACGCTGTGAATAATAATGCTGTCCATGTGTTTACAGGGCCAAAGTATTTAAAGCTCTGTTGTTATTTTCACAGAAAAACAACTTTGAGAAAAGCATGTTTTCCGTATTAATCTGGGAATGCGTGACTTTGTCTCCCAGTGCCTTTCTCTTTCTAACCTGCATAAGCGCCTGGTATTTAAATGCAGCAGAGACGTTGTACTTTCACTTTGAAATGCGAGAGCAGTACTGAATGTCAAACAGAGCCTGATTCCTGACTTCTGACCTAGCTCAGGGTTGGTTTCTCTCTCCCTCTCTCTGTCTCTCTTTACATGACTCAGACAAGCTCTTGGAGGTCTGGAGCTAAAAGACCCTATTAGAAGTACAAAATATGACTATTATTACCTCCTTTAATAAGGCTTCTTGCCAATTTTTCAAATGACTAGAGTCTGTTTGCTAATTATTACTCCACCGTTTCTGCATTCATTTTCTTTCCCTTAAGGAGCCTGATTCCAACGAAGAGGAAGAAAAGCACTAAAAAGTGGGTTTACTGCCATCTATGGGAGGCAGTTGGGCTACTGTGGCCCTGGATTTCCTGCTGGGTAATTCTCAGGGAACTTCAGTTACAAACCCTTTGTCAACGAGTTGATCAGAGACCTGAGAGGACAGAGTAGAACTGCCCCCATAGGAATTCCAAGGAGTGGCTGGTGGATTCGAACTGCTGACCTTTTGGTTAGCAGCCAAGCTCTTACCCCACTGTGCCACCAGCGTGTCTCAGTTATAAAGTCATACTGAAATGTTCATTCCCTGAAAGCCACTGACATTGTACTCAGCCTGCACTGGAAAATATCATTGAAAAATCATTTGTTTAAAGTTTTCCAGAAATATAAGTTCAAATTGCTACTTTAGGGAGTGAGAGAGCAAATATTCCGCTATTTAAGGCAATTATACTTACACTTGAAGTATCGTGTAGGTCCATTGACTGTACCATAACTAGGACTTCCCAGTCTGTGATTACCCTCGAATGTCCTAGCAGAGAATGCTTGAACTGGGAATTCATTTATGGGACAACTTTGACTATGCTGAATAAGGCCAAGAAGCAGGAAATAATAAAGTCTCCTGAATGGTCAAAATAGGCCTATAAAGTGCATGTGTTGTGGCCTATGCCCAGCTCATTATAACAAGTTTCATTATTTTAAATTCAGAAACTCTTATTATTAGAGGCAGCAAATTACAAGAGGGGATAGGAGTTTTGAAAGGCATTTGAAGGAAGCAAAAGTGATGATTCATACCTAAAACCAAAGGTGAGAAGAGAAAATATGACTTTTATATATATAGTCCCTGAGTGGTTCAAACACTTTGCTCTCAGCTACTTATTGAAAGGTTGGTTATTCGAATCCACCCACCAGCAGCACCATGGATGAATAACATGACGATTTGCCTTCGTAAAGATTGTTGTTGTGTGCTATCAAGTCAATGCCAACTCATAGTGACCCTATATGACAGGGCAAAACTTCCCCACAGGGCTTTCTTGGCTATAATCTTTATGGGAGCAGATTGTCAGGTCTTTTCTCCTGCAGGGCAGCTGGTGGACTCAAACCACTGACCTTTTGGTAAGGAGCCGAGTAGAAAATCCTATGGAGCAATTTTATTCTGTAACACACAGGGTCATCATGAGTCAGAATTGAAGTGATGGCAGTGGAATTATAGATAGATAGATAGATAGATAGATAGATAGATAGATAGATAGGTAGGTAGGTAGGTAGGTAGGTAGGTAGGTAGGTAGGTAGATAGGTAGACAGGTAGACAGGTAGACAGACAGACAGACAGACAGACAGATAGACAGACAGATAGACAGATAGATAGCAGATAGATACAAAGAGCTCAAGAAAGCTTTCACATAAATGGCTCGGTCCTCAAATAATGGTCAAATTTTGGTAGGTTTACTAAGCGGTTAACATGAAAGGACCAATGGGTATGACTAGACAGTTCACAGAAAAAGAAATACAAATGATCCTTAAAATATGATAAGATTCTCAACCTCACTCGTAATAAGAGAGCGGCATATTCAAAGTAAATGAGTTAACATTCTTTAGTCACTGATTGACAAGATTTTTCTTTTTAAAGCTTGATTACATATTGTGTTGGTGGAGGTGTGGGGAAAGAAGCCCCTCTCATACAGAGAAGACAGGAGAAAAAAAAAACATTGATGCAAACTATTTGAAGGGCAATTTGACAATCCTTGTAACCTAAAATTATAAGCGCAGGTATCGTTTCTTAGACCCAATGACTCTCTCCTGGGAACTTCACCTACAAATATACTCCAACATATGCAAAATGAGTACAGAGATTTTAATTGAAGAGTGTGTTGTAATAGCAATGATAGTGGCCATCGATAGGGAACTGCTTAAGTAAGCAATGCTACGCCCATACAATAGAGCATTATTTAGAATGGGCAGCTCTTTATGTATTGATGAGGAATAATCATCAAGATGGAAGTTTAAAAAAAACAAAGTGCAGGACAGTGTCACAGTTTGCCTCCTTTTGTGAAAAAAATATACGCTTTTATATGTACAGACTATCTCAGGAAGGATCTACCTGGTAACCTGGTAGTGGTGTTGATGGTAGTATCCATTAGGGTTGGAGAAGGGGGAGGCTGGGGCACTGGGGTGGAAGGAAAACATAGCTATCACTCTCTATCCTTTTGTTTCTGTTCTGAAAAAAAAAAGATATAATAATTTTAAAATAAAGAAGGCAAGGAGGTGTACAATACATTTGGGGATGTTCCCATTTAAATGTTGATCTTTAAAACATTGGTTAGCTTTAGTTATCTGGACAATTTAATTATGTGGAACACCTCATTTCCTGATGATGCTGGTTGAATAAGGCATTACTCAAGTTTGCTGACTTACGCACATTTACAAGTTTAACATTATCATATAGCACGAAGAGATCAGAGTTTAGAACAAAGGACAGAGATAGTTTGCAACAAAGACAGTAAGGCAGAAGGAGAGTGGGTAAAGCAGAGACAGTCAGCATCTCATACACCGATTGAGGGGTGATGGCGTAAGAAGCAAAACACGTGAGCCTCACGCCAAGAGCTGCGCCTCTTTTGTTAACAAAACAGCAAGGCTGGCTGCTGCCTTCATATGAAACACTTTGCCAGGCACCAGCATTGACGAGGAGAACTGTGTGCAGTGCCCACTAGATGCTCTGGTGGGGGGTGGGGACTGAGGTGGCATAAAGAAGTGAACAGCATTTGTACCCTCAGGGAGTTTGCAGTGTGGCATTGTCTACAAGCAGGAACACAGGACTTGGGAATGTAAACGTGCCCACACACATGAACGCAAGTGCCAAGCAACTCCCTTGAAAGAATAAAGCAGAAGCTGACTGTCAGGCCAATGAAGATTGCAGAAATATTTTGTTTGGCCCCTACCATGTTTTTAAAATCTGGATGTTTCAGGAAGAAATTCATATTTTTAGCTTTCTTTAAAAAAAAATTGGATTCTCTAACACTACAAAGCCTGCTTGTTTTGCATGATAACAACATACTGGAGCTGAGCAGGGAGTGCCTTCCGTTATATGGGACACAAGCTCCGCAGTTAACCACAGTCCCCAGCACACCCTGTTATCCCACACACGGGCCACACCTTTTAATTACCTACCTGGCCTTTGTAGGGATTCGAGTTTGAATGTCTTCGGCTAGACTTAAAAAAAACAAACACCAAAAAATCCCCAAACATTACTGTTCAGTCAATTCTGACTCATAGCGACGCTATAGGACAGAATAGAACTGCCCCCACAGGTTTCCAAGGCTGTAATCTTTATGGAAGCAAACTGTCGCAACTTTCTTCCACAGAGTGGCTAGTGGGTCCAAACTGTCTGCCTTTTGGTTAGTAGCAGAGCACTTAACCACTGCACCACCAGGGCTTCTTTGGACTAGATTTAGGAAATTTTTACAGATTGCCTTGTGTTCCCCCAGAAGGTATATTGAAGTTCTGACCTCTGTACTTGTAAATGTGACCTTGTTTTAGGAAATAAGGTCTTTCTTTGAAGATACTACCTTCAGTTAAGTCATAAGGAAGTAAGATGGGCCCTACTCCTAATCTCTCCTGAGGAGTACCTTATAAAAGGGGAGAACAGACTTGGATAGAGGGTCACACACACGGGGAAGATGCCGTGTGAAGACCCATCTCCAAGCTGGAAAAAAAAAAAAAAAACCCTGTTGCCGTTGAGTTGATTCTGACTCATAGCGACCCTATAGGACAGAGTAGAACTGCCTCATACGGTTTCCAAGAAGCAGCTGGTAGATTTGAACTGCTGACCTTTTAGTTAGCAGCCAAGCTCTTAACCACTGTGCCACCAGGGCTCCATCTACAAGCCAAGGAATGCTAACAAATGCTTAGGGCTGCAGGAGACTGAGAGATAAAGAAGGATCATTCCCTAGAGCTGCTAGAGGTAATAGCCCTGCCAATGCCCTGAATTTGGACATCTAACCTCCAGAACTATAATAATTTTTTGTTCTTTAAAGCCACCCACTTTGTGTATTTTGTTATGGCAGCCCAAGGAAACTGAGACAGAGGATTAATTTAGAAGAGTATCTTGGAAGTAGTCAAGTAGAAGATTCTTGAACAGGTTTTGAAAGGTAGGGATAGTGGGCTGGTAGATTGGATATGCAGGGCATTTTAGGACAAAGCTTCCTTTTAAGGTAAATATTTCCTGTTCACCAATCACAAGATGCCTGTGCTTTGGGAAACCCAGATGATATTGAATGAACAAGTCTTAGTGATCCAACAAATATTCTGTGCCAGGCACTTCATAGGAGTACTTCAGTGAACAAGACAAATGGTTTCTTGCCTCACAGAGCTGGCAAGCTAGTAGTGGAAGTGGTCAGTCAACAACAAAACAAACTATAACATGCAAATTTGCACACTGTAACTAGTGCTATGAAAGAAATGGCCAGAGCGGTGTCATAATGGAAAATTGTAAGGGAGGTCCTATTTTGGTGACAGTGGTCAAGGAAGGTGACATGTAAGCTGAGACCATTAAAGGAATGGCATCAAGGGAGGAAATAGCACTGCAAAGGCCCTGCACTGGGAAAACCTGGAATGTTGCAGAGACTGGAAGAACAAGCAGGGCAGCTAGGGTACAGTGAATAAAAGCGAGAGTGGTATGAGATGATGTTAGAGAAGGAGGCAGGGTCAGACCATGCAAGGCCTTCTACGTGAGAACTTAGAACTTTATTCTACCCTGAAAGGAGGCTATGGGAAAGTTTTAAGGACAGGAATGACATGAGTCAATTCACAGGCCTAAAAGACATGAGAGATCACCCCAAGGAAAGGGAAGGCAGAGCAGCGCAGAAGTAAGAGAAGGACAGTGAAGCACAATTAGCAGAAGCGACTGGAGTTGACTCATGCACCCTTCGCCCGTACCTCACCAGCATGGGAGTACTGGTCTGCAGCCCCTCCTCTCTCGATGTCTGTGCACATTGCCCTTTTCTGTGCTTTCTTTTATACCAAAAATCTAGTAGCTGTTAAGTCAATTCCGACTCATGGCTACCTCCTTTGTTTTCAACGGCTGATGTTTTGGAAGGAGATCACCAGGACTTTCTTCCAAGGTATCTCTGGGTGGACTCGAACCTCCAACCTTTCGGTTAGCAGCAGAGCTCGTTAACTATTTGCACCACCCAGGGACTCCTTTTCTTTCGTTTCTAGCCTTAACACT
Source organism: Loxodonta africana (assembly GCF_030014295.1). Lineage (NCBI taxonomy): Eukaryota > Metazoa > Chordata > Mammalia > Proboscidea > Elephantidae > Loxodonta > Loxodonta africana. The sequence goes on from NC_087343.1 coordinate 66,090,411, forward strand.
CACGTTTTATGACTTTCACCTATAACAGAACATCGAGGGAGCATGGCAGTCTACCCTTCTCTCTTCCTCCTCCCTTGCCAACACACACATACACACCTATGTGTGTGTACACACAGGGGTTTCAGAGAGCCACATGCTTAGGGGTGGCAGTGCAGGTGGAAAAAAGCGGGTGGGAGTAGCCCTGCCTGGCTAAAGCGAAGCATGTCAAACAGAGCTTAGCAGGAGCGGACGGCAGTTAGGTAAAGCAGGGCTAATTGGCAGTGGGCTTTGAAGCCCAAGACTATAGGAGTCTTAATATGATTTGGGAGGCAACCGGGAGCCTTTTTGGGTGTATAAAGAGGAGTGCGATGTGATCTAAGTAACACTGGAGGAAGATGATTCTCAATGAGGTGTATCCAATGGATGAAAGGAGACCAACATAGGCTGGAGGAATGGGGAGCTAACTGGGAGGCAGGAGTCCAGGTGCGAGGCGATTATGGCTTGGACCAGGGCTGTGGGGCAGAGTAGGTAGACAGAGGAAGAAACAGCGGGTTTTAGTGCTGAGCTTAAAGAGCCTCTGGGTGTGTGTTGGGGGTGGCACTTTGTGAGGTGAATAAGAAACTGGGAGTGTGTTGACAATAACATGGGTACTGGAAAAGGATTTGGGTGATGAGATGAGAAAAACAAAGATAGGAAAGTAGGGCACAATTAAACCTAGGAGTTGGCAGGACAGCGAAGAGGAACGTTTCAAAGCCCACTCAGATGTAACTCCTGTGGGGAGCCATCCCTCACCTGTCCTCGCCTCTTACCTCGCTGGGATGGTTAATTGCTTTCTTTCATGTGCTAGTGTGCGTCTATATGCATTCTTTTACCGTGGTGCCTTGTTATAATATATGTTTGTCTGTCTATGTGGCCACTAATCTGTGAAGCTCCTGAAGACACAGGCCCTTCATATGCCCAGTGATTATTTAGCACAGGACCTGGCCCTTAGTAAGCACTCCACACATTGGGTGAATGAGTAAATGAATGAATGGAAACTTCCCAGAAGCGTGCCATTGAAGCCCAGCCACTGCACAATGGTGTGAAACTTACAAATTTTGCAGCAGCTGCAGCATCCCCAGAAGAGTTGTGGAGATCAGGTTATAGCTAGGAGCCTCGCGAAGCCCCAGCCACTACAGCGATTGACAGGTGGACCTGGAAGTAGAGCTTGGATTGGCAGACAGAAAGCTGGAGGAGTTAAGATAGTGCTGGGGGGGGTTTGAGATCAAATTGCAGGGTTGTTTAAACACCTAAGGGTTACAAATGGGCTTTCACCCTTAAAATCCCATCTGCAAATATGTAGCCTTAAACTGTCTAAACAGCCCCCTTAATGACGTTAAATCCCAGTGCTGATAGAGGCCATAGGAAAGGCTCTGTATATTCTCATCCCGTTGCTTTCACTGAAATTCCATTTGTATTACAATGAAATGTGAAGCCCGAAAAACACAGAAAAGCAACCCTTTCCCTACCACGGGCTATGCTGATAACCAACAGCAGCTAAATGTATGGACTGTTCTAGACGTTATTGTTAGGTGCTGTCCAGTCAGTCTCAATTCACAGCGACCCCATGTCTATTTATTCAAGAGGCCTTGGTGATTCAGTGGGAGAAGTCTTGCCTTTCCTTCAGGTGACTCAAGCTCTATTACTGCCAGTGCACCTCATGCATTGTGTGTTGGCTTGCGTGTTGCTATGACGCTGGACAGGTTTCAATGGAGCTTCTACACTAAGACAGACTAGGAGGGAAGTCCTGGCAATCTGCCTCCTAAAATCAACCAAAGAAACTCTATGCATCATAACATTCGGATCTGAAACCAATCATGGGGATGACACAGGACCATTCTGTTGTGCATGGGACCACCATGAGTCAGGGGCCAGCTTGACGGCAGCTAAAAAAAAAGACACCATTTATTCAGCTTTCACTATGTGCCAAGCACTGGGCTTTAAAGATACCATATATAAAAAAAAAAATTATAGCATTTAATATTTACAAATGCATGAAGTGGGCACTATTGTGCCCCCATTTTGCAGATGAGGAACCTGAGGCTTAGAGAAATCAAATTACTTGCCCACTAATTGTGTAATATTATGAGCTCATCATTTAGTTATGCAACCTTCCAGCTGACTGACAAGACAGATAAGTGGGGGACAGATTGAGAGAGGTGGGGCTGTAAGGAGAGCAGGGAGTTGTCTGTGAATGAGCCCTAATGGAAGCCATATGAGCAGCCCAGTGCCCCTAGAGAGTACACGTACACATAGAGGGAGACAAACAGAATGCTCAAGACTGCACTTTAGAGGAGGTCACTGGGGAACACTTTGGGAAGCAGAGGAGAAGGCAGGCATGGGGCCAGATGACCTTTCCAAGGAACAGTCTGGAGGTCTGCTCAAGACACACAGGAGTCCCTCTGTAGCTTTAACACACTGACAGCAGGGCTCCCTGTTTCTGCTTCTGTTTCTCCCTCCCTATGCCTTCCATAGGGAGCCCCAGTTGTGCACAGGTTAAGTGCTCAGCTGCTAGCCAAAAGGTTAGCTGTTCAAATCCACCAGCTGCTCTGTGGGAGAAAGATGTAGCAGTCTGCTTCTGTAATGATTTACAGCCTTAGAAACATTATGAAGCAGTTCTACTCCATCCTATAGGGTTGCTGTGAGTTAGCTAACCACCTGATTCCAATGGAAAAACAGCTAGAGATTGGATGAAGTCAGTGTTTTTCAATGTTTTCCGTGGAAAGCAGTGTGTAATTTTGTGAAGAGCATGGAATTTGGAGTTTTCCATACTCAGGTTCAGGTCTTAGCTCCATGACGTGCTGGCAGTGTGACCTTGGGGGGGATACTTAGCCTTTCTGAACCTGCTTCCTTACCTACATAATGAGGTTCACGAACCCATTTCACTAGGTTTAGATGAGATAAGAGTATTTGGAACATATGTGAAGACTTCTGCCTTGAGAAATATGGCAGGTTACATGTGCAAAACCCATTCCCAGTAAAGAACTCCCAAAAATGCTGACTAAAAGTTAATAAACATTTTTTTTAAAGCATTATTGTGCTGGCAATAAAGTAAAGGAAACAACTGATGGCCAGAAATGATGAGAAAGCAGAATTCCAAGAGATAAGCTAGTGATAAGTAACAAATCACTCTAACATTTAACAGGTTAAAACAACAAAAATGTATTATCTCATAGTTTCTGTGCATCAGGAATTTTGGAACTGCTTAGCTGGATATATTTGGCTTAGAAGTTGCAGTCAAGATATTGGCCAGGGCTATAGTGTTCTGAAGGCTTGACTGGGGCTGGAAGCTCTGCTTCTAAGATGACTCAGTCACATGACTGATGAGTTGAGGATGGCTGTTGGCCGCAGGCCTCAGTTCCTTGCCATGAGGATCCTTCATACTGCTGCTGGGGTGTCTTCATGGCATGGCAGCTGGCTTCCCCCAGAGTGAATGATCCAAGAGAGAGAAAGTCTCGAAAGTCATACACCATCATGTTCACCATGTTCTATTCAATAGAGGCAAGTCACTAAATTCAGGCCACACACTAGGAGAGAGGAATTCATTTCCACTTTTTGAAGGAAGAAGTGTTGAAGAATTTGTGGACATATTTTAAAACTAGTACACCTAGCATTTGCCCCAAGGGCAATGATGATCCTGGTGGCCTGGAGCCACATCTAAGGGGGACTGGAGACAAGCATGGGGCTCTGAATAACCTGCTACTCTTAAAGGGCTATATCTTCAGTGGAAGAACCTGCCCCACAGAGAGTCGTTTGCCTGCCTGAGTCTTACCTTTGGGAGTTCAGTCCCGAGTTTATGCTATCTCAATGGCCTAAAACACTCAAGTGAAAAATTTGGTTGGAAAAGGGCATTAGCGATGGTTGCACAATGTGAGGAATCCAACTGATCTCACTGAATTGCATACATGAAGAATGTTGAATTGGCCAACGTGGTGTTGTCTATGTTTGTACAACAACAGCGACAACAACAAGTAGCCCCAGATTGATTATGCCCCTCTCTGAAAATCACAGGCTTCCAATAATTATTATAGGAAAAGTTTCAAGGAATATGGATAATAATCAAAATCATTAAAGACATGAGGAAGCAAGCCACCATGAACAAAAGACAACAGAAATAACAAGATAGTGACTGAGTCCCCCAAATCTGAAGAACTCCTCTATTTTCCTTCTGAGTGCAGATTCCTTGGCTGGGGTCTGCATGTAGCAGCCAGCAGGAATTTGAACCAGAGTGAAAGTGGAAACACTGCATTCAAATGGATTGTAGGGATAGTCTGTGGGAAGCTGGTGTACAATAACCACAAAGCCATAAGTGTAAGGGGCTTATTGAAACTTCACACCCACACAACTCTGGAGCTGTCCTTGCATAGTCCTCCTCTCCTGTCCTCTCTCTTTCCCCTCTGGCAAGGGCTTTCTGGCATGGAACATGCTCTGTTCTCCTAGAAACAGGTCAGAACTTCTTTTCATTCTGGACATAAATCTGTATGGTTTAAAAAATAACCCTCAAAGAATACTTTGGAAGAGTCTCTGGAAGATAATTTGTCAATAGGTATCAAAAACCAATTATGTTTTATAAACATAATTAGATGCATGCATAGAAATGTAAGTACAAGGATGGTCTTCATAGTATTGCTTACGTTAAAGGACTGAGAGTCCATAGTTGCTAATAAGAGAGGTCAGGCAACATCTCTCCTGTCAAGTATGCATTTGCACCAACTGATTTAAGAAGCTGAATACGAGGCTTATTGAGGGGTTGTACAGCCTCTTGAGGATAAAAGACTTGGAATTTTGTCTTTTTTTTTTTTTTTTTTTTTGAGATTGTGATACACACAGCCATGTCTGATAAACTCCAGTGGAAATCCGATGGTAAGGATTTTGAGAGGGAATTTACCATAAAGGAGAAAGTAGCCCAAATCAGGAGCCTGGCTCATCAATAGTATCTAGTCTTTGGAAGGAAGCAATGGTTCTAAGCCAAGCATATTGGCCGATATTGCACTTGAACCAACACCTCTAACAGTGACTAACCATTTTGGTTTGTATGGGACTAAGAGGTTTCCTGGGACTTTCAGTGCTGAAACCAGAAAAGTCCCAGCAAACTGAACAGTTGGTCACTCTACCCTCTGTTATGAGGATCCCTGGTGGCGCATTTGTGAAGTGTTTGGTGGCTAACCAATAGGTCAGTGGTTCAAATCCACCAGCAACTCTGCAGGAGAATAGATCTGGCAATCTGCTCCTACAAAGATTACAGCCTAGGAAACCCCATGGGGCAGTTCTACCCTGAGTTGGAATTGACTTGATGTAGGATTTTTAGGCCATCGAGATAGTACAGATTCGTGTCTGAGCTTCCAAAGCTAAGACTCAGGCAGGTAAACATCCCCCTGTGGGGTAGGTTCTCCCATTGAAAATGTAGCCTTTTAAGGGTAGTGGGTTATTCAGAGCCCCATGCTTGTTTCTGGTGCTCTCTGGATGTGACTATGAGTGAGAATTGATTCGATGGCACACAACACCCACTACTATGGAGGTATGGGTGGGAACTCAGAGAAAGAAGCTACGTAAGAATTGATAAAAAGAAATCTGTGGCCGTCCAATTGACTCATAGAGACCCTATAGGACAGAGTAGAACTGCCCCCATAGGGTTTCCAAGGAGCGGCTGGTGGATTCGAACTGCTGACCTTTTGGTTAGCAGCCAAACACTTAACCTCTGTGCCTGTATGTAAGAATTGGTAGAGCTGTGTAGCTCAACACTGAACACATTGGGCCTATTAATCTCGCTATGGGCCCCTGGCTGAGCATAGTATAAATTTATTTACCTCTCATTTCACAGGGTTGGCAATGGCAATAAAGATCCTCATTTCTGAAGTATATTAATGGTATTTTGGTTATATCAATATTTGGTATAGTGTGTTTGCAGAGCTTGGTGATGAACTAGTACAACAACAGGAGCAAAGTTCAGCCCACAGTGCAGCCCTGTGGAACTGCCAGGCTTCGGGGTGCATTGTCTTTGCTCAGCTGGTCATGAAAGCAAGCAATAGCCTAGAATGAACCATGAACACATGTGATCACTCCTGAAAATTCTTAGAAATATTTAAGGAGGAGGACTCTGAAAATGATAGATGGGGGGTGGGGGGAGGGAGGGTGGTGAGAGGCTTGTTATTAGTTATTAGGTTTGAGGAATTAATGTTACTGTGACTACATTTGTATCCACTAGCTAGTAAAGTCTCAGATATTCAGGTTAAATTAAAACAAACAGTCTGATAATAGAAAATTGATTAAATGAATTATGGCATTTATAGTCACTTGGAATGAAGACATAGATGTATTTTATTAACATGTAAAGAGAGTCACAGTATTATGGAGTGGAATAAAATCAGCATATAAAATATGACCCTATGTTTTACATAGAATATCTACATTTGTAACTTATGTATACAAATATGGATAACCAAGAGTCTAGTCTAGAAGGATCAATAATTAACTGGACTCTGGAGAGTGGGATTATGGGTCAGTTACATTTTTATCACTTTTGGTGTATATCAATTTTATAATTTTTCTAATATAGCATGTATAATGTATATTATATATACATATATATGTGGGTATATATACATATATATGTGGGTATATATATGTTTACACACGTATATTTATACATATATATTTAATCTGGAAACCCTGCTGGCGTAGTGGTTAAGTGGTACGGCTGCTAACCAAAAGGTTGGCAGTTCAAATCTGCCAGGTGTTCCTTGGAAACTCTATGGGGCAGCTCTACTCTATCCTATAGGGTCTCCATGAGTTGGAATCAACTCGACGGCAGTGGGTTTGGTTCGGTTTTGGTTAATCTATCAGTACACACAGCTTCCCAACACCTTCTCATAAAAAAAAGTATCATATCCATGATTTAAAGATGTGTTCAAATTGAACATTGACACCTTAAATATTATGTTCATAAAGAATAAATGGCCTTTAGCCCTGAGCTAAGAGGTACATGCATTATGAGACACTGGAAAAAAGTCATATACCTAAGTTCTTGTGATCATCTAGGTTCAGGAATTCAGAGGAAAAAAAAAAACTAGAACTCCTCTTTCATTCTGTTGGCAAAGTTTTCTTCCATGCCCTGAGTGGCCTGACGTGCTGAAAAAGACAAGGTAATGCTCTAACCACATGGCCTGAGATGGAGCCCTAACAGGTCTGGGAAATGGCAGTTGGCTCTGGGACTTGGGCAAGTTTGCCTGAGCAGAGTGTGGGCTCGCAAGGTGTCTACGCAGGTTCTGCCCGGACGGGAGCCTTCACGTCTGCCACCTCAGAGTCCGGCAAGGAGTGAGCATGAAGTAGGCCCTCAGTATGTGTTTGCTGCATTCATTAAGCAACACCACCAACTATCAGATGCCATGGGTACTTTATTGAGCTCCTTAACATAGTTCCCTAATAGTCCCTGGGCAGCACAAATGGTTAAGCACTGGGCTACTAACTGAGAGGTTGGTTGTTCAAACCCACCCAGAGGTGCCTCAGGAGAAAGGCCTGGTGATCTGCTCCTGTATTTAGGTAGCAAGTTCTACTCAGAAACACATGGGGTCACCATGAGTCAGAATCGATTCCACAGCAACTGATTTTTTTTTTTTTTTGGTTAGGTAGCTCCCTAAATACTGCTTGACACTTAACGTATATATCACCCCTGTTCTTTATCACACCTGAACAGTAGAAATTAGCCCCAGTTTAAAGATCGGAAAACAGAGGCTCTGAGTGACTTAATCACTTTCCCAAGTCTACCCATCCCTACCACCACCCCTTTCCTGCCCAACCACTCTGCATCCCTGACACGGTTGTGCAGTGGCATTTCTGATCCAAGATTTGTCACCTTTCTATCTTCCCAGCCCAGAAAAGTAATCAAAAATAAGTAGCAAAGTAGCCATGCTGGGGAAGAGTGCTTTGCTGGCATGGTGTGTTAGAATGCTGTGCCCCTGCCTGCTGACAGCTCAGACAGCAGAAATGAGAGGACACAAAAGCTCCTCTGCTTGTCGTCTGCAACAGGCCTTTACTGTTGATGAGCGGGATCCAGAGAGCTAAAGAATTGCATACTTAACAGAAGTTGCTCATCCAAACCTCTTTGGCCTGAATAATGGGCTGGAAATCAAGCTCTTGCTGAGAGTTTCTAGTTCAATCAAGTCAGAAAATTACTTGAATCTCAATTTTTGAAATATATGTATTTTTTTACAATACGAATGACGGGGTACTTTGGTCTTGAGTTTTTCCCAGCTAGTCGACATTTCTCCATACCTCACCTAGCATCCAAAATTAAACAGGGATCTATTCTAGAAGATTTAATTGTATTTAAACTGCCAGGAAAGAAGTACTTACTTAATGTATTTGGTCCATGAGAAGATTTCAAAAGAATTAGGCTGACTTCACTCCCTGGAAATACAGAGAATTTTTATGTAATAATGTGCCCATTGAATTCTTTAAAATATGATCCTGTTTGCAGAAGCTACAAATTGGCACACAGCAGCTCCTTGAAAGCAAAACCCTGGCCAAAAGAGAAAGAAAGACAGGAAGAAAAGGAGGGAAGGAAGGAGGAAGAGAAAAAGGGATGGAGTGAGAAAGGGAAAAAGGAAGGCAGGAAAGAGGAAAGGAAGGTAGGAAGGAAGGAAGGAGGGAAAGAAGAAAGGAAAGCAAGAAGATACTTGAACCTTGAGAAGGTGAACCATCCATATAAGTAACGGCAATCCCTGTTACTTCAGACACTTTTCTCCCTATCGAAGGTGTTAAATTATGTGAAAAGTCACCTTATTTGACTTTGTGCAAAGGAAGAGGGAAAGGGGATGTTATATAGAAGAAAAGGGCACAACAATAACTTAAAGCCTTCAAGTGATGAGGATTCCTGGAAATATCAGTAAACAGAATCATGCTCTCAAATAAATTCAAACCCTCTCTTTGGAGCATATTTTTGACTACCTGTTGAGGTCTTGCAACTCGAGGGTTGGAGTCAGCAGTTTGAAACTCATACACTTTTAATCTAGGCATTTCCCATTTCTTTGCTGGGATATCTAAGGCAGTTTACATAGGAACTTCCGTTCCTCATGCATCCTGAAAACTGTGTGCAAAATTGTCTCTAATCATTTAGCTTCCTGAATCTGCATGGGCTGCATGGGAGATATATATATATATCCTCAGGGAGTTCCTCTGTGTGTGTGTGTGTGTGTGTGTGTGTGTGTGTGTGTGTGTACCCACCAATGGCAGAACTTAGAATTCTTGTGCTTTCTTTTTGGAGCCTAGAAAGTACTTTCCCCTGACATTGTGAGAGATCAGGGACCTTCCTGATATTGGTCTCCATTACTAGGGATGTAGCTCAAGATCCAGAGGATAAGCCTTCTCGAGTTTAAGAAGAATCATATAGTAACCATGGAAAATCAAGCTCAGCACTTGGAGTAGAATCAGGAAAATTAGCAGATGAACAGACTGATGTGAACATGAAACACAAGCCTGATCTTCAAAGTGAGAAAGAAGAAAAGCTCCTGGCAATTACCACCCTGTAAACATCACTTCCAGCTGGAATAATAATAATAAATATATATACAGATCTGTAAGTAGCAGGAGAATGACGATATCAGGAACAATAAGTGGCTGAGGCTTCAAAGAAACAAATCATGCCAGTGCAATAGCTTTTTTTTTTTTTGACAGAGTTATGAATAGATGAAGTGGAAAGGGAAGAGATGTAATGTATCTTATGTTGGTTAAGATTTGATATGTCTCAGGAAATCTTATTTGCAAAATTAGCTACAAGATCACAAAGAAAGGTTATTGATAAATTGCAATTTATCTGGTCGTAGGGAGGTGCCGAGATGGCTGTCATGGATGGTGTTACTGAACACCCTCATCGTTAATTTGGAAGAGGGAGTGAATCTCTCTGTGTGTTCATGAAAATTGCAGGTAATACTAAGTCAGAGCATGATGTGAGCACTGATAAGCCAAAGACAGACACAAAGAGACCTCAAAAGAGGGGAAAATTATACAGAAGTAGAGCCAAATGAGAAAAGCAATGTTTTTAGGCATAGTTTGATTTACCTTTTCTCCTAATAAGTAGAGTGAGAACGTGATAGCAAAGTAGGATGACACAGACTTGGATATGGGAAGACATCTGTTAAACACGCACTTGTGGGGACTAGTATTTGCCAGGGTCCCACCACATATGCAGGTTCTGCACTTGGAGTTCACATTCCATGAGTGTGAATTCCATGAGAATTCACATTCCAAGAGGCTCAGAGATGATAAGAATCCCAGAATAAGAAAGGAATTTAAAATTTTGCATAATCCAACCACTACTCACTAAATATAATTTGACAGAGATGTAGTCCTTTGACTTTCAGGAGCTTGAATTCTGTAGTAGCATAAAAATCCCATAGCAGATTATAAATTGTGTAAAGACCAAAATAACTTTATTGAGGCTTGGTAATCAATACAGGTGGAAGATGAAGGAAGGTTTGAAATGAGCTATGAGTCTGAATCAACTTGACAGTATCCAACAACAACAGCAAAATGGCAGGTAGCTTAGGGGAGAAATGATGGAATATATTCTTCTGGTTACTTGGGGCACACATTGTGGCCACACCTGGTTGAGTTTGTTAATCGTATCTGTAGAAGAAGATGTTTGGGAATGTACTGCTATGCTGAAATCTTGGAGAATTTTGGAAGCAATTCAAGTGAAAGCCAGTTATTTTTACGTAGTGAAGAGCAGGAAAGAGCAATGAGTGGGCTCAGAGTTGGTCCAGGCTCTGCCACTGACCAAGCCGATTCAGAGGCAAGTCATTTCCCACCCTGGGTGTGGGTTATCTCATCTGTAAAATGGTGAAGCTGGGCTAGCTCAGGATTCACAAGCTTAAAATTCCTTCAGGGTCCAGACAAGTAATGTAAACATGTGGTTTCCCAGGTGGTAGTGATTCTTATGGGAATTGGAGAGTTCTCACATCAACTAGGGTCATTCAGATTTTGGAAAACATTTGCTCGTCAAACAAAATACCTCTGTTGGTGAGAAAGATAATCATTTAATTCTATCGCTGCATTCCTAAGGTGAAAAAGGACAAGGGAAGTTGGGGTGGGAAAGGAAGAGCAGAGAATGAAGAAGAAATCAATATTCACAGTGTAGGTAAGAATCACAGAACTCAAGTTCAGTCTGTTCCAAAGAATGCTGAGAGACACAGGCTTGGGGAAGTAGAGATACCCAGTCCCTGCAGGAATTTCCAGGCCAGTGCTGTCCAATACAAATATAATGTGAGCCACAAACGTAATTTTAAATTTTCTAGAGTACACATTGGAAATGTAAAAAGAAACAGATGACAATAATTTAATACGATATTTTATTTAACCCAGTATATCACAAATATTATTTCAAGTGTAATCAATATAAAAATATCAATGAGATATTTTAAAATTTCTTTTGTTCTAACCCTTCAAAATCTGGCATATATTATACACGTACAGCAAATCTCCACTTAGGCTAGCCACATTTAAAGTGCTTTATAGCTCCTTATAGCTAGCGGCTATGACATTGGACGGTACAGCTCTAGACTGACCAGAAGAGAGAAAGGATGGTGACACAGAAGCTAACAAAAACATGGAGGATTGCAAGTCAGGTCTGTCAGAGAAGTACAAGGAAATATGTCTTTGGGAAGACAGCAGAACCTACTCTATTAATTTTTTTTTAATTTATTTTTAAGTTTACATATAGTAAAGTTCAACCGACCAGCTGGTCGGCAGTTGGTATCCACCAGACACTCCTTGGAAACTCTATGGGGCTGTTCTACTCTGTCCTATAGGGTCGCCTTGAGTCGGAATCCACTCGACGGCACTGGGTTTTGTTTTGGTTTGGTTATAGTGAAGTTCACTCTTTGTGGTAGGCAGCTGTAAGTGTTTTGAAAAATGCATAGAGTCCTGTGGTAGATGCATGACTTGAGACACAGAGCAATCAAGACACAGAGCAGCTCCGTCATGCTAAAAAACTCTCTTGTGTTGCTTCTTTGTATTCAGCACCTCCAACAACCCCTGGACCTTCAGAACTACTGATACGTTCTACACACTATAGCTTTGCCTTTTCTATAATGCCATACATATAGAATTATACGTTATGTAGACTTTTGGGTCTGTTTTTTTTCACTTAGCAAAATGAATTTGAGGGTCATTCGTATTGTAGAGTGTATCAGTTGTTGTTGTTAGGTGTCAAGGACTCGGTTCCACCTCATGCTGACACTAGTACAACAGAATGAAACACTGCCCAATTGTGCGCCATCCTCACAATTGTTGCTATGATTGAGCCCAATGGTGTAGCCACTTCCTCTTTTTCGATGACCCTGTACCTTACCAAGTATGATGTCCTTCTCCAGGGACTGGTCCCACCTGATAACGTCCAAAGTCCATGGGACAAAGTCTCACCATTCTTGCTTCTAAGAAGCGTTCTGGCTGTACTTCTTCCAAAACAGATTTGTTTTTTCTTTTGGCAGTCCATGATGTATTCAATATTCCATAATTCAAATACATCAATTCTTTGGTCTTTCTTATTTTCTGTCCAGCTTTCACATACATATGAGGCAATTGAAAATACCATGGCTTGGGTTAGGCGTACCTTAGTCTTCAAACTGACATCTTTGCTTCTTAGCAAAGCAAGGAGGTCTTTTGCAACACATTAGTGCAATGCAATATGTCCTTTGATTTCTTGACTGCCGCTTCCATGGATGTTGATTGTGGATCCAAGTAAAATGAAATCCTTGACAAATTCAATCTTTTCTCCATTTATCATGGTGTTGCTTATCAGTCCAGTTGTAGGGATTTTTGTTTTATGTTGTGGTGTAATCCATACTGAAGGCTGTACTCTTTGATCTTCATCAGTAAGAGCTTTAAGTCCTCTTCACTTTCAGCAAGAAAAGTTGTGTCATCTGCATATTGCAGATTGTTAATGAGTTTTCCTCCAATCCTGATGCCTCATTCTTCTCCATACAGTACAGCTTCTTGGATTATTTGCTCAGCATACAGACTGAGTAAGTATGGTGAAAGGATACAACCCTGAAGCACGCCTTTCCTGTCATTAAACCATGCAGTATCCCTTTGTTCTGTTTGAACAATTGCATCATGATCTATGTTCAGGTTTCACATGAGCACAATTAGGTGTTCTGAAATTCCCTTTTTCTGCAATGCTATCCATAATTTGTTACGCTCCACACAGCTGAAGGCCTTTGCCTACTTAGTAAAACACAGGTAAGCATCTTTCTGGTATTCTCTGTTTTCAGCCAAGACCCATCAGACATCACCAATGATATCCCTCGTTCCATGTCCTCCCTGAATTTGGCTTGAATTTCTGGCAGTTCCTGTCTATGTACTGTTGGGGGTGCTTTTGAATGATCTTCAGCAAAATTTTACTTGTGTGTGATATTAATGATATTGTTTGATAATTCCCACATTCTGTTGGATCACCTTTTTTTAACTTTTGGCACAGATATGAACCTCTTCCAGTTGGTTGGCCAGTTAGCTGTCTTCCAAATTTCTTTGCATAGACAAGTGAGTGTTTCCACATTGCATCTGTTTCTTGAAATATCTCAGTTGCTATTCCATCAATTCCTGGAGCCTTGTTTTTCACCACTGGCTTCAATCAGCTTGGAATTCTCCCTTCGGTACCATTGGTTCTTGATCATATGCTACCTGCTGAAATGGCTGAATGCTGACCAGTTCTTTTTGGTCACAGTGATTCTATGTATTTCTTCCACCTTCTTTTGATGTTCCCTGTGTTGTTCAATTTTTTGCCCATAGAATCCTTCAATATTGCAACTTGAGGCTTAAATTTTTCTTCAGTTCTTTTAGCTTGAGATATGCCAAGCATGTTCTTCCCTTTTGGTTTTCTAACTCCAGGTATTTGCACATTTCATTTCATTGTATAATACTTCACTTTGTCTTCTAGAACCACCCTTTGAAATCTTCTATTCAGCTCTTTTACTTCATCCTTTCTTCCATTCGCCTTAGCTACTCTGTGTTCAGAGTCTCTTCTGATATCTATTTTGGTCTTTTCTTTCTTTCCTGTCTTTTTAATGACTTTTCCTTTCTTTATGTTTGATGTCCTTCCACAACTTGTCTTGTCTTTGATTGTTAGCATTCAATGCATCGAATCTATTCTTGAGATGGTCTCTAAATTCAGGTGGGATATATTCAAGGTCATGCTTTGGCTCTCGTGGATTTGTTTTAATTTTCTTCATCTTCAACCTCAGCTTGCATAGGAGCAATTGATGGTCTTTTCCACTGTTGACCCTTGGCTTTGCTCTGATTGATGATATTGAGCTTCTCCATCATTGCTTTCCACAGATATAGTCGATTTGGTTCCTGTGTATTCCATCTGGTGAGGTCCACGTATACAGTAGCTGTTTATATGTTGAAAAAAAGGTATATGCAATGAATAGGTCGTTGGTCTTCTAAAATTCTATCTTGCAGTCACTGGCATCATTTGTATTACCAAGGTCATATTTTCCAACTACCGGTCCTTCTTTGTTTCCAACTTTTGCATTACTAATCACCAATAATTATCAATGCATGTTGATTACATGTTTGATCAATTTCAGACTGCAGAAGTTGGTAAAATCTTCAATTTCTTCATCTTTGGCATTAGTGGTTGGTGCACAAATTTGAATAATAGTTGTATTAACTGGTCTTCCTTGTAGCTGTATGGATATTTTTCTATCACTGACTGTGTTATACTTCAAGATACATCTTGAAATGTTCTTTTTGACAGTGAATGTGATACCATTCCTGTACAATTTGTCATTCCCAGCTTAGTAGCCCATATGATTATCTAATTCAGAATGGCCAATACTTGTCCATTTTAGCTCACTAATGCCCAGGATACCTATCTTCAAGCATTCCATTTCATTTTGGACAACTTCTAATTTTCTTACATTCATGCCTTGTACATTCCACATTCTGATTATTAATGGATATTTGCTGCTGTTTCTTCTCATTTTGAGTCATACGGCATCAGCAAATGAAGGTCCTGAAAGCTTTACTTCATCCATGTCATTAAAGTCGACCCTACCTTGAGGAGACAGCTTCTCCCTAGTCGTATTTTGAGTGTCTTTCAACCTGAGGTGTTCATTTTCCAGCACTATATTAGACAATATTCCACTGCTATTCATAAGGTTTTCACTGGTCATTTATTTTAGAAGTAGATCTCCAGGTCCTTTTTCCTAGTCTGTTTTAGTCTGGAAGCTCTGCTTAAACCTGTCCACCATGAATGACCCTGCTGGTATTTGCAATACTGGGGGCATAGCTTCCAGCATCACAGCAACATGCAAGCCCCCACAGTACAACAAACTTTGTGGGTATAGCAATCGTCTGTTTGTTTTTATTATTGAGTAATATTTTGTTGTATATATATACCACAGTTTTTTGTTTATGTTTAGGAAATGAACCAATTACTTGAAACACAAAAACTTACTCAAGAAGAAATAGATAACCTGTACAGTCCCATAACTACTAAATGGACTTCATAGTTAAGAACCTTTCAACAAAGAAAATTCCAAGCAAGAAGTGGTTTCAGTTATAACACAATTGCTTTCAGAAAATAAGAGGGAACACTTCCTACTCTGATAGGAGGACAATGCTATCATAAGGAAAGAAAACCACAGGCCTACATCTGTCATGAATGCAGATACAAAAATTCTCAACAAAGTATTATCAAATTCAATCTATCACAATATTAAAAGGGTAATACATCAAATGCTGTTCATACCAGAAAAGCAAGGGTAAGTCAACACGTGAAAATAAAACTTTTTAAATTCACCGTATCTCAGACTGAAGAAGAAAAATAATTTGATTCCCCAAACAAATGCAAAAAAGTTCAACATTCAGCAAACTATGAATAGATGACAACTTTCTTTAGAAGATAGAAAGTATCTATCAGTAACCTACAGTTAACATCATATGTAAAGACTGAATACTTTCTTCCTTAGATTGGGGAAAAGGCAGAGATTTTTTTTTCTCATCTTTCCTATTCAACATTGTACTAGAAATTGTTATTAGGTGCCATTGAGTTGGTTCTGACTCATAGTGACCTTGTATGCAACAGAACAAAACATTGCTCACTCCTGGGCCATCCTCATGATCGTTGCTATGTTAGAGCACATTGCTGCAGCCACTGAGCTAGAATTCCTAGCCAGGGCAGTAAGACAATAAAAAGCACAATGATTGGAAAGGAAGAGACAAAATTTTCTCTTCATAGATAAAATAATTATCTATATGTAAAATCCCAAGAATATACAAAAGTGATCCTAGAACTAATAAGTCAGCTTAGCAAGGTCATTAAATACAAGGTCAATAATGCAAAAATTAATTGTATTTTTACATCAATAAAAAATTGGAATTTGAAAGAAAAAAATGACAATATTAGTTACATAGCACCAAAGGAAAGAAGGGAAAGAGGGAAGGAGGGTGGGAAGGAAGAAGGAAGGCCTAGCTGTAAACATAACAAAATATGTGCAAGATCTGTATCCTGAAAACTACAAAACACTGATGAAAGAAATCAAAGAAGACCAAAAGAAATGAAGATATATACTATGTTCATGGACTGAAAGACTCAATACTGTAAAGATGTCAATTCTCTCCAAATTGATCTAGAGATTCAAAGCAATCCTGATGAAACTGCCAGGAGGATTTTTTTTTTTTTAATTGATATTGATAAATTGCTTTAATGTTTATTTGGAAAAGAAAAGGAACTAGAATAAACTAAAATAGTCAAAACAATTTTGAAAAGGAACAACAAAGTTGCAGGACTCACACTAGCTGATTTCAAAGCTTACTATAAAGCTACAGTAATTAAGACAGTGAGTTATTAGCAAAAGGAAGGACACATAGATCAGTACAATAGAGTCCAGAAGTATATGGCAACAGATTTTTTAAGAAGGTGCAAGGCAATTCAAGGGGAAAGGATAGTTTTTTCAATAAATGGTGCTGAGTACCCATATGCAAAAAAAAAAAAAAACCTTGACTCATACCTCATACCTTGTAAAAAACTTGACTTAAAATGAATCACAGACCAACATATAAGACATAAATCTATCGACCTTGTAAAAAATGAAATAGGAGACAATCTTTATGACCTCTATTATAAAAAACAAAACTAGGATACTTTTTTTTTTTTTTTAGGATACTGTCTTAGGCTGGGTTCTCTAGAGAGGCAAAGCCAGCAAAGCGTATAAATATATATACAGAGAGAGATTCATATCCAGGAAATAGCTCACGAGGTTGTAGAGGCTGGAACACCCCAAGCCCGTGGGTCAGGATAGAGGCTTCATCTGATTCACGTAACCACAGGGGCTGGTGAACCCAAGATTGGCAGACTACGGAGCAGTGCTCTTGTTCACAGGCTGTGAAGATCGACGAGTCTCAAGCTGCTAGCTCAAGTCCCAAGAACTGGAGGTCAGATGAACAGGAGCCAGCTGTAAGATCCAGAATGAGCAAAAGCCCCTGAGCCCTGTCAGAACGTCTGTCCACACTCGATGCAGGCCACACACCCCAGGAAACTCCCCTTCAGCTGATTGGCTACTCACAACAGATCCTATCATGGGAGTGATCATATATCAAATCTAAACAGGGAAGTGACCACAACATCACATGACTGCCAAAACACTGAGAATCACAGCCCAGCCGAGATGACACACGATCTTATCCATCACAGATACTGTATACTTGAATCTTGTTTTTTATCCAATCTGACCATTTCTTTCTTTTAATTGGTGTTATAGATCATTTATAAGAGTCCCTGAGTGGTGCAAACAGTTAAGCACTTGGCTACTAACTGAAAGGTTGGTGATTTGAATCCATTTAGAGGTGACTCAGAAGAAAGGCCTGGTGATCTACTTCTGAAAGATCTCAGCCATTGTAAACCCTATGGAGCACAGTCCTCCTGTGAAACACAGACAGGGTTGCCATGACTGTTTACATGTAATCTGATTATTAATGAAGATTAGTTAAAATCTATGATCTTAGAGTTATTTTATAATTGTGCCTTCTGTTTTTTTGTTTTTCCCCTTCTTTTTCTGCTTTTTATTGGGCTAACTGAGCATTTTTTATGATTCCTTTTTATCTCCATGAATGGCTTATTATTTATGTTTTTTGGTTGTTGATTATAGTTGTTCATTTAATATTTTTTTTAATCAGAGTCTACCTCCATGTAACATTATATCATTTCACCTGTTGTTTATAGAATTTGTATACTCCCAATTCCTTTCTCCCATTGTTTGTGCTAATGTCACACATTTTATTTTTACACTCAGCATACATTTTAAACATGCAATGTACGTTCTTTTTTTTGCATTAGGTATTTCATTATCTTTTAGAAGTCTTAAAAATAAGAAAATATAATTTTTTTTCCATTCCACAGTTGTTAATTTTTTGTGTAGTTTCAAGTTTCTGCCTGGTATTATATGCTTTCTGCCTGAAAACTCCCTTTAAAAAATATATATTGTAGAGTGGATATGCCATCAATGACTTGTATATTTTTATTTGAAAAAAAAATCTTTATTCCTCCTACATTGTTAAAAGATGTTTATGCCAGATGTAGAATTTTAGTTTGTTTTTTCTTTTTTCCCCCTTTCAGTGCTTTTGTTACTCTACTGTGTTGGGGGCGGGGCGGGGGCAGGAGCTTGCATAGTTTCTGACA
Source organism: Loxodonta africana (assembly GCF_030014295.1). Taxonomy (NCBI): domain Eukaryota; kingdom Metazoa; phylum Chordata; class Mammalia; order Proboscidea; family Elephantidae; genus Loxodonta; species Loxodonta africana. The sequence goes on from NC_087343.1 coordinate 66,109,108, forward strand.
AAAAGTCTGCTGTAGTTCTTAACTCATCTCTGTTTCTGTACATATAAAGTGTGTTTTTTCATTAACTACCTTTAAGTTTTTTTTTTTTTTCCTTTGTTTTGGGAAGTTTCTATATGGTATACCTAGGCATGTGCACATGTGCTTGTGTGTGTGTGCGTTTGGTATTTACCTTGATTGGTCTTCTCTGAACTTAGATCGGTGATTTGATACCTGTCATTCTTTTTAGAAAAAACTCAACCAATATTTCTTCAACTATTTCTTCTTGCTTCATATTTCTTCTGTTTCTGGGATACTAAGTACTCATATGATAGACCATTTGATATTATTCCAATGCTCTTAGATGTTATAATCTGTCTTTTTTTCTCATTAGTTTTTCTCTTTATGTTTTAGTTTTGGTAATTTCTATTGACATATGTTCAAATTCACTGATTCTTTCCTCAGCTGTGTTGAGTCTACTGATGATTTTATCAAAAGCTTTCTTTACCTCTATTGCTGTGTTTTTTTCATTTCAAGTATTTCCATGTGATTCTTGCTTATTGTTTCCACTTCTCCACTGAAATTACCCATCTTATCTTCCACGTTGTCATCTTTTTCTATTAGAGCCTTTAACATATTAATCATTATTTTATTTCCTTATCTGAAATTCTCAACATCTGTGTCATGTCTGAGCCTAGTTCTATTGTTTGCTTTGTCCCTTTGCAGTGTGTTGTTTTGACTTGCTTTTTCACTGGCTTCAATTTTTTTGCTGAAAGCTGGGCATGTTCTGTAGGAGAGTAGAGATTGAAATACTTAGTTTTATATCTGGAAATGGACGTATCTTTCCTTTGCTAGACCTTTAGTGTAGAGCTTTGAATCAATCTAGCGAGGAGTTGAGCTTGCGTTACAGTGTGTTCTTGCTATGGTTACTCAAAGTACACCACAGTTTTCAAATTCTTTAGTGATAACTTGTGTTTATGTTGGGGGCTGGTTCAACATAGGGTTTTTCTTAATGTGTGCTTCACTCTTAGCTTTAGGTTTTTCCTTTTTGCTGAAATTCTTAGAGGGTTTCTTTCCATACTTCAGTAATTCTTGAAGCAATATTCCTCTGCTACTTGTTACTTGATCCTTCTTGGCCTGGTGATGGGGATAGGTGTGTTCTCTGTTCTACAGATAATACCTCAGACTTAGTCACTGTGTCCCTAGGTCTCATGGATGTTTGCTGCTTTCTCAATGTTTCTCCTTCTCCCCCAGGTTTATTTCTTTCTATTTCCTTCCCCAGGTACAATAGGTTTTCACCAGTGGCTAAGGGTGACAATTTTAATTGCCCTTCTTCTCACAGTAGAAGGCTTTTTTTTTTTTTTTTAGTATTTTATGTGTTGGCAAAAGCTTACACAGCAAATTAGGTTCTCATTTAACAATTTCTATACATATTGTTAGTGGCTGCAACAACGGGCTCAGGCATAACAAAGATTGTGAGGATGGTGCAGGATCAGGCAGTGTTTCATTCTGTTGTACATAGGGTGGCTATGAATCGATGGCACCATGTGGGAATCAGCAGACTTTTGAATCACCCATTGCTTCACCTATTCTGGTCTTCTCAAAGTGACCTTCGGACCTCAGTAAGGGATTGACTTCAGACATCTTGCTAGGGCTATGGCAGGGAAGTCATTTAAGTCTTCATGAAGAGAGTGAGAACTTAAACCAGACCCATCTGATCAGCCTTCCTTCCTCTCTTGGTTGGCGACACCCACAGTGGAAGGCTTTTGTTCCATAGGAGAGACAGGAGAGAAGAACTTAGGAGGGGAGGAATCCTCCCTTTGTAAAAGCCCTGGTGTTTACCTCCTATAAGCATGCACTTCAAGGGCTGCTTTCTCAAGACTCTCACCATTATTTTCTTGTAAGCATATAGTGAAGTTAGAGGAAAAGAACCTGCAATTGGTTGAAAACCCTCCTTTACGTGTGGTCCCCAGGGGCTCTATATTCTCTTGATAACCTACATTCATCCTATACCAATTTGTTAATAATTTAGCTGAACTCTTCTTACCAGTGTCTAGCTGCATCTGCCCCAGGTAAGCAAATGTCCTCACCTGAGCTCTCTTTGCAGGCACCTTTGCAGTTATTCCTTAACTCACTGATTAAAAAACCCCAAAAAACTCATTGCCGTTGAGTCAATTCCAACTCATAGCTACCCTTTAGGACACAGTAGAACTGTCCCATAGGGTTTCCAAGGAGCAGCTGGTGGATTCAAAATGCCAACCTTTTGGTTAGCCCTGAACTCTTAACCACTATCTCTCTGGACTGACAAAAGTTGTGGATTTTCTTTTTGTCTGGCTTTTTGGTTGTTGTTATTGTTGTCAGAAGGGGAGGAATGATGCTCTTTGCAGCTTTCTGCCTCCCAATATAGATCAGGATGTCATTCCACTCACTTCTGATAAAATAATAATAAATCTGACTTAACTTTGGAACCAGATCCCATTCGGTCCATCTATGCCACGATCTGTCCTTTGGCAGAACTTCCAGGGATTTGAAATTAAAGTCCTGATGGAGAAAAGAAAGGTATACTCCCCTGGCTGGTAAAATGATAATCAACTTCCATGTTGATTTGAATCTTTTGACACTTGTATAAAGTCCATTTTTGATATTTTTCTATTGTGCTTCTTATCAAGTCAATGAAATCTTCAGAGACTCTCCTGTGTTGAGGGAGTATGTGAATTACATCATTACAGATTTATTTACCCTGATAGCACTTCACAGAAGTTTTTCTAAACCACATTACCCATTTCTCATTACAGAAGTATAAAGACAACAGGCTATTCTGCTATTTCAAAAAAGAGAAGAAATCATTCAATTGGTAGTGTGTCAGACGAAAGGGACACTTTGAATTGTGGCATCATTCTGTACACATAAAAAGCAAGTTCTGCACCTGTCATAACTGTGGTATGAGGTATGAATATTCTGTACATTTCTGATTAATCGAAATCCATGCAAAAATATCAGTCAGATCAGAAGAGTCAGAATTGATTAAACCACGTTTAACTTATCTGTATTGTTCAGGTATCACACAGATTAGAACAGAAGCCAATGTGATAGTGTGGGAACAAAAGACTCATCAACCTGATGCTATTTTAAACACAGAAACAAATGGAATCTTGCAAACCAATTCTGATGAACTAAACCTGACTCTACTTTGAAAAACATAATGGTATTTTTATGATTTAAATGTGGTTATCAGCATACCCCTTCTATTCTAAAATATCTAGACACATAATCTTCAGGTACTGGGAAAAAACCTCTTCAATTTGAGAATAACAAGGCTTACAATATGCCAGCCACATAGAGGAAACCACAGGTCAAACTTGTTTCTGGTGTGATTAAAAGCACACTTGAAGGGGCCTCTTTGCATGTAGAACTTTTCTTGGCAAAGAATAGAGGGCTTCCTTGCTTTCAAAGAACTTCAAAGGATATATGAAAAAAAACATGTCAAACCAGAGAATCAGATGTATGAGGTAAGGGAAGTATTAACATCTTGGACTCAGATGATACCTAGTATCTCCAGCCTCTTCTCCTCTACTGCTTCCCCTAATAAAATCCACTCAGGTAGACTGGGGGAAAACAAAGTCCATTCCGACTTCCTCCATTGCTATTGTGCCAGGGGAGGCTGAAGAATGTGGAATAGCTAGATGGTCATGGCTGGCGATTGGGGATGTAGAGGTGGGCCTTCACAGTGAGGGCAGCCACAGGAGACAATCTCCCTAGCCTGTCATCAGAGGGCATTGCTTGGGCAGAAGTGCCATGCATCATCAGCATGTCCAGACTGCATTGTGGAAACAGCCTCTTTGTCATGCCTTTTACTGTCATATTACCCACCTGAGGATTAAACAACATGTACTCTGAGGAGCAAGCAGGAAACTCAGACAGATGTAAGCACGCTTCTGCTTTTCCACCCATTCTCTCTCTCTTCTGAAATTCAGTCCCATTTGGCTCCTACAGTCCATTCCTCAGGGATGCAGCAGCTTCCCTCCCACCAATGATGCACATCAATGTTACTGATAAAAGCACCTGCTAATCCTCTCACACTGATTAGTACTGGGAGAAGGGGAAAGCTGTTTCAGTAGGACTGTGTGCCTTTTTGTAAAAAGCTCTTATCTCTGCCCAAGCTATTAGTGCTTTCAATAAAGACACTTTTTCTTTTGTTTTTAAGAAGAGCATAGCTTTGGGGGTGACACAAATTATAAAACACAACTTGTCACATTCAAAACAAATTAGTAAGCTGGACAACACATGGACTTACCCCAGTTACTGTTGATTCTGACTCATGTTGACCCCATGTATGTCACAGTACAACCGTACTCCATAGAGTTTTCAATGGCTCATTTTTCAGAAGTAGATCACTGGGCCTTTCTTCCAAGGCGCTGCTGAGTGGATTTAACCTCTAACCTTTCAGCCAAGCACTCAGGACTCCCAATAGTATAATAGCTTCTCCAAAACTAGCCAAGTTGAAATATTCTCAGCTGACATTCTTCTTCTGTTTTTAGTTAACTTAACCCTTCCTCTTTCGCAGTTCACTTTTCATAAAAATCCACAAACATTATTCATTGGCAGGCAATGGAAAGAACTGTAAAATTATAACATTTACAACATCAGGGGCAAGGGTTCTCATTTCAAAGCTCACTCTTGCCTACTTAGGAGATCTATTTGAATTGACAGTGAAATTCCTCTTTGACAAAACTCCTATACAAGGAAAAAAAACTTAGGCATTTTAGAGTCAAATATCTGAAATTCTTTCGTAAGAGATCGACTTTGGAAATAAGTTCTCTAAGTATAGTTCATTTACACTATATATATATATATATATATACACACACACACTATAGTCTGTCAGTTTGTCGTACTGTGGGAGCTTGCATGTTGCTGTGATGCTGGAAGCTATGCCACTGGTATTCAAATACCAGAGGGGTCAACCATAGCACACAGGTTTCAGCTGAGAATCCAAACTAAGACAGACTAGGAAGAAGGACCTGGTAGCCTACTTCTGAAAAGAATCATCCAGTGAAAACCTTATGAATAACAGTGAAACACTGTCTGATATAATGCTGGAAGATGAGCCCCTCAGGCGGAAGGCACTCAAAAGATGGCTGGTCAGGAGCTGCCTCCTCAAAGTACAGCTGACCTTATTGATATGACTGGAGTCAAGCTTTCAGGACCTTCATTTCCTGATGTGGCATTACTCAAAATGAGAAGAAACAGTTGCAAACATCCATTAATAATTGAAATGTGGAGTATACAAAGTATGAATCTAGGAAAATTGGAAATGGTCAAAAATGAAATGGAATGCATAAACATCGATATACACTAGGCATTAGTGAGCTGAAATGGACGGGTATTGGCCATTTTGAATTGGACAATCATATGGTCTACTGTGCTGGGAATAACAACTTGAAGAGGAATGGCATCATATTCATCTTCAAAAAAGAACCTTTCCTGAAGTACAATTGTGTCAGTGATAGTCACATGCTTACAAGGAAGATCAGTTAATATGACTAATATGCAAATTTATATACCAACCACCAAGGCCAAAGATGACTAAATTGAAGATTTGTACCAACTTCTGCAGTCTGAAATTGATCAAACATGGAATCAGAATGCACTGATGATTACGGTGATTGGAATGTGAAGGTTGGAAATGAGAAGGATGGGTAGTTGGAAAATATGGCCTTGGTAATAGAAATGGTGCCAGAAATCACATGATAGAATTTTGCAAGACCAACGACTTCTTCATTGCAAACACTTTCTTTTCCAACAACATAAATGACTATTAGACACATGGACCTTGCCAGGTAGAATACACAGGAATCAAATCAACTACATGTATAGAAAGCAATGATGGAAAAGCTCAAGATCACCAGTTGGAACAAAGCCAGGGACTAACTGTGGAAGAGACCATTAATTGTCCATGTGCAAGTTCAAAATGAAGCTGAAGAAAATTAGAAAAGTCCACGAGAGCCAAAGTATGACTTTGAGTATATCTCACCTGAATTTAGAGACCATCTCAAGAATAGATTTGACATGTTGAACACTAATGACCGAAGACCTGTTGAACTGTGGAATTACATCAAGGACGTCATACATAAAGTAAGCAAGAGGTCATTAAAAAGACAGGAAAGATGGATGTCAGAAGAGACTCTGAAACTTGCTCTTGAATGTTGAGTAGCTAAAGCAAATGGAAGAAATGATGAGGTAAAAGAGCTGAACAGAAGATTTCAAAAGGTGGCTTGAGAAGATGAAGTGAAGTATTATAATCACCTGAAGTAAGAAAACCAAAAAGGAGGAACACGCTTGGCATATCTCAAGGTGAAAGAACTGAAGAAAAATTTTAAGCCTCAAGTTGCAATATTGAAGGATTCCATGGGGAAAATTTTGAACAATGCAAGAAACATCAAAAGAAGATGGAAGGAATACAGAGTCACTGCACCAAAAAGAATTGGTCGGCGTTCAACCATTTCAGGAGGTAGCATATGATCACGAACAGACGGTACTGAAGGAAGGTCCAAGCTGCACTGAAGCCACTGGTGAAAAACAGGGCTCCAGGAATTCATGGAATACCAATTGAGATGTTTAAACAAATGGATGCAGCTCTGGAAGTACTCACTTGTCTATGCCAAGAAATGTGGAAGACAGCTACCTGGCCAACAGACTGCAAGAGGTCCGTGTTCATGCCTATTCCAAAGAAAGGTGACCCAATTGAATGTGGAAATCATTGAACAGTACCAATATGATAAAACCAAAAAACCAAACCCAGTGCCATTGAGTCGATTCTGACTCATAGCAACCCTATAGGACAGTGTAGAACTACCCCATAGAGTTTCCAAGAAGTGCCTTGCGGATTCGAGCTGCTGACCTCTTGGTTAGCAGCCATAGCACTTAACCGCTATGCTACCAGGGTTTCCATCAATATGATACACAAGTAAAATTTTGATGAAGGCCATTCCAAAGTGGCTGTAGCAGTACATTGACAAGGAACCGCCAGAAATTTAAGCAGGATTCATAAGAGGAAGCAGAACCGGGGAAACCACTGCTGATATCAGATGGACTCTGGCTAAAAGCAAAGAATACCAGAAAGATGTTTGCCTGGGTTTTATTGATAAAGCAAAGGCAATTGACTGTGTGGACCATTACAAATTATAGATAACATTGTAGAAAATGGGAATTCGAGAATTAAATGGGAATTTAACTGTGCTCATGAGGAACCTGTACATAGATCTAGAGGCAGTCATTGGAACAGAACAAAAGGATACTGTGTGGTTTAAAGTCAGGAAAGGTGTGCGTCAGGGTTGTATCCTTTCACCATACTTATTGGATTTGTATGCTGAGCAAATAATCCGAGAAACTGTACTATATGAAGAAGAAAGAGGCATCAGGATTGGAGGAAGACTCATTAACAACTTGCATTATGTAGATGACAAAACTTTGCTTGCTCAAAGTGAAGAGGACTTGAAGTACTTACTGATGAAGATCAACAAACATAGCCTTCAGTATGGGTTACACCTCAACATAAAGAAAACAAAAAAATCTCACAATTGGACTGATAAGCAAAATCATGATAACAGAGAAAAGATTGCTGTCAAGGATTTAATTTTACTTGGGCCCATAATCAACAACCATGGAAGCAGCAGTCAAGAAATCAAAAGACACATTGCATTGGACAAATCTGTTGCAAAGGACCTCTTTGAAGTGTTGAAAAGCAAAGATGTCACCTTAAAGACTAAGGTGCACCTGACCTAAACCATGGTGTTTTCAATTGCCTTATGCATGGGAAAGCTGAAGAATGACTAAGGAAGACTGAAGAAGAATTGACCCCTTTGAATTGTGGTGTTGACGAAGAATAGTGAATACATCGTGGACTGTGAAAAGATCAAATCTGTCTTGGGAGAGGTACAGCCAGAACCCTCCTTGGAAGCAAGGATTGCAAGTCTATGTCTTACATACTTTGGACAAGTTATCTGGAAGGGTCAGTGCCTGGAGAAGGACATCATGCTAGGTAAAGTAGAGGGTCAGTGAAAAAGAGGAAGGCCCTCAGGAGATGGATTGACACATGGGCTGCAACAATGGGCTCAAGCATAACAACGATTTCGAGGAAGGGGCATGACTGGACATTGTTTCATTCTATTATAGATAGGGTCGCTATGAGTTGGAGCCACTTCGAAGGCACCTAACAACAGCAACAACTGTGTATCTACAACTACGGTATCCTAAAGAGACAAAAAAATGTTTAGTAACTTGTTTCCACAACATGAACTAAATCTGTTCTAGAGAATAGTCTAGAATGTATGTCCTATTCTGAGGAAAAAAACAATTAGACAATTTATGAATAGGCAGTCATTACATTTCTATTGATTAAAAGATTAATAATTTCTAATATTTAAAAACACATTTTTACTTGAATATTGTGTAAATTATCTGACTAATGCTAATCAGGCAATGTCTTTAAAAGGGAAAAAAAAATTTAAATGGTTTACAGAAAAACAGGAGGCAAGTGGGAGAAGAGAGGAAGTTTCTGACACAAGGATTGTTTGGAAATTTATATATAATGAATACAAGCAGTACCAATGGAAAAAAATGATGAATATAAACTTTATATGTCAGAAATGAGAAAGCATGGAATCAAAGCATTATGTCTGAGTGTGGAAAGACTGCAACGTGACAGCAAGAAATGGTATTTGTTAAGTAGTAGAAAGATTCATTTTGAAGACTATCAGCTCCATTCAGAGGTTAAGTGTTAAACTCTGTTTCCTGTTAGGCATAGCTGACAAAGTTAGTGACCTATCCAGCATTAAGCTCTGCCTTTCTCCTTCCTAACAAAACTCTGATTTTGTTCAAGTGTCCACCAGGCCTCCACACACTGATGAGACACAGGTGAACCTGACCCCCAGAGTACTGCCCAGAGGAGTGTGCCTGATTGGGGAATTAAGGTTATCCTATTCCTTCAGACCTGGGGTCAGCACATGTTTTCTGTAAAAGGTCAGATAGCAAATACGTTAGGCTTTGTGGCCAGACAGTCCCTGTTATACTCATGCCACTGTAGTGTGAAAGCAGCAAAGGCAATACATAAATAAATGAGCATGGTGGTGTTTCAATAAAACTTTACTTGTAGACACTAAAATATAAATTCCATATAATTTTCACATCATGAAACAGTATTCTTTTGATTTGTTTTCAATCATTTAGAAATGTAAAAGCCATTTTTAGCTAGCGTGCATGTAAAACAAACACTGGGCTGAAGTTGGCCTGTGAGCCTTAGTGTGCTAAAGGCTGCTCAAGACCAGTGTTACCCAGTAGAATTTTCTATGTTGATGAAAATAGGTCTACACTGTCCAATACAGTAACCATTGGCCACATGTGGCTATTGAGTACTTGAAATGTGTCCAGTGGGACTGAAGAATTAAATATTTAAATTTATTTATTTAATTTAAATAACCATATGTGGGGAGTCATTACCATATTGGACAATACAGTTCTAGAAGTGGTTGGTTCAGGGATGGGCAGAAGACTCAGTTTGAACTGTTGAGAACACAATGAGAAGTTTGCTAGGGACTTCTGGAAATTTTCTTTTTGGTTTTTTAGAAATAATCCTCTTCCCTTGACTATATGTGAACACCAAAATCTATCATCCATTTGCTGCTGGTATCCATGTTTTAAATACATACGGAAACAGCCTTGGGATGTTTATCCTATGAGAGAAGAATGAGTCCTTAATGATAATATTGAGCTTCTGGATCAGCCCCTTCCTGAAGCCAGCCCTTCCTCTGGGCTTCCTGTTAGTAAGCCAACACATTTTTTTTCTTACTGCTTAAACCGCTATGAATCAGGTTTCTGTTACTTGAAATCCAAAGCATTCTACTGTACGTAATTGATTCTAGAAAACACATTTTTCCCCTTTATTTTAAAATGTCTAAAACTGGGACGAGTCTTACAATCTGCAGGATGGCATAATTTATCTGGTAGAGTGTTTTCCTTTCTTTGGGGTATACAAAATAATAATGTGTCTTATAATCACCGGTGTCTTAGATTTGATAAAATAGATTTGATGAATAATTTAGGCTTTAGGATTTTGTTTTTCTTTTATACTTTTTTTTTTAGCCTTAAACTTTTTTTCTAAGATAGTCTTTTCTTCAAATTTTATATATCCTGCAGTATTACAAAGCAGCATGTTCATGTTAGCATATCTTCAGAGCATGCCTGGTTGAATTTTAGTGCCAGAATAAGATTTCATTACATGAAGAAGGCATTCTATTTTGTGAACTAAAAGCAATATGCAAAACATCAGCCCAAATTGGAAAGATCATTTGGGAACATCAACTAAATTAAAAAAGATTGTTAAGGGGCTGACATATTCCAACAATACCCAGGCACTGAGTGAGCTGGTCTTATACAGAATGAAAAAGAGGGTATCTGCTTAATTGTATGCTTGGTATACTCCATTGTCTCCAGCTACTGAAGGGCAACTTAACTATGAATTACATTTCTGTTATTATTAGATTTTCAACATTCTTTTTGTTTTATTGTACAAATTCAGCATAATGCAAGCACATTATTACGGGTTTTAAGTCAAGAACCACCAAGCATTGCCATTAATTCTAACATATCAAAATCCAAAATAAACACCCACTTTCATAAACCAAACCTCCCAATTCACATTGAACTCTCTTGTTACAAAAGGGTCTTCTTGCAAATGTTCCCTCTACTCCACCCCTAAATCTCTCTGAAAATGGTAATAAGAAACTATAATAAAAAACAAAGTACTGTTTCACAATAACAACACACACACAAAAAAAGATAAAATACCTAGGAATGTATGTGACCTATTTGCAGAATACTACAAAATCTTGAGGTTATAAACTAAGACTTGAATACACTGATTGGTATGATTTTTTTGCATTGGAAAAGTGATGCCAATCTTTCCCAAAATACTTTAGAGATTTATAAAACACTCATTTAAAAAATTTAAAAATCCAAAATTGAGAAAGGGAGTATGACAAAGAGATTTAAAAAAATAAAAGGGCAAAAATAGCCAACAGTATATTGAAAGTAAAGATGATAAAGAGAACTTGCCCTACCAGATAATATAACTTCAATAATTAAAGCAGTGTGCTGATAAGAGAATTGGCAAACAGATCGATATAATAGATTTGATAGTCCAGAAATCAACCGTAGGATAGATGCAACTTAGTATGTATTAGAGGTAGAATCACAAATCAGTGAGGAAATGGACCGTTATTGAATAAATGGTGCAGGAAAAAATGGTTAACTAATTGGAAAAAAAGTTAAATCACTCTAACATTTATTGCAATGGGTGAATTTTAACCCACTAAATATACCACATGAAACCATTAAAAACTAGAGATATAGAATGAGAAGTCCTCTTTAAGTATAAATAAATGAAAAGAAGTCATAAAGGAAGATTGGATCAAAATATGTCAGGACACATCTATCCCCTTCCTGTCGCCAATGCCCATGGAGGGGATAGTTTGAAAGAATAAAGACTGTCAGAAAACAAACAAATGAAATAATTACCTTCAGTGGACCAAAAATTGATGAAGTTCTGGAAGATGGCCCAAAGCAAAAAAAGAGAGCAAGAGAGAAAAGCTACTTCCTAGATAAAAACTGTTCTTCCCAATAAAGTCCTCAATTGGGTTTTTCAAGGGTGGTCTCCTGACCAGCAGCATCAGCATCACCTGGGAACTTGAATGCAAATTCTTGGATCCAAAACCAGACTTAGTGAATCAGAAATTTAGGGGTTGAGGCCCCCAAATCTGCATTTTAAAAAGCCTTCCAGGCGATTATAATGAATAAAGCTAGAGAACTCTTGAACTAGAGAAACTCCAAGCTCATAGTCAAATACAGAAGCTGGAGGGGCCCCAGGACAATCAGTAGGATAACTAAATAAAGGTCTACTTTCAGAGCAGCTGGGCCAGGTAACCCATCTCTGAAGTCCTTGACACTAAATGGGGGAGCCAGTGCATATACCCTGAGGATAAAGTCCCAGGAATGACTTTCAAAATTAAGCGCACTTTCTGTGGCGAAGCCTCCTAGTCTGAGTGGTGGGCTGAAGAGAAAGACCAGCAGAGCCTGAGTATTTCACACTTTCTCAATGCCAGCAGAAAGCAGAGGGGAAAATATAAGAGGTTTCTCCCCTCAGAATAATTTATATACACTATGGCTCTCTGATGTGGTAGTTCTGACAAGGCAGACTCCTGGAGGCTGAGGAGACAGGCATGTTTCCCAAACGAATTACTACTACCAAGAAGAAATCGAGTCTCCTCTCTCAGAAGATAAAATATTCACCTTACTATCTGTCACTATCTTGCCCACTAACCAGTTTCCATCGAGTTGATTCTGTCTCATGATGTACCAGAGTAGAACTGTACCCCGTAGGGCTTTCAATGGCTGACTTTTCAGAAGTAGGTCACCAGCTCTTCTTCCAAGGCACCTCTGGGTGGACTTGAACCATCAACATTTCAGTTAGTAGCCAAGCACTTAATTATTTGTCCCACCCAGGGACTCTTGACCACTAAGCTCACCTATATTTAGAGCTCATATTTACTAACAGGTAAGTAAGGATTTTATTTGGCTATGAAATATTCTTGTTCAGTCCAAAGCAGACATCGTTTTCTGTAAAAGGTCATATTGTAAATATACTTAGACTTGCAGTCCATATGGTCTCTGTTGCAACTACTCAGTCCTGCCATTGCAGCATGAAAGCAGCCATTGAAATGAATGCGTGTAGCTGTGTTCCAATAAAACTTTGTTTGTGAAAACAGATGGCAGGTAGGCTGGGTTTGGCCCATGAGCCACAGCTGGCTGACCTCAGGTCTATACCTTAGGCTCTCAAACTCAAAAATGAACAGACAACTAAGAGCCAAATATTTGAGGAAAACGAATGTCATGAGAGAGAAAAAGAAAAAGAGACTCTAAAACTTAAACAGAATTAATCTATGAGGAAATGGAATTACTAGAAGAAAAGAGGAAAAAATACAAAAAATCTTAACACCCTTGAAGATAGCTGTGAGGGTATTACATCCATTAAAAAAAACAAAAACAAAAAGCAAGTTACTGTGAAATAAACTATCACAGATATTATTACCAAAATAATAACATAATGGGCTGAATAGCTAAATGAAATCAGTTGGAAGATAAAAAAAAAAAAAAAACCCAGAGAATTCTTTCAGAGTGCAGGACCAGAAGATGAAGAAATAAGCAGTATGGCAAAAATGTTGAGACATGAGACTAGTTCCTGAATTTCCACATTTGTCTAATAGATATTCCAGAAAAGGAACAAAAAATGGAGAGGGAGAAAAAAATCACAGAAATTACAAAGGAAAACATCTTGATTGATTTGACTACATAAAAATTGAAAACATCTGCCCATTAAAAATCATCATAATAAAAAAACTCTACAAATAAGTTGGTAAAGATGTGTAACAGAGAATTTGAATGGCAGATACCACTAAAAACAAAGAATTCATACAAAGTGCTCAGTAGTCCAAGTAGAAAAATGGGAGAAGAACATGTTGAGATAATTTATGCACACAAAGAAAACCATCGCTGTGAAGTCAATTCTGACTCATGGAGGCCTTATAGGACAAAGTAGAACTGCCCCATAAGGTTTCCAAGGAGCAGCTGGTGGATTTGAACTACCATTTGTTAGCAGCCAAAGGCTTCACCACAGTGCCACCAGGGCTCCAATTTACACAAGGAGAGTAAAAAATAGTTAACTTCAATGAGATACCATGATCATAGCTAATGGAATTTGACAGAGGTCAGTCATTTCAGGGCATATTATTTACTTCTCCATTCCTGGCTGAACTCCCCTCCATGGAAACCAGCCAAACTGAGTACAAGTGTATGTGATATGGAAAAAGATCAGTTGCTAAACAGAAGATTTCCTTCTTTCACCTGCCATAATGCCTTGGGTAGATATTATGGAAGGAAAAATCCCTGGTTCAATAGGAGAGGTGAATGGTTCTTAAACCCTTATTAGTTGTTGTTAAGTCAATTCTGACTTATGGCAACCCCAAATGTGCAGGGTAGAACTGTGCCCCATAGGGTTTTCAAGGCTGCGACTTTTCAGAAGCTCACCAGGGCTATCTTCCAAGGCACTTCTGGGTGGGTTTGAGGTGCCAACATTTTGGTTAGTAGTGGAGAGCTTAACTATTTGTGCCACCCAGGGATCTGGTTCTTAAACCCTAGAATGTGTCTAAGTTACCTGGAAGGCTTATTAAAATCCATATTACTGGGCCTTGTCCTCAGAGTTTCCGATTCAGCAGGGCTGAGAATTTGAATTTCAGTTAAATTCCAAGGTGATGCTGATGCTGTTATTCCGGGGGCTACACTATGAAAACAAACGGTATAGGTCAGGGGTTGGCAAACTGTTTCTATAAATGTCCATGTAGTAAATATTTAGGCCTTGTGAGTCATGCAGTCTTTGATGCAAACACTCAGATCTGCTGTAGTAGTGTGATAGCAGTCTTACCATAAATGAGTGGGCACGACTGTGTTCCGATAAAGCTTTATTTACAAAAATTCATGGCAGGCCAGATTTGGACTCAGGCCATAGTCTGCCAACCCTGGCATAGCAAACAGGATACAGGCAAACGTACGCACAATCCTTTGAGAATGAAAATTTTAAAGCATGGTTTCTTAAACTGAAATCAATAAAAAAAAAAAAAAATGAATGGGCCTATTAATCACCCGATGCCCCCTTCCAAAACGCTAGTAACAGCAAAGGAGATGGAGCGATGTTCATTAGAAACTCTGGCTGAACAATAAAACGAAAAAAACCCAGAAACAGTCAAGTGGACAAGGAACCTGAGATGAAAAGACAGCATCAAGCCCCAGAGAGGTAGCCGTTTTAGTTGGGGAGGCATCTAGCTAAGTGGTTCTCATAGAAACCAGGTATTCCAGTTGCATGAGAAATAACTGAAGGGATTAAGGAAAGGGCTGCTTGATCCTGACAGGTAGCTGCTAATTAGCAATCAAAACCTAATTGAGATTAACAGCTGTTTTTCTAGTACAGTTACTAACAGGGAGCAGAAATAGCATGAAGATCACCCAAGCTGTACAAGCTGCTTTTTAACATCAGAAAACTATGAAAATGGAGCAATATGCCAAGCAAGCAGGGAGATTAAAGCACGCCGAAACACAGAGCCACACTGACAGGCCAAAGAGGGCTAGATCCAGAGGACCAATTAGGAAGTCTACAGGGGTGCTGGAGGCAGATGAAAGGGCTCAGATGAAAACAACAATAGAGCGCTTATTCACTGGCTGGTGTGGCTGAACCATTGCCCGGTTCTCTTGAAGAGAAGGGCACACTGACGCAGCTCTCGGCTATCAACTGGACCCTCGGGTTAGATTGGAAATGCTTTCAAATCATGATCTAAGCACCTTCCCAGCACTAGGCCTGCATGTAGGAATGTCTATTGTGTGTGAGGCTCCAGCCATCCCATGGGGCTGAACCTAGTGACATTTCCACCAGGTGTAGCATATTCAATGGACTCTCTTTTTGGCATCCCTCCAATGGGTTTTCTTCTTCAGGGGCGGTCTTCAGTCTAGTGGCTCTGAATAGGCTCCCTTACTTAGCACCACTAGTGGAATTGGCGGCTGCCACCAGATGTGTGGCACAGGACTGAGGAGGAAATAAAACAATTGTGGGTTTATATGAGGAAGGAGAGGAAAGCTGGTGATCATCGCTGTCATCATCATCATCGTCATATAATACAAGAACAGCCTGTACAAGTACCCAGCACCGGTGGAGGGGTAGTTTGTTCTGTGGAATTGTTTGACTAAATTTAGTACTTAAAGAAAGTACATTCTAAACACGTTTTCAGTGTCCTGAGGCTTTAGAATCTGAAATGAGTTCTATATAGATGCCATAAACATCTTGTAATTAAAGAGATGCTAAATGTCAGTTATGTTAATGCTGAGAAAATATAAGCGCAACATCAGTGTCTCAAGCCATTAACAGTCAGTATCTCTTAAGTTCCATTAAGAATATAATTTCAATCTTGATGGACCCAAGTCCCTTTCTCCTTGACTAGAGGAAGATGTCTTTTGTAGAGTACACCCCCTAAAACATTTCTGGGAATCCCAAGGCTAAGCCTATGTGTATGCACTTGGGCCTGGTAGCTGGTCAACCCCCAATCCTGGACTGTGCAGGCCTATAGTTCCGCAGAGAAGCTGGAGGCTCTGAGTCTGTGGGACTCTCTTCACATGGCCATTATCTCCAATATCATTTATAAGGGGAATTTGCTCCAACCTATCGTGATGTTCCACCACTCATCTGTCAGTTTGTTGTTCTTTGGTGGCTTGTGTGATGCTGTGATGCTGGAAGCTATGCCACCAGTATCCCAAATACCAGCAGGGTCAATCATGGTGGACAGGTTTCAGTGGAGCTTCCAGATTAATACAGACTAGGAAGAACTGTCTGGTTATCTACTTCTAAAAATTAGCCAGTGACGACCTTATGGATCACAACAGAACACCACCTGACTACTCACTTGCTTTGGACACATCATCAGGAGGGATCAATCATTAGAGGAGGACACCATATTTGGTGAAGTAGAAAGCCAACTAGGACATGGCAGGCCCTTGGTGAGATGGATTGACACGATAGGTACAATGATGGTCTTCAACATGCTGGCCATTGTGAGGATGTCACTGGACCAGGCAACGTTTTGTTCTGTTGTACATATACGATCGCTATGAGTCAGAGCTGCCTTGACAGCAGCTAACAACAGCAACATCTTGATGTTGCTGGGAAACCACTGATATGCTCTGAGGTCACAGTTTCGCTGTATCTCTTATGAAGTGAGAAAAAAGTCACTGCTATATTCCCACCTCTTTGTGGGGTCACCAGCACGATTGCTTGAGCCCCTGAGCATTAGAACCCTTAGCAAAGTAGCCTTTTCAATTCCCAGTGGCTTTTCTCTTCTTGGTGCCCAGGCTGACTTGGGATCAGTTCCAGTACTAGCTATGTCGTAGTTCCAGGAATTATGACCCTATCACACAATTAGGCCCTGTTGTTGAGTCTGGTGTGCTGTGCCAGCCCCACCTTTTTTATTACGAACATTTTCCACCAAGAGACCCCTATCACATGTAATCTGGCTTCCAATACAGCTACACCATTGTTGTCCGTAATCAGGATTCTATAAATTTCTGAATCCTAATTACGGGCAGGGCTTAGCGCAAGAGTGTTCTCAACTATTGTGAACATCAATGACAATAAATAGTGCCTAAAATACACCTGCCAGAAGCACCAAGCTCCAACTCCTGCTCAGCCACTAACTCCTATAACACAAAAACTCTTCTCCAAATATAGTTTATGTTTTATCGTAAAGTCAAGTTTTTGGAAGTCTATGGATTACATTTCAGAACTGAAAAGATGGCTACATAATAGGGCTCTGAGAAGGCATGAGTCTGGTGAGGCTCCAAGAAACATAAACGAATGAAGTTCCTATAGGATGCCAATATGGGGATGAATCAGTGGAAACCATTTTTATTTCATTTCCTTTTTCTAAATTGTGAAGTATTTTAAATACAAGGACCAAGAAATAAGGTAATAAACAACTGTATCTCTCACCCACCATTATCAAATTATCCATATGTTGTTATGTTTGTTTAAGTGAAATATCTAGGAGCTTCAGTGGAAGCTTGTATGTGGTAGATTAAATATAGCTGCAAATTCTTTACAGGTTCTCCCATCAAGGGTCTACTTCTTTATTCCTTAAACCTGGGCTAGTCCCATGACTTATTTTGATCACTATAATGTGGTGGAAGTTACCTTGTATGACTTCTAATCCTTGGCCTCCAGAGAGCAGCTTCATAGGTTCCTCTCTCACTCTTTTGGAATGCTGCCACTTTGTGAACAAACCCAGGCTAGCCTCCTTGAGAATGAGAGACTTCATGGAGAGAGAAAGACCTCATAGAGGGAGACTCATCCATTCAAGTTGAAGCCCCAGACCTGTGAGTGAGAGCATCTGAGACCAGAGAGCTGCAGCGGACAAACCAACTGACCGAAGACACATGAGCGAGCACAGCCAACGATACCACGTGAAATAGTGATAAGCCATTCCATCTGAGCCCTGCCCAATTAATTACCATCCCACAGAATCATGAGCAAATAAACTGTTGTGATTTCAAGCCACTGAATTTTGGAGTGGCCTGTTAAGCAGCAATAGAGAACTGAGATACGCTGTGTAACTTCAGACTCGTTCTCCTGTATCCCTCCCTCCCAAAGGTAACCGCTATCTATCATGCCAATGCATGCTTTTAGAATCTTACTAAATATTTGTTTGCTTTAAAAATGGTATTGTTTTTGCAGTTTTTAAACTCTTTTATGAATGGCCTTGAATTCTATGACTTCTTTTTTCCCCCCTCAGCATTATTATATTGAGATTTACCCAGGTCGATTTTCTTAACTGTGGCTCATCCATTTTCGCTGTTATATAGTATTCCACTGTCTAAATAAATGACAATATATTCTTGTTTCCTTCCTTCTTTTCTTCCTTCCTCTCTCTCTGAAGAATGTAAGGGTTTGACACTCAACAACTATTCTATCTTCCTTATACCATGCCTTCCTGTAATTCGGAAGTTTGAAAGCTAAAACTGCATTTCCAAGACTTCCTAGGAGGTAGTGCCGAGGATGTGACTTAGGTTTGGGCAATCTGGTACATTTACGTGAGGCTTGGAAAGCAGGGTTAAGGTAGAGAGGCTGTGGGTTTGCTGTTTCTACTGTTTCTGCTGATAAGCAGAGCTGTGAAGGGGTCTGGTTTTCTGCATCAGTGCTGGAGATCCCAAGTGTCCAGTACTGGCTGGTAAGTCTCGAGAAGCAGAACATGAGCCCTCCATTCTGCTGGTACAGATCACAGCAGGTCCAACATGGTCCTGGAAGGGCAGCAGCAGCAGTGTCCTGGGTGTAGTGGTTTGCTGACCCTGCCAGCTTCCTGATTACAGAACTGGAGCCAGTGGTTTGCTGATCATAGAAGAAGCTGCAAGCCTTTTGGAGACCCAGTCCTGCAGTGCTGTGCTTCATTTTGCCTGAAAGTTGCTCCAACAATTTCCTGTCTTGTGTCACTACATTCAAGATTCATGTTGTATTTGTGGGTCACTTTGGGCTCCACCGGTTTTGGCTGGGCTTGGCTACATAGCTCTGCTTCAAACTGCAGGTATGCCAGGGCTCAGGTCCTTGCTGCAGACTGAGCTCATGTCTACTCCTTGTGTATTCAGGCTAGGATTGAGACTGATGGGGTATCAGCTACTTGAGAGAAGCTATTCATAGCAATGGCAGAAGTGTAAAAGCACCAAATAAGTTTTCTTTTTAATAAATGTTTTTTGTTTTGAAACCATCTCAAACATATAGAGAAGTTGCAAGTGTAGAACTAAGAACTTTTTTCCTGAATTATTTGAGACTAAGTTGCCAACCTTACTCTCAGCCCATCAACCCCAAACATTAATGGTATTTCCTGCAAACAAGGACATTCTCCTATATAAACAGGATACAACTATCAAAAGCAGGAAATGGACATTGATTCATTATACCATCTAATCCTCAGATCCCATTCAAGTTTAGCAATTGTCCCAGTAAGGATCCAGTTTATAATTTCTTGTCTTGTTTAGTTGTCATGTCCACTTAGTCTCCTTCAGTCTGCAACAGTTCCTTAGTTGTTTGTTGACTTTCATGACTTTGACATGTTTGAAGATTTTAAGCAGGTTATTTTGTAGAATGTCCCTCAGTTTAGGTTTGTCTGATGATTCTTAATGATTAGATTCAAGTTAGCATCTTTGGCAGGAATATCACAGAAGCATTCTTCTTGCAGCCTATCAGACAAATTGAGATTTCAATTTGACCTGTTACTGAAGATGTTCACTTGCATTGCTTGATTAAAGTGGTGTCTTTCAGGATTCTCTTTGTAATGTTACTCTGTTTCCTTGTTTTTGTTGTTAGGTGCCATCAGGTTGGTTCCAACTCTTAGTGACTCTATGTACAACAGAACAAAACACTGCCCAGTCCTGCACCATCCTCACAATCATTGCTATGCTTGAGCCCATTGTTGCAGCCACTGTGTCAATCCACCTCCTTGAGGGTCTTCCTTTTCTTCACTGACCCTCTACCAAGCATGATGTCCTTCTCCAGGGACTGATCCTTTCTGATAACATGTCCAAATCACATGAGACAAAGTCTCGCCATCCTGCTTCCAAGGAGTGCTCTGGCTGTATTTCTTCCAAGACAGACCTATTGGTTCTTCTGGCAGTGCATGGTATATTCAATATTCTTCGCCAACACCATAATTCAAAGGCATCAATTCTTCTTTGATCCTCCCTATTCATTGTCCAGCTTTCACATGCATATGAGGCACTTGAAAATATCATGGCTTGGGTCAGGCGCACCTTAGTCCTTCTTTTCTTTGTAGTTAAGTATTTTGTAAGGAGGTACTTTCAAACTATGTAAATAATTGTTCTTCATCAAACTTTCTACCTGTCTATCCATCTGTCTGTCTGTCTGCCTACCTGTCTACCTACCTGTCTTGCTACCTGTTGGTCTATCTGTCTGTCTGTCTACTTACCTACCTATATGGATTCATGATTTCCTGTTTTATTCAAAGAGTATGATTTTTTATTATCATTATATTGATTTCAACTTACCATCAATTTTGCCACTAGAAGCCCATTCAGGCTGGTTTCTGTGTCCTTTTGACATGCTCCTATTATGTTCTGAGCATCTCAGCCAATGTTTGAGACTGTGAAAGTTGTTAACCTACCCCCACCCCAGAAAACTCAGATGTTCAAAATTTTGCGTATGATTTCATGGGTTTCATGGACTCTGTCTTAGCTATCTAGTGCTGATATAACATAAATACCACAAGTGGATGGCTTTAACGACAGAAGTTTATTCTCTTACAGTCTCAGAGGCTGGAAGTCCAAATTCAGAGTGCCAGCTCCAGGGGAAGGTCTCTGTCAGCTCTGGGGGAGGTCTTCTTCATTGATCTTCCCTGGGCTAAAAGCCCAGACTCTGGATTCAAAGGATATGCTCCCCTTTGGGTTCTTCATTCTTGATGGTAGGAGGTCTCCCTGTCTCTCTGCTCACTTTTCTCTTTTATGTTTCTAAAGAGATTGACTCAAGATACAACCTAATCTTATATATTGAGTCCTGCCTCATTGACATAACTGCCTCTAATCCTGCCTCATTAACATTATAAGAGGTAGGATTTACAACACATAGGAAAATTATATCAGATGACAAAATGGTAGACAATCACACAATACATGGCCTAGCCAAGTTGACACATTTTTGGGGAACACAATGCAATCCATAACAGGCTCCTAAAGCCCATCCATAAATGCCAGGGTATAAACTCTCACTTTAGGGTATTTGTTAGAAATAACTTGTTCTCTCAGGAGAATTTCATAGTTCATAGGAGATAAGTGCCTGATACATGGACTTCTCATCATGCTTGGACCCTGACACCCCGTAGCATACCTTCCCGCAGGGTTTTAAATTGTGGCAGCTTGGCTGGGCTATCGTGCCCAGTTCTTGAGTCAAAGACTAGTCTACTTGCTATTATAAGGCAGTTATATATGATTAAATCAGTTGGGCTCAAGTACAGTGGGTGAGCCTCAACCAATCAATTGCAGGTCTTAAGAGCAAAAAGAGAGTTTCCCTAGGGTGTTGTCTGCCTCCAGACTATAAATAGGTATTTTTCTAGAACTCCCTCACTCACAACTCTTCCCACCTGACCTATGAATTTTGAGACACATGCTTGCAGGATTCTCTAACCTATCATCTGACCTACAGATTTTGGACTTGCCAGACCCCACCTCCCCCCCTCCCCCACCACCACAATCTCATGAGCCAGTTTTTTAAAAAAAATCTCTCTCTGTCTCTTTCTCTCTTGTGCTCTAGTTCCCTGCTCCAGGGCCCTCAATGTCTACTCCTTCCTGGCCCTGCTTGAGTTCTTACACGTTGCACTGCCTACCCTCACTCAACCCCACGTAGTCACCTTCCTTACCCTTCTCAGCTTCTGGGTGAAGGGGGAGGAAAGGGAAAAGGGAGGGAAAAGAAGGAGGAAGAAAACCATCTGTGTTTTTTGTCCACTCTCTTCTCTCTTCTTGGAAACTTGAATGATCTCTTCCTTCACTTGTATATAAATCGATTTGTGCTTTATTCCTCTCTACCGAATCCTCCTTTCAGGTTACTCCTGTCCTAAAACCACCTTCCCTCAAACTTTTGTCACCTAAAATGCCCATTCCAGATCTGTTTCCCTGCAAAATTCCTTCAGAAGGGTCTCTCTCCTTGCCTCCACTTCACTTGGGCCCCTACCTCTAAATCCTACTGAAATTGTCCTCTCCAAAGACCTGCCAATTACCACATCCAGAAGCTTCCTTGTAGAATTTTCCCTCCTCTATTTGATAGTATGGAAACCCTGGTGGCATAGTGGTTAAGTGCTATGACGGCTAACCAAGGGTCGGCAGTTTGAATCCACCAGGCGCTCCTTGGAAACTCTATGGGGCAGTTCTACTCTGTCGTATGGGGTCACTATGAGTCGGAATCAACTCAACGGTACTGGGTTTTTTTTTTTTTTAATTTTTTTCAGTATAGACTATTACCTTCCTCCTGAAAGTGTCTCCCTCTTTGTTTCCCAGGATAGTACTCCTTCAAGTTTTCATTCCCTGATCCCCCTTTAACTCCCCTCCTTCCCTATCTCCTCTGCCGGCAGCTCTTCCTCTGCTCCCAGTGTGAGCATTCCCCAGGGTTCTGTCACTGGGTTGCTTCTCTTTCAATCTATATTTGCTTTGTGTAAAAATTTATTTTGTCAGTTCCTTCTCTCATTTCTAGGTGGATGACACCCAAATTGGCACCGAAAGTTTGACCTCTGTCCTGTACTGTAGGGTATTTCTACACAGTTACGGTGAGCTATTTTTCTGTCCTATAGGTATCCCAAATTTAAAATTTATTCAGTGCCTAAAATATACCAAGCTTGATGCTAGGTACTCTTAATACAAAATTGATAAAGCATAGTTTACGCAGGGCAGTTCTACTCTGTCTTATAGGGTAGCTATGAATCAGAATCAATTTGACAACACACAACAGCAATGTGCAAACAAGAGACCTTATCCAAGTTGGAAACTCATCTTCAATAGCTCTCTCTCTCTCTGACTCTCAGTGTCTATCCCATCTTTCACAGGACTGTAGTAACTAGCTTTCTAAGACAGAATGCTGATCATATGATCTCCTTACCCAGAAGCTTCCAATGTCTTCCCATTGCCCATGGTGAAAAGTTGAAGCTTTTTCAACATGGTCATCTCTTGCCACTCCTTGCCCTCCCCTTTCCAGCCAAATCAGACTTCTTCCCATAACCCAAAGTTGATGTCTATTTCATGCCTCTCTGCCGTTGTTCATGCTGCTCCCTCATACTGGAATGCTTTTCTTTCTTACCTGTTAAAATCTTCCTCTTCTTTTAAAGCTAAAATCATATGGCACGGCAACTCTCTTTTCTGCCTCTAACAGAATGACATCTGAGGTTTCCCAGATCTTTGAATTTTATGTATGTTCTTACTATGGAAGGAAACCCCGGTGGTGCAGTGGTTAAGAGCTACGGCTGCTAACCAAAAGGCTGGCAGTTCGAATCCACCGGGCGCTCCTTGGAAACTGCATGGGGCAGTTCCACTCCGTCCAAAAGGGTTGCTCCGAGTCAGAATCGACTCGACAGCCACAGGCACGGGTATCATGGAAGATATCCTAGTTTGCTTTTAATTGTGGTTAGTAGTAGTGAATATGTCTCTCTGAGCAACTGAAAGGCAGGAATTGGGTCTTAATCAAGTTAGTTTTCCCCTTAGAACAGACATTCCCAAACACTTATGCTCCATGGTGTCTTTAATGTGTCAGCATTTTTTTCTTGGCTCCTGTAACCCAAAGGAAATACCTAATGGATCCCTTTAATAAGTAGTTAGACCCCAAAAACTTAGTAAATACTTATGTCCTAACAACTTAGTGGCCTTTAAAAACAAATAATACATACAAATTGAAGAGAAAATAATATTTTTATTTCATTCTTATATAACTACAATTACTGATGGGATATGTGTGACCATTGGGATCAAATTTTAAGCCACCACCGTCATTTCCTGCTGCTCTAGAAATAATTTAGAATTTTGGTGATTTACTTCAAAAAAAAAATCATATTTAAGAATTGCTTATAAAAATAATTCCTTTGTTTTGCAGGAAATTTAATTTCCCTGATACCTAGGCTTACACAAAAATTTCACTGGAAAATGACACTTTTCCAAAACACATATCCTGTATAATTGATGATCCCTATTTTTATATGGGATCCTGGCTAAATTGATGGCTGCCTCATTTGAATGAATCTCCTTAAGAGATTGAAAACCTTAATATGAAAAATTGAGCAAATGCTGATACTGTTACTACATAATCTTAAATTCTGGATAAAAACAAATACAAAACCTCATAATTTATCAGGATATTATAAAATATTATAGTTTTGGCATTATGTAGACCTAACATCTAAATAATTGCTTTATCAAACACAGGTTGACTTAGATCAAATAATCACTGTTAATAACAGATCCATAAAGAGAACTTTGATTCCGTTGCCTACAGTTCTTCACTGTTCTGAACAATAATTGTCTTGTCTTGTCTTTCTGTGCAATTCAGTTCATGTTCCAATTCCTCACTATCCCTGGCTTCTCTGGCTCAGAATGAAATTTCCTTTCATTAAATTACCATAAACTTCTAATTTTAAACAGAAAATGTGAAGACCTTATCTCCTTCTCTACTTCCCCCACAGCTTACATGTTACTTTTAAAGGAACCACCATCCTCACCTCGATAGTCACTCTCCTCAATACTCCATAACATTTGATAGGCAAGACCTAAAGAGTTTGCTTTTGTTATAGTTGAAACTTTTTTTTACCCATCCTACTGTCCATCTAATTCAATCTTGTATTTCTTATTGTCAATACAAACGTAATAGAACCTCCTTAATGGATCGTCCTACCTCTGTTTTCTTCTAACTCCAGTCGACTTGACACAATTCCCCAGCTTATTTTTAATATCAGATAGCACAGTTGGGTTGTTCTGTTGTTTGAACTCCTCTTCTGGGTTCCCATTAAAAAAGGCAGGGAAAAAAAAAACGGTTGCCATCGAGCTGATTCTGGCTCATGGCAACCCCATGTGTGTCAGAGTAGAACTGGCTCCATAGTGTTTTTATTGGCTGATTTTTCAGAAGTAGATCACCAGGCCTTTCTTCAGAGGTGCCTCTCTTGAACTCAAACCACCAACCTTTCAGTTAGCAGCCAAGCACTTAACTATTTGTGCCACCTAAGAAGGACTTATATGGAAAGGCTTCCACAACCTACCTTTACAGCCTCACCTTATACTGCTTCCCTAATACTCACCCCTATTATGTTATTTTCGTCCCTGAAACTCTATTCCTAAATTTCAACGTGTAGTATCTTCTCCACTTCAAAATTCCCATAGCATTCTGCATTGTGATTATTTTCTAACTGATATTATAGTTATTTACATATTTGTCTTACTACTTTACTCTCTTGTAAGCTTCTTTCATATAGTAAAATTCAGTCATTCGTTCATAATTTATTGTTTGCCTAATAACTGCCAGGCACTTTGTAGGCCCAGGGTTCAGAAGGGAGAAGGACAGGCCTTTCCCTAAGTAAGCCCTGCACATAGACAATGCTAAAAAGTATTTGTTAAATTAAATTTCTAATAGTTTTCGATCAGATATATAAAGGAAAGTTTTTACTAAATTGAATTGAATCCTGCTTTGTATTCTTTTACATTTTTCTTAACCATGCTAGTCTTATCTCCAAGAAGAGATGGCCCTGTCTTATTCGTCCTTTGTACTCCCGAGATCATACTCTACGGGAAAACATAGAACGGGTTTTCAGTACATCCATTTTGGCTGAATGATCGAGTGCCTCTTTTTCTTCTGTGTGTGTGATGTCGTGTGAACAGAGCCCATCATATGTAATCAGTGGGTTTGACTGACTTAGCAAAGCGGAGGAGGGTGAAAGCCTGAGCTGACTGTGCACTCTTATGCAGGCTGAGCCTTTGCTGGTATTTAATTTTCACTTGTGTAGATGGAGTTTTCTGCAACCAAAATAGTATTTAAAGTGAGTTAACCTGTCACCTGATCCTTTAATGCAAATATTGGATTAGTTCTTGTTTCTTATCAAGACATCCAAATATTGGATGAACATAGGTGTAAATGGCAGAAATCATTCCAAAATGCTTGAATATATTTCTAATAATATTTAGTATTAACCTAGCTTTTTTCATAAGATTGATTTACATGATATAAATAGAGATGAATAGCTATAAAGATTTAAAATCGAGATCATATATTACATTCAACAACACTTGCTGTATACCTAATATATGAAAAGGCTAGATTCAGTATGAGAACACTACCTTTATGGAGATGAAGTATTAATGCACCACTTAGGTATTTTGTTCTTGTGATGGAGTACAAAGAAGTGTGAAATTAAACCACCAAAAAAAAAAAAAAGAAATTGAAAATTTGTGATGATGTAGCCAATCTCTTCTCTAAATGAAATATTGTCTGTAAAACACCTAACAGAGTAACTAGCATATAGTAAAAAAAATATAGTAGGTGCTCAATAAACATTAATTATGTCACATGGGGTCACTATGAGTCAAAGAATTGACTCAATGATACCTAGTGACAACAATAAGGGCTGAGAATATAATTAATCAATGAAGTAGACTGAATGGGAAGTTCCTCCCAAAAATTTTCATTTACCCAAACCAAAAAACCAAACCCATTGCCATCAAGTCAAATTCCAACACATAGCGACCCTATAGGACAGAGTAGAACTGCCCCATAGGGTTTCCAAGGCTGTAATCTTTATGGAAACAGATTGCCGCACCTTTCTCTTGCAGAGTACCTGGTGGGTTTGAACCACTAACCTTTCAGTTAGCAGATGAGTGCTTAACCACTGCATCACGACGGTTCCTTTTCATTTAACCACGAGGGCTGAAGTTATTGTATCTTAATTACATTTATTAGATAAATGTTTAATCATTAATTTACTTTCCCTGTGCGGACACAGAATTAACTATATAATATGAAAGAAATAAAAGAGAAAGAAAACTTTAAAATATGAAATGTTAAAACTTGCAAAATTTGTGAGGCACCTAAAACAGGAAAGATAATGCTAAAAAAAAAAAAAAATCCCCATGTGTTATACATGACCTGTTTCTGAAGATAATTTAAAACTCCTAGGATGATACTAGGATGCAGTGGTGATTCAATGGTAGAATTCTCACTCTGCACACAGGAGAATCAGGTTTAATTCCTGGTCAATGCACCTCAAGGGCAGCCACTACCCTATGTCAGCAGAGGCTTGTGTGTTCTATGATGCTGAACGGGTTTCGGCAGGGCTTCCAGAATAGATGGACTAGGAAGAAAGGCCTGGTGATCTGCTTCTGAAAATCAGTCTGAAAACCCTATGGATCACAACAGTCCAATCTCATTGCATTTGGGGTCACCATAAGTCCAGCCTTTTTGCATGGGGCAACCACGAGTTGGGGGCAAATTCGACAACAGCTGACAACAATGAGCATACTAGGGAATGTAGATTTGCAATAAATGAATAGAGATTGATTGATATTGTATTAAAGGGAACTGAGTGGTGTGCCCAGTGAACACACAAGTGACTTTTAATTAATTTTAATTGTAAAGAAATGAGAGTATGGTAAAATTCTAGAAGAAAGCCAGGTTGCACAGCATTCTACAAGATGGTTTGGGCTCTGGCTGAAGGCAAGTGAAGGTCTTCAGTTCTGCATATTTTGAGAGGTTGGCTTGGGAGCAGGGGCACAAGTGGGGGCTTGCTAAGGCTGGACACTCAACGTCCAGATCTGGAATCCAGGAGCTGCTCAGCTCTGCCGGGAAATGGCCCAGCTGGACATGGTGTTGCTCTACTGGTCCTCAGGAAGGAAGAACAGTGGTGCCAACAATTGTGTCTATTCCACTGACATCTCTACCCACTCAGTTTGCCAAATGGTTGTAAAGGAGAACCTTTGTAAATAAACATCACTGAGGAGAATGGAATTCTGCTCAACCCGCGGAGTGGCCTTTGAAATGGTGAGAACACATCATGCCAGACATACCCGATTGCTGTTTGTGTTAAAATGACAGAAACACCATTGGTTGCTGGTAAAACTGTAGCCGTTGTATGTTTAGATTTATTGAAGTAATAAGGTATTGGCTCTGCAGTCTCATGACATTTTACTGGCAAATTCTGCTCCAACTGGTTTGGATCTGACTGCAATAATCTTGTAGGCTGCAAACTGGGTGGAACATATTAAAACAGAGCTTCCAAATCCCATGGAAATCAATTCAGTCAGAATGGCCAAGTGAGTTGCCGCAGGGTAAATGTTAGACCTGAGTGGCTTCCCTTCCAAACAGACTGACTCAGAAAGTAGTTCCATAAGATAAAGAGCTGGCTAATAAACTGCAGCTTGGGCTTCTCTACTCTGGCAAGTATCTTAGACAACTCACTGTCTAATGTATAGTCTTTAAAAAAAAAAAAAGTTGCTCTCGAGTTGACATCCACCCCTTCTGGATCTTATCCCTGAGAGTCAGCTCAGAGGGACC
Source organism: Loxodonta africana (assembly GCF_030014295.1). Lineage (NCBI taxonomy): Eukaryota > Metazoa > Chordata > Mammalia > Proboscidea > Elephantidae > Loxodonta > Loxodonta africana. The sequence continues at coordinate 66,137,798 of NC_087343.1, forward strand.
TGTCACTATGCCTGCATCTGTATCTTCCCAGGACCAGCCATCCGTTTGATCTAACTCACTTGCTTAATTTCATCTGAAAAAACATTTATTGAGCACCTATTATTTATTGCCTGGCACTGTGGTAGGTGCTGGAGATATAGAAGGAGTAAGATACATTTTTGTCCTGAAGGGGTTCATAATGTATGCATAGGAGAGAGAGCTTGTGTGAGAAAGGGAAACAGAAAATATACTGTAATAAGTCTCCAACTCTGCTTACTCTATGACTCCTAATGATCAGTTAACCCGTGGTACCTGTGCCACAACAATGGGCTGCCCTCTTGGCTTTAGACCAGCCCCTCCTTCAAACTTTGAGCATCAAGGTATTTGCCCAGGTCTGGCCCCTCCCATGTCCCTCATGACTGATTTCTGCATGACTTTGGGGCTTCTAGTCCATGGATCCTGCTGCACCCATAACTCCATCACTGAGTGACGTGGGCAATGTCCTCTCTCCTACTATTAATGGGTCAGCCTGGGAACTGTTTCAGGCTACCCCAGGCTTCCAGACTACCCTGCTCTGACTCATGTTTCCAAAATTTTTTTTTTCTACTCACACAGCTACTAGAGCTTCTGATTCTTTTCTCCCTGGAAGGAGTAGGGAGTGAATTAGAGCTCATTAGCCAGATTTCTTCCACTACTCCTTTCAGGACCTTCTGGACTTTTCTATTTGGCTCTTTTCTGATTTGGGTCTGACTCATTCTGCAACCAAACAGCAAAACTATTTAAACAATTTGCATTATTCATCTTGTGTCTGAAGTTTGAAAATCCATCTCACACACATTAATATCCCCCAAGGGATACCAGTTTGGTTTAGGGAAACATCTAGATAGATAAAAAAAAGAAAATTGAAACCTGGTAAAATGCTGTCCATGATGAATGTAGGGAGATATAAGATAATCCCTTGTGAAACTTTTTTAAAAAGATCCTAACAACTCTTTCTCCATCCTCTCCAAGATTCAAAAAATATTATGTAGTTTGGTTATGTGACGTAACATTCAGTTAAGTGACACACATATAAGTTCACTGTTTCTTCCAGCACCTTGTTTCAAGCCCTTGAAGGCATCTTGTGTTTGTAGTTTCCAAGTTGGGGGCAAAGATTTCTCTTGGTCCTTTCTCTGCAGGGGAGAATTTCATTTCTGGAGGGGAGAATTTCTAGATCGAAGACTATAGGGGAGGTAGAAATGAAGAAAAAGTAGAAAATTTCATTTTTTTTTTTTTTTTAAATACATGGCTCTCCCTTTCACCCCCTAACATGTTCTTTCTCAAGGATGGTGTCCTTAATCACACTCTCATAATCCATTTTCCTAAGTTGTTTTGCAAGTTATTTGTAGCAAATAAATACCAAAGTTAGAAAATAATCTAATTTTAATTCATGTGAGCGGACCAAAATTAAACCTAAATAATGTAGCTTTTATTCTCTTACATGACAATTTGTCTTCCTGAGTGAGGGGGAAAGTAGAAGAGTTTCAGCTGTGAGCTGGGAATTGCACCTACCCGGCTGCAGCGTGTTGTACTGTCACCCTCCGCATAGAAGTGATGGAGAACCACAGATCTGAGTTCTCTCTTCCAAACGGAGCACCTGTTCATTCCCCCAGGGCAAGACCTTCCTGGGCCTAGAGTAGGCTTCTGATGTTCTCAGTGGGTTGTGACAGCAGTGAGGCAAGGAAAGTCCTGATCCCCCAACAGAGGCCTTCATCCACTTATCCTGTCTATGGAGTAGAAGTTCTGATGGTGGCTTCTGGCCCCAGTGCTGCTCTCAACCCCCACCAGGGAAGAACCATTGTAAAGAGGGAGGGAGCAGGCACCACGAAGATCAATGGTGGCAGGGAACAGTGAGTGAGCAAACATTGCTTAGATGCATCTGTGGATCCAGCCTCCATGGTGGGGATCCCCAATAGCTAGGAATGGCTGGGCTTGGGGGTGTAGCTGGTGATACTTACATCTGCTTTAAATGAATGGGGAAGAGGGAGAGGAGAGGAGTTCAGTTTCCTAACTAGGGGAAGTAGGTCAAGATCATAGCTCCCTGCAGGGACTGGCGATGGTTTTTGAAACATCTTTGCTTTTAGCAGTGAAGAGAAGAGTAGCTGAGAAAGTTTTTGTTTTTTGCTTGTTTTCTTTGCATTGCTTTTTGAAGAGGAACCACACCACCTGTTCTTCCTCTTCTCCCACTCATCAGGCAAACCCAAATGGATGTCTCCACACAGGTCCTTTTCCATAAGGAGATTAAATATCAAAGGAGAGCTTGGAATGACTGAAGTTGACCCTTCCAGCAGCCCCTTTGTACTGACTCTTGCCTTGGCCAAGCCCTGGACCTTGTACCCTCGGTTGTGCCTCCTGCTCTTCAAACAATAAATCTCTGTGTTAAGACAACCTGTTCCCCAGGAAAGCTGAAGCCAGAGGCTGAGGGTGTGGGAGGGAGGAGGAGTCAATAGGAAGGAAATATTCCAGGAAATAGTTTGCCCTTGTCTTGCCTTTCTGTGGGCAGCCACAGGGGACCTACAGTCAAGCAAATTCTGTCATTATTTCCTGTTTCTATTTCAGAATCAATATTAGGTGGTTCTTCCTGCACACCTTGTACATTGCAAACATGGCTGTCAGCTGCACTCTGCTCCCTGGGCGTGAGCTATCAGAGGGCTCCCCCAGTGCTTGGGAAGGGACAAGAGGCCAGTCCTCCTATCTTGCTTGCCTTAGTTTTTTTTTTAAACACATTTTCTAACAGTTTAAAAAGGCTTCTGGCTACTGCTGAGCTCTGTGTCTGGCTGGTTGCATCTGATCCACTAGATAAATATTGCCTGTAAAAGGAATCAAGTACTGTGTTCAGAAACTCAGAAGCTGTTGCTTAAGGAGAGACAGGTGGCAAAGCCAGCCTTACCAGGAAAGTGTGCTGAAGAAGGGACATCTGTGGAGAGTGATTCAAAGCCCCTGCCACAGGACCTAAAATTCCCACCATCTTAATTCCATGCTAGAGGCATTCTGGCTTCCTTTAGGTAGCTCATACAGTATGATGGATGACGTAATAATGGTGTTAATAATAGCATGTAGCATTTTAAGGCTTATAAAATGCTTTTCACATTTTCTCAAGGCATTTTCATGGGATGGTCCCAGCTGAGCCAAACTGTAGCTGAATTACAGAGGTGGTTCCTGAAAATCCTCCACCCCACTATCCTACTCTTGCAATCATTTCAGTGAGTGATTTATACAGTTATAAGAGCCCTATGAGGAAGAAGTGTTTGGTGTCAAAGCCCCCAAGAGGCAAGGAAAAAGACACAGGAGAGGTAGAGATTTTGGAGAAGCTATGATCTGTCCCCAGCCCTGTAAACTGGCCTTTGAGCCCCTGATAGAGGAGAGGGGCTAAGGGAAGATGCTGAAGGAGCTACTTTTCTGAAGGGATGAGATTAGGGGCTCAAGGGACTCTTTGGAATCCAAACGACTTTCTGCTGCTCAGAAACATGAAGGAGGAGGGCAATAAGCCCATTTGTTCATGGAATATGGTATCACTCCAGTGACCCAGCAGTGATGTAGCAGGAGCTAAAGGAATTGTAGCATCATTGGCATCTCAAGGGCTTGGTATCTTTGGTAACCCAGAGAGGCAATCCCCAACCTAGTCGGGAAGCGGCATTCTCAGAGGCAACAGGTGTCAAAGGGGGACTTGAAGGAAAACCAAGAGGACACAGGCCTTGAGTATGTAAGAGATGCTTCAAAGACTACCTGAAATAACTGAGGATCCTTTAAGGGGGATAGACACTGAAGACCTTCATCCTGTAGGTGGAACTTCCAGGCCATAGAAAACTGCAATACCTTAGTATTGATATTTATACCATACCCTAATGAGATCTGTGTAATCATACTGAAGGCTGTAGTCTTTGGATTACACTTCAACATAAAGAAAACAAAACTCCTCACAACTGGACCAATAAGCAACATCATGATAATAGGAGAAAATAATGAAGTTGCCAAGGATTTCATTTTACTTGGATCCATAATCAATGCCCACAGAAACAGCAGTCAAGAAATCAAATGACACATTTCATTGGACAGATCTGTTGCAAAAGACGTCTTTAAAGTGTTCAAAAGCAAAGATTTCACTTTGAGGACTAAGGTGCACCCGACCCAAGCCATGGTATTTCAATTGCCTCATACGCATGCGAAAGCTGGAAAATGATGAAGGAAGACCAAAGAAGAATTGATGTATTTGAATTATAGAGTTGGTGAAGAATATTGAATACCATGGACTGCCAGATGAACCAACAGGTCTGTCTCGGAAGAAGTGCAGCCAGAATATTCCTTAAAAGTGAGAATGGCAAGACTTCATCTCATGTACTTTGGACATGTTATCAGGAGGGACCGACCAGTCCCTAAAGAAGAACATCATGCATGGTAATATAGAGGGTCAGCGAAAGAGAGGAAGACCCTCAATGAGATGGATTGACACAGTGGCTGCATAAATGGGCTCAAGCATAACAATGACTGTGAGGATGGTGTAGGACCAGGCAGTGTTTCGTTCCATTGTACATAGGGTCACTATGAGTTGGAACTGAATTGACAGCACCTAACAACAACCATGAGGTCTGGAAAAACAGGCTATCCATTGATTTACCTGAACCTTGTCACAACACTTGATTTGAGTATTCCCATTTTATAGATGAAGAAACTAAGGATTTAGAATGATTAAATGACTTGCTCAGGATCACACAGGCATTTAGTAGCCAGTGTACGTAAATACTGTATTCTAGTTAGTAAAACTGTTTCTCACAGATCTGTAGGTAAGCTGTTCTGAAATTATGTGTATACTAGGGTTGAACAAATAAGTAAATAATTTATAGATAATGGGAGCTAAATTTCCAATGGTTAGAGAAAGAAGTTATATATAAACAAGGGAGAAGGCTAGAATGAACCCTGTGGAAATGGATTAGAGTCAGAGATATTGGTATGAAGTCATGTTTATTTTTATAAATAAATAAACAGATGGATAGATACAGAAATGAATATTGGTATGCCTATTATATATATATATATATATATTTTTTTTTAGACACCACAGTAGCAACAAGCACATCCAGTGCCCATGTGTTGGTTTATAAAGGCCGTCCCTGGTAAGGGGTGTAAACTTAATGAAACTGTTTCCTTTAGCAGAGGGAAATTCCTGGAGAGGGACTTGGGTATAAACTATCAGCAGTCAACGCTCCCAGCAGCTGGAAAATTGAATACCTTGGCCCTGAAAGGACATCCTGGAGGTACATCACAGTGTTCACTACAACCTTCCTCTTGCACAATTTGAATTCTTTTTTTTGATGGAGTTAACCCTCATCTGGAAACAGCCTTTTGGGATTTTGTTTAGTTTCTCTTCATGGGAGAATTTATATTAAGAAGGCAGTAGAACGAAGTACAGTCCTCACTACTGTAACTGGTCTCAGCGTAATAACTGGTACTCATCATCTCCCTTCTTTGCTAACCATTCTAGGTATCTCCCACTTGTAGTAGTATGTCTAATAGTCTCAGTGGCTTAGCTGCTGGGGTGGCCCAGGTTCTCATCCCTGAGTGTTCTGAGACACTGGGCATCAAGGCTGCTGCTTGAATCCATTTACTGTCAAGATTAATCAAAGGAATACCATGAAAGGCTCCTGTGGATCAAGCAGGTGCCAAATTACTCCCTATCCCCATTGTGTTGCCTACTAATGATCTGCATCAATAACCATTTGCCAGGATTTCCCTTGCCTGATGGTTCCTTGGCACAAGGGACTCAAAGTGACTAGGCAATAGCAGTGGCTTACAGTTTTAAAAGATTCTCACTGTGTTTCCTGGTGGAAATAATCCTCCTTTGGAAACTGGCACATTTAGAGCCCAGAGTTGCAGGTACAGAAAGCAGAAATCTCCCAGATGAGTCACTGGGAATGTTGGTTCTCCCACGCCCTGGTTCCTGGACATGTTCCCGGAGGAATACATAACGTTTTTGACATAGGGTGCATATTGTATTCTGGAGTATGGCACTCCAGTCTGTTAGAATATCTTCTCCATGATGGTACCTCAGCTGCCCTGTCAAAAGACTGTTCCAATACTTTATCATCCCAGAAGATTCTGGAAGGTGAGGAATATGATAAAAACCAGTGGATCCTACGATCGTGTGCAAACTGCTGCACTTCCTTTGTAATAAACTGAGTCCCATGGGATGTTATGTGCAATCCTGTGTTGGTAGATCAAACTCTGTATCAGTCTAATCCATACTTGAAACATGTGCTAGTACCAGTCGAGATAAATAGCTTTCCCTTCCAGGGAGGAAAGGATCCAATTTAATCAACTATGACCAAGCAGCTCATTGCTCTCCTGAGGAGATAGTGTCAGGGGCTTAGCACTTGTTTCTGCTGCTGGCAGGGTGGACATTCACCAATAGTAGTAGCTAGATCAGCCTTGGTGAGTGGGAGCCCACGTTGTTAGGACTATGCATAGCTCCTGCCAGTATGTGGTCAGCTAGTTCCTCCAAATCCTTTAATAGATAGTCCCTTTTCTCCCTTAGCAGGCCCAGAATTTTCCCCAGGTGAGTTATATTGTGGCTTGACCCTACTTATTTGTCTGGTAGATGTGAGGGAGGTGGGAGTAGATCCCAAAGAATCTACCTACAAGGCAGAATTCTTTGCATTTTCTTTAAGTCAGGAGTAGGAAGTGCTAGCCTTTAACAGGGATATTTCTTCAGTCCCAGGAAGTTTGGGGAAATCTGAAGATTCAAGATTTTTCCATGTATCAAGCCTGATATCCTCATCTCAGAGCTCAAGGTTCCACTGCTCTACAGTCAGGGCTATGACCTTGGTGCAGTGGACCTGCTGGGGTTGAGAATTTAATCCTGTCTGGAGTTCTGCTATTCATAATTAAGTTCTGGGCCTGATCCTCAGTTATTTCTGTCTTCTGGCAGGAAAAGATGAAAGTCTATTGACATGCTGGCAAGGAGGCCTTCTGACTTTCACACTTTGCCTTTTCCCAATGCATCAGTGGCTCCCAGTGATAGCCATCTGATTCCTTAGCTCTTTTAATTACTATTTCTCCTCATTATCTCAATGCCTGAGAAATTGCACCCACCTGTGCATCCATTTCCTTGCCCCAGAATTCCATACCAGTTCAGCACTGGTGAATTTTTTTTAACAATTTCCCCTCTAAAGCATGCCAGAGGCTATTAGTGATCTACTTACCCCCAGTAAGGGGTTCTCATTACCAGCTGGCCAGTAGTGATCCAGATCTGAAATCTTGTTTTAGAGTTTGCTTTCTAGGACCACTCCCAGTACCAAATGCTGGAGGCTGAGCTTGCCAGTGAACAGACTGATACTATGACATATGAGATACTGAGAACAATATCTACGAGTGTGCAGGAATGAGAGTTGGGCAGAGGGAGAAGTTGAACGGCAATGCAGTTCCAACAGAGGCCACAGCCAATCCTGCAGGGAGCGCTGGAGCTGGGATGATGGGCACTGCAATGACTGAATGTAATCTGCCTCTAGTGGGGGATCCAAACCTTAAGCAAGGCAGCTTCCTTCCACAGAAGGCTGTCAGCTGTCAGTAACCAATACTCTTGGCATCTGGAGGACTGTCTCAGCCCTGAAGGTGGATCAGGTGGGGTACCATAGCAACCACTCTGGTGGGAAACAGCAAAGTAGAAGAGACCTGGATTTGGAGACTATCTGAAACCACAATAATTGGTGAGCAGCTTCTGTTGTAACTAGGAAAGTAGCCCCGAACACCAAATCTGTAGACAAATAAAAGAGTGAAAATGAAAAAAAGCAAAGGCAAGGCTTCTATTCCACAGGATCTTAAAAAAAAAATCAGGTACAATAAATAAGCAGAGGGGAGCATACAAATGTTCACTGGAGCTTTTTTTTTTCAGTATGTGGGGTTTTGGTGGGCTGATAGTCCTTCAGCTCTCCCTATATGTGATCAGTCTTGTTTTTAGGAAAATATAGCCCTTGTCAGGTCAGAGAGTTATGTATAAACGTGTCAGTCTTTCAATACTAAGTTTGATGTTAGGTGCAGGTTTTTCATAGATGCCCTTTATCAAGTTTATGATGTTCCCTTCAGTTCACATTTTACTGAAAGCCTTTACCAGGAATAAATATCAGATTTTCTCAAATGCTTTTTCTGTATCTCTGAGGTAATTATATATATGGTTTTTGTTGTTGTCATTGTTGTTTTAATATGTTGAATTACATTGGTTGATTTTCAAATGTAAAATCAACCTTGCATTGTTGGGATAAAGCCCACATTGTTTTGAAGTATTAGCCTATTTCTGTATAATTTTGTTCAATTTGCTAAACTTTTGTTAAGAATATTTTCATCCATATTCATAAGGAATATTGGTTTGTAGTTTTCTTTTTATGTAACATCTTTGTCTGATTTGGGTATGAAGATAATAATAATGAAGTATTCCCTCCACTTCAATTTCCTCAAATAGTTTGTATAGAGTTAGCTTTATTTCTTCTTAAATGTTTGGTAGTATTCATGAGTGAAGCCATCTGGGCTAGAGTTTTTTTTGTGCGAATGTTATTAGCTATGAATCAAATTTCTTTAATAGATTTAGGTTATTAGGGTTTTTTTTTTTAATTGGTTTTGTTCTGTTTTTAATGAGCTCTAGTAGTTTGTCTTTGAAGTACTTTGTCCATTTCCTATAAGATGTCAAATTTACTGGCATAAATTATTTTCATAATATTTACTTATCCTTTTGACAGCTGTAGAATCTGTAGTGATGCCACCTCCCTCATTCCTGAAATTGGCAATCTGTCTTATCTCTGTTTTGCTAATCAACCTGGCTAGAAGTTTATCAATTTTATTGATCGTCTCAAAGAATCAAGTTTTTAACTTATTATTTTCTCTGTTGTTTTTCTGTATTTCATTGATTTCTGCTCTGGTCTATGCCATTTCCTCTCTTTTTCTTACTTTGTGTATATGTTCCTCTTTTTTTTTTTAATTTCTAAGGGTGAAAGCTGAGGTTATTGATTTGAGAAGATTCTTCTTTTCTAATGTGTTTAGTGCTATAAATTTTCTCCCCTTAAGTACTGCTACTGTAGTTCCTGCAATACTTGATACTTTCTACGTTCCATTTTGATGTATCTTGGAGTGTCTTACTTTGTCTCCAAATATTTGGGAGGTTTTTCAGATATCTTTCTACTATTAATTTCTAATTTATTTCCCTTGTGGTCAGATAATGTACTCTGTATGACTTGAATAGTTCAAATTTATTGAGTCTTGTTTTATGTTCCAGAGTCTATCTTGGAAAATGTTCTGTGTGTACTTAAAAAAAAAAGGATATTTTGCTATCTTCCAGTGGAGGGTTCCATAACTGCCATTAGGTCAAGGTGATTGTTGTATTGTTCAAGGCTTCAATATCCTTTCTGATTTTCAATGTATATTTTCTATCCATTATTTGACCATAATTGTGGCTTTATCTATTTCTCCTTGCAGGTCTATCACATTTTACTTCATATATTTTGGAGCCCTTTAATTAGGTGCATAAATGGTTAGGATTGTTGTGTCCTGTTGATTTCTTGACCCCTTCATCATTATAAAATGACCTTTCTTATACCTGGCAATGTATTTTACTATGAAATATGGGTAACCTAATATTAACGCCATGCCAGCTTTCTTTTGATGACTTTTAGCATTGTATTTATATTGTTAAATTCTTTTACTTTTAACCTGTTTGTGTCTTTGTATTCAAAGGGGATTTTTCACAGGCACCATGTAGTTGCGTCTTGCCTTTTTGTCCAACTTAACAATCTCTGCCTTTTCAGTAGATTGTTTAGATGAATTAGATTTAACGTGGTTATTGATATAAACCAAAAACCAAACCACTGCTGTTGAGTTGATTTCAACTCAAAGCAATCCTAGAGGACAAAGTAGAACTGCCCCATAGGGTTTTCAAGGAGCTGCTGGTAGATTTGAACTGCCTTTTTCGATTAACAGCTGAGCTCATAACTGCTGCACCACCAGGGCTCCAATTACTGATATGGTTTGTTTTAAATATATCAATGTACTGTTTATTTTCTATTTGCACATCTGTTTTTTGTTTCCTTTTTTCTCTTTCTCTATTTTGGATTAACAGAATATTTTTACGATTCCTTTTTATATCATTTGTTGAATCATTAGTTATAATTCATTGTGATGTTATTTTAGTGGTTACTTTAGGGTTTATAATACACATATTTAAATTATCAAACTCTAGCTTCAAATGATATGATACCCCTTCATGTACAGTCTAAGAATCTTTCAATAGTGTTCTTCCATTTCTCACTTGCCAGCCTTTATACTGTTGTTGTCTTATATTTAACTTCTACATATGTTATAAGCCATATGCTACATTGTTATTATTTTCTTTAAGCAATCAATTATGGTTTTTAAGAAATTTAAATAGTAAGAAAATGTCTGTATTTACTCATTCAACTACCATTTCCCAAGGTTTTCAATTACTTTCTGCAAATTTAAATTTCCTTCTAGTATCTTTTTACTTTTGCTTTACCAACTTTCTTTAACCTTTTTTATAATGTAGGTCTGCTGGTGATAAATTCTTTCAGCTTTTGTATGTCTGAAAAAGTCTATTTTGCCTTCAGTTTTGGAGAAAGCTATTTTTGCTGAGTTATGAATTCTAGGTTTAAATTGTTTGGAGTTTTTCCTTTTCATGCTTTTAAGATATTGCCCCATTTTCTTCTGATTTTCATTTTAGTAAAAAAGAAATCTTCTGTCATGCTTATTTTTGTTCCTCTGTTAGGTAATATATATATACATATATATATGCCTTTTTTCTTTGCCTGTTTTTAAGATTTTCTCTTCATAACTAAATTTATGCAATCTGGTTATGATATGCCTTCAAGTAGTTTTACTTACAATTTTTGTGCTTGGGTTTGTTGAGAGTCTTGCATCTGTTAGCATAGGGTGTTCATCAAATTTGGATTTTTTTTGGCCATTATTTCTTCAAATATTTTTTTCTTCAGATTCCCACATCCTTCAGAGATTCCATTCTTCCATTAAATGCATCCATTTTATTTTTCATCTCAGAAATTTTACAAGCTCTGTTTGTGTTTTCCTTATATCTTCCATGTCTCCACTTAACATGATTAATCCTTCTGCGAGTGTTCTTCTACGTATCACCTCGTTTTTTTCTTGTCTATCATGGGCCTTCGTTCCCTGATATCCAATATCTTGAAAACCTTTGTTTCAAATTTTGTTCTTTTTTTTAGTTTTTTCAGGTGGGAAAGTAAATCTGGTCCATGCTACTCCATCTTAGCAGAAAGTTGAAATTCCTCCTAGGTCCTTTTACAAATCTCAATCCTTTTTTAAATGTAAATTTTATCAAGTAAATCCCTGGAACCAAGTGACAGATACTTTTGATTACTCATCTAATAGCTGGCTGTTACCCTTTTCTGTTTGTCACAGAACCTCAGTTTTGTTTACATATGAATGGTCCAAGCTTCAGAGAATCCAATGGTTTGTTTTATGCCATCAAAAAACAAACAAACAAAAAAGCAGCTCTATTACTCTTTGCCAGTGATTTGGTCAGGGTGTGAGCAATGACCTAGGCTACTGAGGGATATGTGGAAAAGATTTCCTCCCAGATAAAACATGGAGCTGGAGATAGAACAAAGCTCTTTTTTGCCACCCCCCCCCCCCCCCCCGCTTTGTTCTGCCCTTGGAAGGTTTAGAGGTTGAATTTGATACTTGGATCTGTGTCAGCCATCTCGCATCTATGTGGAAACAGTATCAGGTAATATTGTCAAACACAGAATGGAAGAACAGGAAAATCAGAGAGGGGTTGACCCCACTTGAACCACAGAACCACCCCCGGGCTCATCTACCACTGGACTTCCTGTTAAGTAAGATAATATATATTCCCAATAATCAAGCCACTGTTTTTCAGGCTTTCTGGGACTTGCAGCCAAATACAATGTAACTGAGATCTAATTTTATTACGACTCAGATTGATCTGATTGCTTTCCACTGGAATAGCAAAGATGATGTTCTAGGAGTGGAGGTTACTATCAGAAAAAAGGTGAAATTCCTTCCAATGGTAAACCACCTACTTCACAATTTTTCAAAGCAATGGCACTATCTATCCACAACCTCAAGCAGTCCTATAGGCTTTAATGTTAGAGTCATTTAAATGTCAGTGTTTGCAGAAGTTGCATTAATAGGGAATCTAATGGCAATGTTCCTGGGAGGAGAGCTGCATTGATTCTTGTGTGGAATACTAACTTCCAACGACTGTGATCCACAGGAAAAACAAAAAAGCCCTACTCAAAGCTAGCTGAAATAATATATATTAATACAGTTCCATCATAAATAATACATATTGTTAATATGGCTTTAAATAATGTATAATGCTAGATTTGCATAATAAATAATACATAAATATGTAATCATCCTGTAAAGTCATATAAAATTAGTAATCATGAAGGAAACTTAACCTATTAACATGCCATGAGGGGAAAGTGGCTCAAAGGGCCTTAATCAGTGGTACTGTGTAATATCTTAGCTGAGAGAAACACCAGCTTTGTATAAAGTATTTGATCCGTATATCTTAGACTGCAGAAATGTACCTATTAATAGAGTTTTCATTGGTCTATAAAGATAAGGTTGTTTTTTGTTTTTGTTTTAAATCTATAATCATCATTGACTGAAAGACTTTCAAAGAGTTATTTCCTAAAACTGAGTCAATGCAAACCACTGCCACTGACTATCAAACTCTTCCATTTTTCCAGGGGTTCACTTCTGTTATTTCATGTAATCCTTCTAGTAACTCTATGAGATGGAAACCATTGTCCCCTTTTTCTAGTTTAGCGAACCGTGGATGGGAGAACTGTGACTTACCCAGGGTCACATATTTAGTTAGTGGCAGAGAGAGGTATACAGCCCTTCTGCAATCAAGGCCTATTGTTTTCCCTTTACAATGCAATTCCTTGTCTCCCATTTTAATCTAGCTCTTCTTTGTGATTGCAGGCCCTGGATATTTTGTTATTTAGCAAATCTTTGAGGAATCCCTTCCGTGTGCATGACACTGTGCTAGACATTTCATGCAGGTGATTTCATTTTTCCCCACAATAATCCTACTGGGTATTAGTATCTTCACTTACAGATTAAGAAGGCCCAAGGTCTCAGAGTGTGAGGCAAAAACCAAGCCCTCTGACTCCAAGCCACACCACACTGCCTGTCTGGGGAAGGGTGATGAGATGTAGCCTCCTCCTTTGAGAGAAGGTTTTCTGAGCCTTCTCCAGAGAGAAGACTGAAGACCCAAGGCTCCTCAGAGTGTTGGCTACTTCCTGGTGATATTGGATGGCCTCCTGGAAATTCAGTTTCAGTTGCCATTGAGATAGCTCCAACTCATGGCAACTCCACGTATGTCAGAGTAGGAACGTGCTCCATAAGGTTTTCAGTAGTTAATTTTTCAGAAGTAGATCACCAGGCCTTACTTCCAAGGCATCCCTGGATGGACTCGAAACTCCAGCCTTTTGGTTAGTAGTTGAGCATGTTAACCGTTTGCACTACAGTAATGTCTGAAAGTGGAGGTTGCTGTCAGGTGATTTGAGGGCACCAAGGGCAAACTTTCTATTTCATAAATTTGCAAAGGGCTGGCACTATAAGTAGCCTCAGGTACATCAGTAGCCAAGCCTATTCATGGTACATTAACACACACTGAAATTCTCGAGTCCCTACATAACTCCACAGTAGATATTTGGTTAAAGTCCCCATTCCACTAATAATAACATTATTGGAAATTGTGCTTTGAGATCAGTCCTTCTGGGAAAGACACAACCTACTGAAGAGGTGCTGAGAAGGGATGAACCATAAATGTCAAGCCTACCCAGGATAGTAAATATAAACCACTTGCATCTTGCATGCTGAATTATAGTTTATCATGGACACATTAAACCTTTAAGCCTTTTCTTTTTTTTTTTTTTAACTTAAGTAAGAATAAATCTAAGTTGACTATTCCAGCATATGTATTTGTTTTCCCTACACTGTCTATAAACCATGTCCAAGGTGAGTATTTATAAGCCTAAGTAAAAACAGACAAACAATTCTGAGAATAAGTGACAACTATAACAGTTCATGATAAGACAGTCACAACAAAGGAAACGCTATGCATTAAGTGATTTTTTTCTTGCAAATCCTTTGTACGTATGTCAGGCTGTGCTGGCAGAGTGAAAGAGAATAAATCAAAGAGAATACCCATATAAGAAAGGGTTTTTAGGCAAATGCTGTCTTGTAGGCACAAATCAAATAAATAGTGATTAAAAAGAAAGAAAGAAAAGCCCAAAGGAACAGCCTAGATTTCTATGGAATTTTACACAATGAGGTTATTTAGCAATTGCGCAACAATTTGTATTTATGGAGCACTTTACAATTATTTGCTCATTAAATCTCATGACATTTCTGGCAAGTAGGTTCATACCATTAGTTTAATTTTACAGCCAAGGTACTAAAGCAAGGAATTGTTAAGTAACTTTGCCAAGGTCACACAGTCAGGTTTGGGCTGGGCAAGGACTTTATTTCAGAACTTTTACTCCCACAATCTTGAGTTGCAGTTCCAGGCTAGCTACCTCCTCAATGTGGGACAGTCGTGGGGTGTGCCTGAACATCTGGGACTGGGTGATAAATGCAAAGTCTTCTGATCCTAAATCTAGAACTGTCAGTGGTTGGAGCTGACATTAGCATTTCAGCTGGGCTGTGAACCCTATCAGCTTATCTATGCATGCCTATAAATGTAAACACACATCTGCAATACAGCTAGTTTGAGATTTTCACAAAAGTAAGTCTAAAGCTGTAGTTCTCAACCTAGGCTGAACATTGGAACGCCTGGGGTGCTTTAAAAACAAACTGGCACCCCAGGACCAATTAAATCAGAATCTCTGAGATTGGGGTTAGACACGGGTAATTTCAAAAAAGCTTCCCAGGTTTTTCTAACTTGTGGCCAGAATTAAGAACCATTGGTATAAATGTTCCTTCCACATCAGCTGCACAAGGTTGGGCAGATTGTTCGCTACGTGAAGACACCTGACAAGACACCTGACTGAAGAGGTCAGGGAGGACTGATATTCAGCCCATGCTCTGCTAACCCAGCAGTGTGCCCTAGTTTGGGGGTGGCATTTGTTCTCAAAAAGAGTGACCTTTTGTGTGGTTCCCACAAAGGGGGGCTCTGGATCATTTCCCTAGTCTCAGATAAGCATTGCTGCATATCCTACACATTCTGTTTTCAGCTTATTTTTTATGCATTCATTAAAAATTATATTTAGCATCTACTACATGATGAGTGGAGCCCTGTTGGCACAGTAGTAAAGAGCTGTGGCTGCTAACCAAAAGGTCAGCAGTTCAAATCGACTAGCTGCTCCTTGGAAACCCGATGAGGCAGTTCTGATTTGTCCTGTAGGATCACTATGAGCTGGTACCAACTTGAAGGCAATATATATATATATATCTTATGTGTCTGTCAGTTTGTCAGAAATTCAGGCCGGTTTCAGAAGAGGGCGTGGAACCAGGGATATCATTACTGATGTCAGACAGTTCCTGGCTGAAAGCAGAGAATACCAGAAGACTGTTTATCTGTGTTTTATTGACTATGCAAAGGCATTCGACTGTGTGGATCATAACAAATTATGGATAACATTGCAAAGAATGGGAATTCCAGAACACTTAATCATGCTCATGAGGAACCTTTACATAGATCAAGAGGCAGTAGTTCAGACAGAACAAGGGGATACTGATTGGTTTGAAATCAGGAAAGTTGTGTGCCGGGGTTGTATCCTTTCACCATACCTATTCAATCTGTATGCTGAGCAAATAATCTGAGAAGCTGGACTATATGAAGAAGAACGGGGCAACAGGATTGGAGGAAGACTCATTAACAACTTGTGTTATGCAGATGACACAACCTTGCTTGCTGAAAATGAAGAGGTCTTGAAACACTTACTAATGAAGATCAAAGACCACAGCCTTCAGTATGGATTATACCTCAACATAAAAAAAAAAAAACCAAAAATCCTCACAACTGGACCAATGAGCAACATCATGACAACCGGAGAAAAGATTGAACTTGTCAAGGATTTCATTTTACTTGGATCCACAATCAACACCCATGGAAGCAGCAGTCAAGAAATCAAAAGATGCATATCATTGGTAAATCTGCTACAAAGGACCTCTTGAAAGTGTTGAAGAGCAAAGTTGTCACCTTGAAGACTAAAGTGCACCTGACCCAAGCCATGGTATTTTCAATCACCTCATATGCTTGGGAAAGCTGGACGATGAATAAGGAAGACCAAAGAAGAATTGATGCCTTTGAATTGTGGCGTTGGCGAAGAATATTGAATATACCATGGACTGCCAGAAGAACGAATAAATCTGTCTTGGAGGAAGTACAACCAGAATGCCCCTTAGAAGCAAGGATGGTGAGACTGCGTCTTACATACTTTGGACATGTTGTCAGGAGGAATCAGTCTCTGGAGAAGGACATCATGCTTGGCAAAGTACAGGATCAGCAGAAAAAAGGAAGACCCTCAATGAGGTGGATTGACACAGTGGCTGCAACAATGGGCTCAAGCATAACAAGGATTGTAAGGATGGCGCAGGACTGGGCAGTGTTTCGTTCTGTTGTGCATAGGGTCGTTATGAGTCGGAACCAACTCAGCAGCACCTAACAACAACAACAACAACAATACACACACACACACACACAAATATATATACTTGATGGGTATACTTGGTATATATTGGGGACACAATCACAGCTACTCTCCTTATGGAACCACAGCCCATTGGGGAAGACAAATGATTAAACAAGAATCAAGAATGTGGGAAGAGTTCCAAAGGGGGAATAACTGAAGGATGCTGGAGGAGGACACAGGAATGGCCCTCCATCCAGACCTGGGGCTCAGAGGGACCTCCTGGTGGAAGTGGTATAACAGCTGAGACTGAAGGAGAAGGCAGTGGCAGGCTAAAGAGAGGGATAGCATTCAAAGCTGAGTGACAGCATTTGTAGAAACCTGGAATCTAGAGAAACCATGGATTATCAGGGAATTGACTGGCCATCTGGAAAATGGGGTTGGGGGGGGAGCAGGGAATGAAATAGTGCTGGGTGGTGGTGGTAGTAAGTGTAGTAGGTTCCACTAATCTTCCAAGGACTAGATTGGCCACTTGTAAGCTTTATCACTGTGACCCCTCTTCAGTCCTTCTTTCCTCCTTCCATCTTTCCATCCTCCCTCCCTCCCCTCTTCTTTGCAGATACTATCCTTTATTAGAGTGAAAAACACCTAAACCACTTGTACTTCCTTGCCGGAATCTATAGCTCCAAGCACAGGAAAGAAACAAAAAGCATGGGAGCTGGCAAAGGAACAAATAAGCTTGGGACACACATGCTGCCGCTTCACTTGGTACCACCTGGCACAGCCTCACAATTGGCCCAGATTCCTCCTGCTCACCATTCTCTTTACTTGATACGCCTAGTGCCGATTTCACTTTCAAAATTACAGTCTTAATCCCTGGGCTGGTGGGGGAAATAGGGACCTGAGGTAGTATAAATGAGACAAGTTTGGTCATGGGCTAATGAAATTTTTGAAGCCGAGTGATGAATGCAAGAGTGTTTATCATGCTAGCTCCTTTATTACTATGTTTTAAATTTTCTGTTACAAAAAGGTGAAAAACAAAAGCAAAGTTAGCATCCCTGGCTTCTTCTTATCTTCATTTTGCTTATCATTGCCTCTAGTGACACTCTGATTTAAAAAAAAAAATTGGGTTGATTTGATTTATGTTCTATTTCTTACTTCAAAATGGTATGCTTTGATTTTATTCATAGTTATTTTAATGAACTAAATTCCCTAATCCATTAAAATCATGATTCAGCTGATAAAAACTTACTTGGCCCCCAAAGTTAAGGAATGTATTATATAACGTACCTATCTATGCCCTTCCTTTTGGCTTCACAATCCTGATCAAAGGCATAGCAACTTCTCTTCCATGGAATGGCAACTCTCAGCCTTCAGAAGATCAGCCAGGTCAATGTCCTGGTTATATGCCCCTGTCAACTCATGAATATCTCTCCAGTAGAAGAGCTGCTGTGGGAATGAGGGCAATGGACACTCAGCTACTGAGCAACCTCAACTGTAACTTCCAACCCATTCCCCATCCCCATTTTCACACACTAACCTGAATTTACTACAGAGTTCTTACATCACTATCTATCAAGGCAGGGAGACCTTATACTTTTAAACTGGAATACAGCCTTATACAAGACTTCAAACCATTAAGGCATTCATATTGTTTCAGAACGTTTGCCCGAAGCCACTTCCTAGAGTCACTGTATGCATGTTTGCCAAGAAATGCGACCTCCTCTGGTCCACCACGCCACCTTATACATCTATCTGGTATAAACAGGCATCACACTGTACCCTGCATACTTGTTTACATATGTTCCCCACCATAGGTAGAGCTCCCTGAGAACAGAACAGGACCATCCTTTCTAAATCCCCAGCACCTGGTGTTCTGTTTGACCCATAGTTGAAGTGAGTGAAGGACATAATCATACTGAAATTTAATCTCATCCCCTCTAATTTAGAAGGAATTTATTTGGAAATAAAGAATAAGTACAACCTATATTCAAGTCTTCCAGTGGACAAATTTTTTATTTTTATATTCAAGTCTTCCAGTGGACAAATATGGCTATGTTACACATACTCATCTTTTGATGGCCTCTGGTTCCATACACGTGAACTATGACTTGGCTTCCTAAGGCTGAGGTGTCTGATAAGAACACAGTCCTTCTACAAACCTTACTCCTCCAAATCAGTCACTTTAATGAAAATGAGAGAAAGAAAAATAAATAAATAAACTTTTCATTTGTACTTCCATCAAGAATGAATAAAACTGGCTTATTGATTGCTTCTCTTGTTTCAATCAGTTTCTATAGCTTCATTTGGCTACAGTGAAAGTCTATATAATTCTTGTCTATTCACGAAAGCCAATTAATGTTCTTTCTGTGCTGCCATCTCCAAGGGGAACCAGGATGGGGTCAGTGAGCATACTTGGAAAGAGCCTTCTCTACAATAAGAACGTACTTACCCCACCTCTCTTTGTTGATTCTGTACCCAGGGGAAGTGGATGAAGATTTGCAACCCATTAAAGAGAAGCACCTCTAAGCTGCACTGCCACACACCTTGGAAAAAAACAGAATGGAGAGTCAGTAGGCTCTGCCCTACCATGCTATTGGGAAGTTACTGGATTACACAGGCAGCCAGCTAAAAATTTGCTTTCATTAGAATAAATTACACAAACATAACAGAACTGACCACTTGCCAAAGCCCCATGTGCATATGTGATTCTTTTGTAATCTCCTTAACCAAGTCTGAAAATAATAATTCCATAGCTCTTTCATTTTCAAGCATTGGAAATCCTATATTTTCTTAATAAACCCAAAAGGGTGAGAAGTATTCATCTCACTTCCCCTCCCTTTCCAGTTTTTTATGTCCTCTCACCTCCTGTGTTGTGGAGTGAGCAGCCACACAGACACTGGTTTTTCTACTCTCTGGCAAATCATTTGAGTTCATTTTACATTTAAGGAAACTGAGATGTGGAGAAGTTAAGACCTCTTGTCTCACAGGTTGCTGAAGTATCTACAATCTTCAGTGAGATGGTTGCACCAATGGACTCAAACACACCAATGATTGTGAAGATGGTGCATGACAAAGCAATGTTTCATTCTGTTACCCATGAGGTCGCCGTGAGTCAGAGCTGATTTGGCAACAACAACGAAGCATGGGGCCCCATGCAGTAGGTGCTCAACCAATGTGAGGTATCACATCCTCCAGTCTGTCCTTGCTACAGTGCTGCTTCTACAGCATTCTTCAGCCTGGAGATGAATCCTGTCTTTTCTGTCTCCTTCATTGTTCTGGCTGCTCCTTAAGGCCAGAGCTCGTGTCTCCTGTTTCGTGGCACCTCCGCTCATTAGTCACTCAATAAATGTTGTTGACAGACTAGCTGACTGCCTGACTGACTAAAGATGGCATCTCTCCACTAAGGGCAAGTGTCCTTCACTGCCTTTATTTATTGCTTAATGTCAAATGGTGTAATCAGCATGATATCATTTTCCTGAAATGAACATCAGGATTAATGAGAGAGTTAAAGAATTCAAAATCATTGAAGGATATTGGTACTAATCGTCATTAGTATTATATCACTAATAATTGTTGTTGTCGTTAGGTGCCATTGACTCATAGCAGCCCTGTGTACAACAGAACAAAACACTGACCAGTGCTGCGTAATCCTCACAATCGTTGCTGTGTTCGAGCCCATTTTTGCAGCCACTGTGTCAGTCCATGTCTTTGAGGGCTTTCCTCTTTTTCTGGCCTCTACTTTACCAAGCATGATGTCCTTCTTCAGGGACTGGTCTCTCCTGATAACATGTCCAAAGTAGTGAGATGAAGTCTCGCCACCTTTCCTTCTGAGAAGCATTCTGGCCTTTCTTCTTCAAAAATGGATTTGTCCGTACTTCTGGAAGTCATTTCAATATTCTTCGCCAACATCATAATTCAAAGGCACCAATTCTTCTTCTGTGTTCTTATTAATTGTCTAACTTCCCCATGCATACAAAGTGATTGAAAATACCATGGCCTTGGTCAGGCACACCTTAGTCCTCAAAGTGACATCTTTACTTTTGAACACCAGAAAGAGGTCTTTTGCAGCAGATTTGCCCAATGCAATGTGTCATTTGATTTCTTGACTGCAGCTTCCATGGTGTTGATTATGGATCCAAGTAGAATAAAATCCTTGACAACTTCAATATTTTCCGCATTTATCATGGTGTTGCTTACGGGTCCAGTTGTGGGGATTTTTGTTTTCTTTATGTTGAGGTGTAATCCATTCTGAAGGCTGTGGTCTTTGATCTTCATTAGTAAGTGCTTCATGTCCTCTTCACTTTCAGCAAGCAGGGTTGTGTCATCTGCAGTCATTAATAATAGGGCTTGAGTAATGTCTTACAGGTGTAGAAAGCTTTTGAGTTAAACACGCCAATTGAACCCTGATTTTTATCTAAACATCCCCAATTTTTATGACATCATTTGTATTAGATGTCATAACACATTTTCCCACTGTGGTTACTTCCTTTTATTTTAACTTTGGGAGGCAAAAATTAGGTGTAAGAACCTCATCTTGCACTGTTTAACAAATGGTAAGAACAAACAAACAAAATGACTCCCTTCTTTTTCCATTTCAAGAGCTCCCTCTTTTTCAGCAAATTGTCAGCAGATCCTGGGATCAAAATGAAGGCATATCTATCCCAAGCTATATCTATCACCACTCTTGCATATTTTATTTGCAAGGTGAACAAGAAGATGGAAAAAGAAAAAAGTTCGATCAGGTCCTTGGATAGCTTTTTCCTAAAGAAAACATTAAATAAACACAAACCCTAAGATCCTAGTAAATTCAGTTTTATGGCATTTATGAAATGGCTCTGAAATGTTTAAACAGACTATCCATTTGTCATTTCCCCTTGCCTTCCACTCTTTTTTAAATCTCCATCTGCATTGGTTTTCCAAGCACTCCCCAAATGCTGTCAGGCAGGTTATCATTGCCTTGCACTTTTGTTCTTTTGTTAATTTTGGATAAAGTCCTAGAGTGTAGCAATATTATTGAATTCATATCTGCTTAGGTCTCAAGTTTCCAAAGCTCCTCTATTACCATGTGGCAGTGCACCCTATAGGCACAATAAATAAATAATATAACACTGAAGCTATAACAAATCACAAAATACATTATTAAAAAATTAAGAAATAAATATCTCCCTCTTACTTAAATAGAGATTGATTTTATAATGTGGAATGCTGAGGAGAGTTGCTTAGAGATATATTAAAGCCTGGGGACACAGAGAATACACTGTAATGGGCATTTTGCTCCCTCAGCTGGAGGAAAAATCTCCTCTGAGTGGATGGATGTATTTGTGAAATGGAAGCTGATACTCTGTTTGTTCATAAGCCAGGTATGATACACTGCTGGCTTCGGCATGTGAGGGGGAAAAGACCTGCAGGACACATCTGTCTTTCCTAAGCACACACTGTTCGTCTGGTTAAGGATGAGAGTGACGAAGACAAATGCTTTCCCAGAACTGAAATTGGAGAAGCATGGTGTCATTCCTTTTACTTAAAACCACAAGTCTGCCCTGCAAAAAGATGTCCTTGAACCAGGATTTTGCCAAGCTTCCTTCAAGGTGTTTTATTTAACGAGGAGAGGGTATAATGTAGGCCTCTCCACAAGGTGACACTTAAAGAGGAAAAGTTAGATCGCATCCCTTCTCCAGGGGCATGCAGACTCTCTATGGAAAAGACAAAACTAATGGTGTCCTTTCACTACCTATCTGTCAGTTCGTCATGCTGTGGTGGCTCGCATGTTGCTGTGATGCCGGAAGCTATGCCACCAGTATTACAAATACAAGTAAGGTCACCCAGGGTGGACAGGTTTCAGCAGAGCTTGCAGACTAAGACAGACTAGGAAAAAAGGTTTAGTGGTTTACTTCTGAGAATTAGTGAAATATCAGTCCATTTCAACTCACTAATGCCTAGGATATCTACCTTTAAGCATTGCATTTCATTTTTGACCACTTCTAATTTTCTTAGGGTCATACTTCTTACATTCCACATTCTGATTATTAATGGATGTTTACAGCTGTTTCTTCTCATTTTGTCATGCCACATCAGTAAATGAAGGTCCTGAAAGCTTTACTCCGTCCATGTCATTAAGGTCGACTCTACTTTGAGGGGGCAGCTTTTCCTCAGTCATATTTTGAGTGCCTTCCAACTTGAGGGGCTCATCTTCCCGCACTGTATCAGACAATATTCTGCTGTAGAAAACCCTATGGATCACAACAGAACATTGTCTGATATAGTACTTGAAGATGAGCCCGCTTTGTTGGAGAGCACTCAAAATAAATACACAGTGGCCACAACAAGGGACCTGAGCATACACCAGTGATCATGAAGATGGTGTAGAACCGGCACAGTTTTGTTCTGTTTTATGTAGAGTTGCCATGAGTCAGAACGATCTTGATGACAGCTAACAACAACGTGTCACTAGATGCTCAGGAAGTCACTCTTATGCCACTTACCTTGAGGTTTGTATGGGGGTCCAGTGACTCACGAGAAGCCACTTAAGAGAGTCCTGAAGAAACTACAACAGCATCCATTCTCACTCCATCCTGGAATGGTGAGGCATTCTCTAGCCCATCCCTGATATTTGGGGACTGAGAAAATCTTTCTGACTTTACTGACTTCTGCCAAAACTCTCAAAACCTTGTATAAGGGGAAAAGGCTATTGCTAAAAATTTCTCTGACCCTTTTATAACCCCAAAGTTATACTAGAAGTTTGCTCTTGTGGCACACAGAGAATCACTTCATTTCTACATCTCATTTCTCTCTGTAAGTGATGCTGTGAAAGGCTCCAACACTCCCTCAGAACTGGGAGTATGGACAATTCAGAGAAGAGTTCCTTCCTATTCAAACTTTTTAACAGATTATTTGAAACAGTCCTTTTACAATGAGTTGATCTATTGTAATGAGCCCATGGGAATTGATGGAATACTAATTGAGAGGTTTCAAGAAACAGATGCAATGCTGAAAGTGCTCACTCATCTATGCTGAGAAATTTGGAAGATAGCTACCTGGCCAACCAACTTGAAGAGATCCATATTTGTGCCCATTCAAAAGAAAGGTGATCCAACTAAATGTGGAAATTATTGAACAATAGCATTAATATCAAATGCAAGTAAAATTTTTGCTGAAGATCATTCAAAAGCGATTGCAGCAATACTCTGATAGGGAACAGCCAGAAGTTCAAGTTGGATTTAGAAGAGGATGTGGAATCAGGGACATCATTGCTGATGTCAGATGGATCTTGGCTGAAAGCAGAGAACAACAGTAGATGTTTACCTGTGTTTTATTGACTATGCAAAGGTATTCGACTGTGTGGATCATAACAAATTATGGGTAACACTATAAAAGATAATAGGAATTCCGGAACCCTTAATTGTGCTCATAAGGAACCTGTACATTGACCAAGAGGCAATCGTTCAAACAGAACAAGGGGATACTGCCTGGTTTACAGTTAGGGGAGATGTGTGTCAGGGTTGTATCCTTTCACCATACTTATTCAGTCTGTATGCTGAACAAATAATCCAAGAAGCTGGACTCTTTGAAGAAGAACAGGGCATCAGGATTGGAAGAAGACTCATTAACAACCTGCAATATGCAGATGACACAACCCTGCTTGCTGAAAGTGAAGAGGACTTGAAGCACTTACTGATAAAGATCAAAGACCACAGCCTTCGGTATAGATTGCACCTCAACACAAAGAAAACAAAAATTCTCACAACTGGACCAACAAACAACATCATGATAAATGGAGAAAAGATTGAAGTTGCCAAGGATTTCATTTTCCATGGACCCACAATCAATGCCCATGGAAGTAGCAGTCAAGATATCAGACAATGCATTGCAGTAGGCAAATTTGCTGCAAAAGAACTCTTTAAAATGTTGAAAAGCAGATGTCACTTTGAGAACAAAGGTGAGTCTGACCCAAGCTGTGGTATGTTCAATCGCCTCGTTTGCATGAGAAAGCTGGACAATGAACAAGGAAGACTGAAGAAGAATTGATACTTTTGAATTATGATGTTGGTGAAGAATATTGAATATGCCAAGGACTTCCAGAAGAATGAACAAGTCTGTCTGTAAGAAGTACAGCCAGAATGCTCCTCAGAAGCAAGGATGGTGAGACTTTGTCTCCTGTATTTTGGACATGTTATTAGGAGGGACCAGTACCTGAAGAAGGACATCATGCTTGGTAAAGTGGACAGTCAGTGAAAAAGAGGAAGACCCCCAACAAGATGGACTGACACAGTGGCTACAACAATGGACTCAAGCATAGTGAAGATTGTGAGGATGGTGCAGGACCGGGTAGTGTTTTGTTCTGTTGTATATAGGGTCATTATGAGTCAGAACCAATTGGATGTCACCTAACAACAACATGTATTATTTGGAATCCCTGGGGGTGCAAACTGTTAATGTGTTCAGCTGCTAAGCAAATAGTTGAAGGTTCAAGTCTACCCAGAGATGCCTTAGAAGAAAGGCCTGGTGGCCTATTTCCCCCAAAATCAGCCATTGAAAGCTGATGGAGCACAGTTCTACTCTGACACACGTTGGGTTGCCATGAGTTGAAGTCAACTTGATGGCAGCTGGTGGTGGTGGATTCATCAGATGCAAGTCACTCAATCCAGCCCACATCCAAGGGGAAGACATTACACAAAGGCATGAATATTGGGGGGTGGGAATCTCTGGGAGCCACGTCAGGAGCTGCTTTCCACTATTAGACATAAACCTCTGCTATAGGAAGCCACTGAGACTTTGGGCTTTATCTGTTACAGCAGCTAGCATGACCTTAAGTAACACAGAGGGAGTGTTGCATCACATGGTTCTGGTAAAATAAGGTCAGAGTAGCCCAGGTCATGTAATGCCTTATAAGCTCTGATAAGAAGCTGGTGTTTATCCTAAGTGCAATGTGAGCTCCTTAAAGGATTTTAAAGCATGAAGGAGAAGGGGTCCAGTTTTTGTTTTAAGATTGTTCTTGCTACTGCTAGAAATGCATTGGAGGGAAATTAGTAGA
Source organism: Loxodonta africana (assembly GCF_030014295.1). Classification (NCBI taxonomy): domain Eukaryota; kingdom Metazoa; phylum Chordata; class Mammalia; order Proboscidea; family Elephantidae; genus Loxodonta; species Loxodonta africana. The sequence continues at coordinate 66,163,490 of NC_087343.1, forward strand.
GGCAGGAAGACTTGCCAGGAGGCTGTTGTCTGATGCAACGCTGGGTAATAAAGAAAAGGCGGGCATGAGCCCACTCAATAGCAAGCAGCAGAAGCAGCTGTGGCAGCACATTCCACTGTTTACTAAGCACCTATTCTGTGTCCCAGGCACTCGACTACGTGTTGTATACACATCATCTCATCCAGTCATCCAACACACATAGATTACTACACCCATTTAAACTATGAGGAAATCAAGACTCAGAGTATAAGTGAATTACTCAAGGTCACATACCCAGTAAATGGAAGAACTGCATGGTCAGTTTGTCAGGAGAACATTTCTTCAAGGGATTGAAATAAAAAAAGAAAAAAAAAATGAAGAGCAGCAGTAACAAAGAATCAAGTCAGTGCTTCAAATCTAAAACTCCATTTTGCTGACGGTCAAAGCAAGTACATTAAATCCAATACATTTTTCTTACGTATTAAAATTACATTTGCAATCTGCAAGAGGCCTTTCTTTTTGCTAATGCATGGCAACTATGACTTCACACTGCAACTGCAAATCTGGTTTTTAGTTTCCCTGTTTGTTTCCTTCCATAAGCATACTTTTACAGCCAATTGTTAACGGATTAACAACTTTGGGTGAAATCCATCAGTCTGCTCTGGTTTGCCTCCATGGCTGGGAGAGTCTGTTGACAAGGACACAGCACAGTGGAGCTGGCTCTAACTTAAACAGGCCAAATGCAGCATTAGGTCCCTCGATAAACATTTATTGTGCTCCTGCTATGTTCCAGACACTGTGCTGTGCATGCTGGACTCCGCCTCAGCAGCAGCAAAGAGTCTTTCTGATCCTTCTGAGTTCCCAGAATATAAAGAAAAGCCATCAGAAAATCAACACATCTAAACAGCAAAATAGTTCATCTCAGAAATACATACAAATAGACAATTTGATGTGTCCAAAAATCGTATCTAGCTGGCTAGCCAGATAGTCCATTGATCCATCTGTCTACCCACCCGCCCACTGTCCATCCATCCACCCATCTACCCATCCACCCGTCCACCCATCTTTCTTGACAGTTTCTAAGCAATGATCTCTCAATGGCAGTATCCTGAAATAGCCAACAAAATGGTAATATCTAAATCCATTCTCTATTGGACTTCTTTTCTGTACCACACAGCCACCAAGCAAGTCACTCCAGCTGCAGTCATCTGGAAGGTAAGAATTTTTAATCCCCAGGATTTAACCTTCCGGCCATCTCCTGCAGGTTCTGCACATTTACACTTGAGCTTCTTAGGGACAGGAGCCCAGGAGAAAGACCAAGCTTAGTTCTTCCCTGAGCCGGAGGGATAGATGAAGAAAGTCAGAGTATATAAAAACCACCAGGTTTTTATCCTTGTAGTTTAAATGAATTAGAAACACGGGATGTATCAAAAGAAGGATGGCCCAAAAACATTACCCAAAATATAGTTAGAATCTTCCTTGAGCCTCATGAAGTCACACCTCCTCTGAGCCACAGGCAAGTTAACGTCATCACATAAAAGGTAACATGGAAGAGTTAAATAACAAAATCCTAGGAAAGCAGCAAGCAGATCCGTGTTAAACCCCAGTTGCAAGAGCTGAATAAAGGTGGAAGGTACAGAAAGGACTCAGGAGGGCATTACAGGCTGGATAAAAGGAAGCAGCCATAGAGAAGTAAACTTTTGAGTCATCTGGAAGAGAGAAATGCAAGGTTATTTTGTTTCCATAAAGCTATTGCAGCCAAGGTTTTGTAGGAAGATGCCTTCACAGACAGTGGCATTTTGAAGGAAGCATTTTGCCCAAGGCATCAGCAGAACACATGTGTTATCAGAAGGCAACTCACGAAGAGCTCCATCTCTAGCTTTCCAGCATTGCACAGAATTGTATGGTCACCAATAGGAAGAGGAAAAGGTAGAAAGTGAAATGCAAGTGATGAAGCCTGCGCATTTCAGAAGGGAAGTTGCCTGAACTATGAAGACTGAATTTCTAGAATTACGAACAGAAAGACTTGAACTATCTTGGGATCCTTGTTGTTATGGTTAGTTGCCATCTAGTAGGTCCTGCCTGACTCATGGCGACCTCATGTGCAGCAGAAGAAAATGCTGCTGCTTGGTCCTGAGGCATCCCCATGATTGCTTGCAGATCAGGCCATTGTGATTCATTGGTTTTCCACAGGGAAAGCAAGAATTCTAACACTGAACTAACTACTTCTGCTCCCTTGGGGTCATTACAACCACTTTAACACAGGAAGAGGCATGTCTGGTGGAAACCAAAGTGGATCAACATTGGAGACAAGAAATGTGGATCAGCATGCAGAAGAAAGTTCAAGGGCAATGAAGAATGAGGAAAACAAATCCTTGCATCATCGGTGGAAAGGGTGTTTGTGGGGCAGAGGGGCAAAAAAGCAACAGTCACAATGTCACACTGTTTAGATCTTAGAGGCTGATGATAGAAGGGAGAAAACATTCTAAGCAAAACACAAAAGCACAGAAATCATAAACAGTATGGATCATTCACTTAGTAAAGAGGGATAATAATTAATGTTTACATTTACTGAGTACTTTTTATATTCATTATCTCATTTAATTCTTCTAACATACCTATGAAATCATTATAATTACTTCCATTTTACAAATGAGAAAATCAAGGCAGGGAAGCCAAGTAACTTGCTAATGATAGTACAGTTAGTTGTTATCAGGTGCCATTGAGTTGGTTCTGACTCATAGTGACCCTATACACAACAGAACAAAGCACTGCCCGGTCCTGTACCATCCTCACAATTTTTGCTATGCTTGAGCCCATTGTTGCAGCCACTGTGTCAATCCATCTCGTTGAAGGTCTTCCTCTTTTTCAACGACCCTCTACTTTACCAAGCATGATGTTCTTGTCCAGGGCCTGATCCCTCCTGATAACATGTCCAAATTATGTGAGACGTAGTCTCACCATCCATGCTTGTAAAAAGCATTCTGCTTGTATGTCTTCTGAGACAGATTTGTTCGTTCTTTTGGCAGTCCATATTCTTCACCAACACCACAATTCAAAGGCGCAATTCTTCTTCAGTCTTCCTTATTCCCTGTCCAGCTTTCTCATGCATATGAGGCAATTGAAAACACCATGGCCTGGGTCAGGCACACCTTAGTCCACAATGTGACATCTTTGCTTTTCAACACTCTAAAGAGGTATTTTGCAGCAGATTCGCCCAACACAATGCATCATTTGATTTCTTTTTTTTTTTTTTAATTGTACTTTAGATAAAGGTTTACAGAACAAACTTGTTTCTCATCAAACAGTTAGTACACACATTGTTCTATGACATTGGCTAACAACCCCATGATATGTCAACACTCTCCCTTCTCAACCCTGGGTTCCCTATTACCAGCTTTCTTGTTCCCTCCTGCCTTCCAGAAGCTGCCCCAGGGCTGGTGCACTCCTTTAGTCTTGTTTTGTTCCGTGGGTCTGTTCAGTCTTTGGCTGAAGGGTGAGCCTCAGGAGTGACCTCATTGCTGAACTGAAAGGGCATCTGGGGCCATGCTCTCAGGGTTTCTCCAGCCTCTGTCAGGCCAGCCAGTCTGGGTTTTCTTTTTGAGTCAGAATTTTGTCCTACATTTTTCTCCAGCTCTGTCTTTTTTCTGTCCAGGACTCTCTATTGTGATCCCTGTCAGAGCAGTTAGTTCAGTGGTGGTAGCCGGGCACCATCTCGTTGTTCTGAACTCAGTCTGGTAGAGGCCATGGTAGACGTGGTCCATCAGTCCTTTGGACTAATCTTTCCCATGTATCTTTTTTTTTTTTTTTTCAGTTTTCTTCATTCTCCCTTACTCCCAAAGGGGTGAGACCAGTGGAATATCTTAGATTACTGCTCACAGGCTTTTAAGACCCCAGACGCTACTCACCAAAGTAGAACATAGAACGTATTCTTTATAAACTATGTTATGCCAATTGAGCTAGATGTTCCCCGAGATCATGGTCCCCCCAGCCCCCAGCCCAGCAATTCGGTCCCTCAGGGAGTCTAGATGTGTCTATGGAGCTACCAGGACCTTGCCTTGTACAGGTTGTGCTGGCTTCCCCAGTATTGTGTACTGTCTTACCTTCACCAAAGTTTCCACTTATCTATTGTCTATTAAGTGTTTTTCTATCCCCACCCCTCCCCTCCCTTGTAACCCTCAAAGATTGTTTCTTTTTATATGTAAACCTTCTCATGAGTATTTACAGTAGCAGTCTCATACATTATTTGTCCTTTTGTGATTGACTTACTTCACTCAGCATAACATCTTCCAGATTCATCCATGTTATGAGATGCTTCACAGATTCATCGCTGTTCTTTATCATTGTGTAACACTCCATTGTGAGTACGTACCATAGTTTGTCCATTCTTCTGTTGACGGGCATCTAGGTTTTTTCTATCTTTTTGCTATTGTGAACAATGCTGCAATGAACGTGGGTGTGCATATGTCTGTCCGTGTGACGACACTTATTTCTCTAAGATATATTCCCAGGAGTGGGATTGCTGGATCATATGGTATTTCTATTTCTAGCTTTCTAAGGGAGCACCATAGCATTTTCCAAAATGGTTGTATCATTTTGCATTCCAACCAGCAGTGCGTAAGTGTTCCGATCTCCCTGCAGCCTCTCCAACATCTGTTATTTCTTGTTTTATTGATTACTGCCAGTAATGCCAGAGTGAGATGGTGTCTTACTGTAGTTTTGATTTGCATTTCTGTAATGGCTAGAGATCATGAGCATTTCCTCATGTGTCTGTTGTCTGCTTGAATGTCTTCTTTGGTGAAGTGTCTGTTCACTTCCTTTGCCCATTTTTAATTGGATTATTTGTCTTTTTGTTGTAGAGGTGTTGGATTTTCTTGTAGATTTTAGAGATTAGACTTTGTCTGGTTTATAATAGCCAATTCCCCGCCCCCACCCCCCCACCCCCGTCTCCAGATTCTCTTTTTATTCTTTTGGTAAAGTCTTTTGATGAGCCTAAGTGTTTACTTTTTAGAAGATCCCAGTTATCTAGCTTATCTTCTGGAGCTTGTGTGTTGTTGGTTGTGGTTTGTATCCTGTTAATGCCGTGTATTAGGGCCTCTAGCATTGATCCTAATTTTTCTTCTATGAACTTCATGGTTTTCAGCTTTATATTTTAGGTCTTTGATCCATTTTGAGTTAGTTTTTCTATATGGTGTCAGGTATATGGACATCCAGTTTTGCCAACACCATTTGTTAAAAAGACTGTCTTTTCCCCATTTGATGGATTTTGGGCCCTTGTCAAAGATCAAGTGACCTTAAGTGGATGGATTTACATTTGGGTTCTCAATTCTGTTCCATTGGGCAATGTATCTGTCATTGTACCAGTACCAGGCTATTTAGTCTACCATAGCTGTACAGTATATTCTGAGGTCAGGTAGTATGAGTCCTCCTTCTTTATTCTTCTTCTTCAATAGTGCTTTACTTATCCGGGGCTTCTTTCCTTTCCATATAAACTTAATGATAAGTTTTTCCATCTCTTGAAAAAATGCTGTTGGTGTTTGGATCAGGATTGCATTGTATTTGTAAATCGCTTTGGGTAGAATTGTCATTATCATAACGTTGAGTCTACCTATCCATAAGCATGGTATGTTTTTCCATTTAAGTAGATCTCTTTTGGTTTCTTGCAGTGCTGTTTTCTTTGTATAGGTGTTTTACATCCCTGGTTAGATTTATTCCTAAGTATTTTATTTTTTTAGAGGTTATTATAAACGGTATTGTTTTCCTGAGTTCCTTTTCATCATTCTCTTTATTGGTGTATAGGAGTCTAACTGATTTTTGTATGTTTATCTTCTATCCTGCTATTCTCCTGACTCTTTCTATAAGTCCCAGTAGTTTTCTAGTGGAGTCTTTTGGGTTTTCTATGTACAGTATCATATCATCTGCAAATAGGGAGAGTTTAACTTCTTCATTACCAATTTGGATGCCCTTTATTTCTGCTTCTTGCCTCATTGCACTATCTAGGATTTCCAACACAAAGTTAAATAGGAGTGGTGATAAAGGGCACCCTTCTCTTGTTCCGGTTCTCAGGGGGAATGTTTTTGGCCTCTTTCCATTAAGAATAATGTTAGCCATTGGTTTTGCATATATGCCCTTTAATATGTTGGGAAATTTTCCTTCTATACAAATTTTATTAAGAGTTTTTTTCGGGAATGGGTGTTGGGTTTTGTCGAATGCCTTTTCTGTGTCGGTTGAGATGATTGTGTGGTTCTTTTATTTATGTGGTGCATTGGTTCATTTTCTAATGTTGAACCATCTTTGCATACCTGGTATGAAACCTACTTGGTTATGGTGTGTTATTTTTTTGATATGATGCTGAATTCTATTGGCTAGAATGTTATAGAGAATTTTTGCATGTATACTCCTGAGAGATATTGGTCTGTAATTTTCTTTTTTGTGGTGTCTTTGCCTGGTTTTGGTTTCAGGGTTACACTGGCTTCATAGAATGAATTCAGAAATATCACTTCCTTTTCTATGTTCTGAAATAGTTTGAGTAGTACTGGTGTAAGCTCGTGTCTGAGTGTTTGGTAGAATTCTCCAGTAAAGCCATCTGGGCCAAGGCTTTTTATTTTTTTAAATTACCTTTTCAATCTCTTCTCTTGTTATGGTCTGTTTAGATTTTCAACATCATTTTGTGTTAGTTTGGGTAGGTAGTGTGTTTCTAGAAATTTGTCCATTTCCTCTAGGTTTTCAAATTTGTTGGAGTATAGTTTTTCAAAATACTCTGTTATGATTCTTTTTATTTCAGTTTGGTCTGTTGTAATGTCCCCCATTTCATTTCTTATTTGGGTTATTTGTGTCCTCTCCTGTTTTTCTTTTGTCAGTTTGGCCAGCGGTTTGTTGATTGTGTTGATCCTTCCAAAGAACCAACTTTTGGTTTTGTTGATTCTTTCTATTCTCTATTTCATTTATTTCTGCTCTGATCTTCATTATTTTCTTGCTTCTGGTGGCTGTGGGCTTCTTTTTCTGTTCTCTTTCTATTTGTTCAAGTTGTGTAGCTAATGTTTTGATTTTGTACCTTGTTTCTTTTTTTGATGTGTGCGTCTATTGCTATAAATTGACCTCTGAGCACTGCCTTGCTGTGTCCCAAAGGTTGTGGTATGATGTGTTTTCATTCTCATTTGATTCTAGGAATTCTTTATTCCATCTCTGATTTCTTCTATTACTCAGTGGTTTTTAAGCAGGGTGTTATTCAGTTTCCATGTAATTGATTTTTTCCCCTTGCCCTTCCTGTTGTTAATTTCTACTTTGATGGCATTGTGGTCAGAGCAGATACTTTGTATTATCTCAATGTTTTAGATTTTGTTGAGGGTTGCTCTGTGGCCTAAAATGTGGTCTATTCTGGAGAACATTCCATGTGTGTCGGAAAAGAAAGTGTACTTTGCAGCTGTTGGGTGGAGTGTTCTATGTATGTCTATGAGGTCAAGTTGGCTGAACTTGCTCTTTAGCTCTTCTGTATCTTCGTTGAGTTTCTAGATATTCTGTCCTTTACTGAGATTTGTCTGTTGAAATTGCCTACTATTATTGTGGAACTGTCAGTTTCTCTTTTCAGTGCTGTTAGAGTTTGTTTTGTGTATTTGGAGCCCTGTCATTGGGTGCATAGATGTTTATTATTGTTAAGTCTTCATGATGGATTACCCTTTTAATCATTATATACTGCTCTTGTTTGTCTTTTACGGTGGATTTTGTTTTAAAGGCTATTTTATCTGAGATTAGTATTGCCACTCCTGCTCTTTTTTGGTAGTTATTTGTTTGATATATTTTTTTCTGTCCTTTGACTTTTAATAAATTTGCACCTTTGTTTCTAAGGTGTGTCTCTTGTAGAAAGCATATTGATAGATCCTGTTTTTTTAATCCATTCTGTCACTCGATGTCTCTTTATGGGTGCATTTAGGCCATTTACATTTGGTGTAATTATTGATAGGTATGAGTTTTTATGAGTTTATTGCTGTCATTTTGTAGTGTCTTTTTTTTTGTGGTGCTAACATTTTCTTTGTTCCTCTTACTCTTCTGTGCAGAGTTCCTTTTGTTTATGGATTTCTTTTTCATTTCTTTTGTGTTTGTAGTTTTGTTTTTTGAGACTTTATGTTTTTCTTGTTTATTTTGATGAGTAGGTTTGTTAACTTTCTTTATGGTCACCTTGAAATTTACCCTTATCTCCTAGGTTTGAACCAGTTTATTATTACTTGGTATCACCTTGCCTTCCTCTCCATTAGAAAGTTCTATACCTACACTATTTATTCCCTCTTTTATTGTTCTGATGTTGTTGTCATTTACAGATTAACCTCTCTGGTTCCCTGTTGCAATTGTTTTGGTTTTGGATAGTCCTTGAGAGTTCATTTCCTATTTTGGTATCCGGCTAGTACAATCTTGTGTCCTAGATTCAGGCTGTGGTCTGATGTTGTTTGCTCTCACACTGAAGGACTCACTTTAATAATTCTTGTAGATTTGGTTTGGTTTTTACATAGTCCCTTAATTTCTGTTTATCTGGAAATGTCCTAATTTCACTATCATATTTGAATGAAAGTTTTATAGGATATATTATTTGTGGTTGGCAATGTTTTTCTTTCAAGGTTTTATATATATCATCCCATTGCCTTCCTACCTGCATGGTTTCTTGCCAATAATCAGAGCTTAGTCTTGTTGTTTCTCTTCTCTATGTGAATTTTTGTTTTTCTCAAGCTGCTTGCAGGATTTTTTCTTTGTCTTTAGTTTTAAAGAGTGTGATTATGATATGCCTTGGTGTTTTTCTTTTGGAGTTTATCTTATGGGGGTTCGTTGAGCTTCTTGGGTGGTCAGCTTTTCATCATTCATGATAGTAAGGAAGTTCTTTGTCAGCAATTCTTCAATGACCCTCTCTGTGTTTTCCATTTTCTCTCCCTGTTCTGGAAGTCTGATCACTCACATATTTTTGCTTTTGATTGCATCCCACATAATTCTCAGGGATTCCTCATTTTTCTTCATTCTTTTTTTCTGATTTTTCCTCAGAAAGAGTTGTATCCAATTGTTCGTCTTCAATTTTGCTGATTCTGTCTTCCATCATTTCATGCCTGCTCTTTAGTCCTTCTGTGACATTGTCCATTTCTGAAATCTTGTTTATCTTTTGGATTTCTACTGTTGTTTTTATATGATTTCTAGTTGTGAATTTATTTTGGCATTTTGTTCCTGTATTATTTTCCTGAATTCTTCCATTTTTTTTGTCTGTAGTTTCCATAAATTTGTCTATTTTTTTCCTCATTTTTGTCTGCTTTTTACTTCAGCCCTTAGATAGCTCTGAATATTAGAGATTCAAATTCCCTGTCAGGTAGTTCTAGTCCCTTTTCTTCTACTGGAAAGTCATCTGGTGTTTTATTTTGGATGCCTACTGGAACCATCCTCTCCTGTTTTTTTTTTTTATGTTTTGATATTGTCTGCTCTCTCCGGGACATTTAGTAGTTATTTCCTTTGTTTCTTGATTGTAGATTTGTTTGTTTCATCCTGGTTTTTTATTTTATTTGGTTATGTTTGAGCACACGGGTTGTGCATTCTTTGTTGTTTGCTCATCTGTAGTCATGATACTTTTCATGTCCTTGTCCAGTGGGTGGGGCCAGTCACTCAGCTATGGTGCAGCAGGGAAAATCCAGCTGAAGGGGAGGTGCTGGGATGGGTTGTTTGTGGCATGTACTAGAGCCAACAGGGCAGGCCAGGAATCAGTGCCTGGCAGGTTCTTGTAGGCCATGCTTGTGCTGCTTGGAGGTGTGATATTCAGTGCACAGTGAAGGTAGACAGGAATGAGGAGGGAGATTGTGATGTATGGAGCTAGTATAGGTATGGGAAAGAGGAGAGAGAAACAGGAGCCAAAAACAAACCAGGGAAAAACACACACATATACACACACACCAAAAAAAGGGAGCTTGCCATTGGAGTGGAGAGATGAGAACCTGAGAAATGGAGAGAAGCAAAAAGGGAAAAAGAAAAAAAGCTAGATAAAAATTTGTAAAAGAAAATAAGTAAAAAAGAAAAGCCTAGAGCGGTCCCACCAGTGTGGCTGCAAAGACCAGAGAAGTATAGCCTGGCTAGAGGGTATATAGATGTCACACAGCACCAGGTATTCAGGAGACTGGAAAAGAAGGTAAGTATACAGATGAGAACAAAGAAATGAAGAAAGACAGAAAGGGAAAAGGAAAGAAAAAAGAAAAAAAAAAGAAAAGAAATGCCCCCTGGGATCCCACTTATGTGGCTACGTGTGGGGGAGTGGCTCCTAGGCCATGCAGTGCAGCCCAGCTAGAAAGGGATCCCAAGTGCAAAAAGTGAAAGAAAACAAAGCAAAACAAAACAAGAAGAAGAAAAAAAAAAAAAAAAAACACTTCCAGGGATCTCACCAGTGTGGTGTCATGGGCCAGGGGAGAAGATCCCCAGTTGAGCAAGGCTTCACAGCCTTTCAAGAAGAAGCAAAGATGGAACACAGAGCCAGGTGTTTGAGAGAAAGGAGGGGGAGGTGGTGGGAGGCACCGAAGAAGCCAAAAGAGAGGGAAAGAAGTTACACTAGCTCAGGGACCTGGCCAGTGTGGACAGGGAGAATCCAAGTTGCCCGGGGGAGAATCCAAGTTGCCCGGGGCAAAAGCAGTTGCCTCCTGGCCAAGAGACTGCAGCTGGTGGGAAGCAGAGGAGGTCGAAGGGGGAGGGAAAGAAGGGTGTGGGTTATGAAAGCAGATATAGCTCGTTACTGGTTGCTCTGACTCCTGCCGGGAACTTTGTGAAGCTGCTTTCCCGTACCCCCTGTCCTCTGATCTGCGATGTGGGTGGGGCAAGTCCAAGAGGCACAGACACTGCATTTCCTGGCAGGCTGAGCCACTGCATCCAGCCAGGAAGCTCGAAGGTAGAGCAGCAGGAAGAGGATAGGGGGGCGGAAAAGCATGTACTGCTGGTTGCTCTGTCTCCTGCTGGGAGCTCCGTGAAGCTGCTTTCCTGTGCTTCCTGTCAGCTGATCTCTGACAGGAATCCAAGATGGTGAATCCGTTCTGCATTAGCTGCTAAGGAACCTTGGCAAGTATCGATCCTCACTCTCAGTCCTCTGTCAGTTTCTTATTCCATTCAGTGTTTCTGTGAGTTCTTTATCTCGTTGTTTGACTCTTTGGGCTCCAGGAGTGATGTTTCCTCTGTTTTACTTAGTTTTTTGGGTCTTTGCTGTGGAGGGATGACATGGTGCTTCTGTCTATGGCGTCATGTTGGCCAAAGTCTCGTTTGACTTCTTGACTGTTGCTTTCATGGGTGTTGATTGTGGATCCAAGTAAAATGAAATTCTTGACAATGTCAAACTTTTCTCTGTTTATCATGATGTTTCTTATTGGCCCAGTTGTGAGGATTTTTGTTTTCTTTATGTTGAGGTGTAATCCATCCTGAAGGCTGTGGTCTTTGATCTTCATCAGTAAGTGCTTCAAGTCCTCTTCACTTTCAGCAAGCAAGGTTGTGTCACCTGCATAACACAGGCTGTTAATGAGTCTTCCTCCAATCCTGATGCCCCGTTCTTGTTCATAAAGTCCAGCTTCTTGGATTATTTGCTCAGCATACTCATTAAATAGGCATAGTGAAAAGATGCAACCCTGACACACACCTTTCCTGACTTTAAACCGTGCAGTATCCCCTCGTTCTGTTCGAACAACTGCCGCTTGATCCATGTACAAATTCCTCATGAGCCCAATTAAATGTTCTGGAATTCCCATTCCTGCAATGTTGTCCGTAATTTGTTATGATGCACACAGTTGAATGCCTTAGCGTAGTCAATAAAACACAGGTAAACATCTTTCTGGTATTCTCCGCTTTTAGTCAGGATCCATCTGAGATCAGCAATGATATCCTTGGTTTTATGTCCTCTTCTAAATCCAGCTTGAATTTCTGGCAGTTTCCTGTCAATATACAGCTGCAGCCACTTTTGAATGATCTTCAGCAAAATTTTGCTTGCATGTGATATTAATGATATAGTTCCATAATTTCAGCATTCACCTGGATCACCTTTCTTGGGAATAAGCATAAATATGGATCTCTTCCTGTCATTTAGCCAGGTAGCTGTCTTCCAAATTTCTTGGCATAGACCAGTGAGCACTTCCAGAGCTGCATCTGTTTGTTGAAACATCTCAATTCGTATTCTGTCAATTCCCAGAGCCTTGTTTTTCACCAATGCCTTCAGTGCAACCTGGACTTCTTCCTTCAGTACCATTGGTTCCTGATCATATGTTACCTCCTGAAATGTTTGAAAGTTGACCAATTCTTTTTGGTATACTGACTCTGTGTATTCCTTCCATCTTCTTTTGATGCTTCTTGTGTTGTTTAATACTTTCCCCATAGAAACTTTCACTATTGCAACTTGAGACTTGAATGTTTTCTTCAGTTTTTTCAGCTTGAGAAAAGCTGAACATGTTCTTCCCTTTTGGTTTTCTCTCTCCAGGTCTTTGCACATGTCATCATAATACTTTACTTTGTCTTCTCGAGCTGCCCTTTGAAATCTTCTCTTCAGCTCTTCATCTTTCATCATTTTTTCCGTTTGCTTTAGCTACTCGAAGTTCAAGAGCAGGTTTCAGAGTCTCTTCTAACATCCATTCAGGTCTTTTCTTCCTCTCCTGTCTTTCTAATGACCTCTTGCTTTCTTCATGTATGATGTCTTTGATGTCTTTCCACAACTTGTCTAGTCTTCAGTCATTAGTGTTCAACGCATCAAGTCTATTCTTGAGATGGTCTCTAAACTCAGGCGGATATACTCAAGGTCATACTTTGGCTCTTGTGGGCTTGTTCTAATTTTCTTCCATTTCAACTTGAACTTGAATATGAGTGATCGATGGCCTGATCTGCAGTTGGCCTCTGGCCTTGTTCTGACTGATAATATTGAGCTTTTCCATCATCTCTTTCCACAAATGTAGTCAATTTGATTCCTGTGTATTCCATCTGACGAGGTCCACATGTATAGTTGCCCTTTATGTTGTTGAAAAAAGGTATTTTCAATGAAGTCATTGGCCTTCCAAAATTTAATCATGTGATCTCCAGCATCGTTTTTATCACCAAGGCCATATTTTCCAGCTGCTGATCCTTCTCCTTTGTTTCCGATGTTGGCATTCCAATCACTAGTAGTTATCACTGCATTCTGATTGCATATTAGATCAATTTCAGACTGCAAAAGTTGGTAAAAATCTTCAATTTCTTCATCTCTGTCTTACTGGTTGGTGCCTAAATTTGAATAACAGTTGTATTAACTGATCTTCCTTGTACCTGTTGCCGTTGAGTTGATTCCGACTCGTAGAGACCCTATAGGACAGAGTAGAGCTGCTCCATAGAGTTTCCAAGAAGCACCTGGTGGATTTGAACTGCCAACCTTTTGGTTAGCAGATGTAGCTCTTAACCACTATGCCACCAGGGTTTCTGTCTTCCTTGTAGGTGTATGGATATTATCCCATCACTGACAGTGTTGTACTTCAGAATAGATCTTGAAATGTTCTTTTTTAACGATGAATGCAATGCCATTCCTCTTCAAGTTGTCATTCCCAGCATAGTAGACCATATGATTATCTGATTCAAAATGGCCAATACCAGTCCATTTCAGCTCACTAATGTCTAGGATATTTATGAGTTCCATTTCATTTTTTACCATTTCCAATTTTCCTAGATTCACACTTCATACATTCCACATCTTGATTATGAATGGATGTTTGCAACTGTTTCTTCTCATTTTGAGTCATGCCACATCAGCAAATGAAGGTCCTGAAAGCTTGACTCCATCCACATCAATAAGGTAAACTCTACTTTGAGGAGGCAGCTCTTCCCCAGTTGTCTTTTGAGTGCTTTCCAACTTGAGAGACTCATTTTCTGGCACTATATCAGACAGTGTTTTGCTGCTATTCTTAAGGTTTTCACAGGCTAATTCTTTTCAGAAGTAGGCTGTTAGGCCCTTCTTCCTAGTCTGTCTTAGTTTGGAAGCTCAGCTGAAATCTGTGTGCTATGGGTGACCCTGCTGGTATTTGAATACCAGTGGCGTAGCTTCCAGCATCACAGCAACATACGAGCCCCCACAGTACGACAAACTGACAGACTATAGTGTATATAGTATCGTGTAAATGAACTATAATTAGAGAAGTTATTTCCAAATTGGATCTCATGAGAGAATTTGAGATATTTGTCTCTAAAATGTCTTAGTTTTTTTTTTTTTACTTTTCTTCTACAGGGATTTTGTCAAGGTGGAATTTTCACTGTCAATTCAACTAGATCTCCTGAGTGGGCAAGGGTGACCTTTCAATGAGAACCCTTGCCCCTGATATTGTAAATGTTGTAACTTTATAGTTCTTTCCATTGCCTGCCAATGAATAATGTTTGTGGATTTTAAGAAAAGTGAACTGGGAAAGAGGAAGTGTTAAGTTAAGGAAAAACAGAAGAATGTCAGTTGAGAATATTTCAACTTGGCTAGTTTTGGAGAAGCTATTATAATATTAAGAGTCCCGGGTACTCGGTTGGTAACTGAAAGGTTGGAGGTTAAATTCCACTTGGCAGATTTCTTTCCCTATTCACACTCAGGCTTCTTAAAACAGTTTTCCACACTCTGCCTCCATTTTCTTACCACCCACTGGACTCACCCTCAACCTATCGCAATCTAGCTTCTGCATATCGCTCCACCAAAACTTCTTACCAGGGCTAGCAGTGGCCCATGTTTCACTCAATCTATTGAACATTTCTTGATACTTATCTTGCTTGACTCTCCCCAGTCAAGCCATTGACTTCTCACCATTGAGTTCTCAGAATGATTTCTTACTTTGACTTCCGTGGCTGAAGAGCCTTCTGATTTTCCTCTCCTTACTCTGAGGGCTTCTCCCCTTTCCCCCTTTCAGCCTCACGTTCCTCTGTTCATCCTTTGGATACGGAGGACCATTAGGGCTCAGTTTAAGACCCTTTGCTTTTCTCTTTCACTCTCCACGTGCCCCTGAAAGATTTTAACAACACCAAGCTTCAGTTACCATCTGTATTCTTTTGATTCTTAGAAAGACCTCTGATTTTTGCTTTTATTTCTATTTCAGTATTTTCTGTCTGGCACCAGCCACTCTTCTGGTAATAGCACCTGATTTTCCTCTGAGGAACTTCCTCTGTTCTTATTCACAACACATATGGTTTGGTCTTGTTATCTGACCCTTAAGTAATCCTTCATTCTATACATCTCATTTCACGAATTCCTTCAGGAATGGACACATGACAAGCTTGTTCAGGATTTTGTTCTCACTGTTGAGGAGAAGCTCCCTTTACCATGAGACCCGAACCTGAAAAGATGTAGCTTGGAGCTGCTGCAGCCATTTTGCCACATGAGGAGAAAATACCTCTGAGAATGGAGCAAACAGAGAGGAAGGATAAAGAAACCAGGGGGAGAGAAATAGATCCCAATGCCTCATTTGAGTCTCTGTATCTAGGCATATCTCTAGACCTCCACTGTCCAACATGGTTGCCACTAGCCACATGTGGCTATTGAATATTTTATATATTTTAATATATCTTATATTTATATATTATATATAACATAAATATATTAAATACATTGTAATATATTTTGGGTATGTTGGGTTAAATTAAAATATTATTATTCAAATTAATTTCATCTGTTTCTTTTTACTTTAAAAAAGTAAAGTGACTGCGAGAATTTAAAATTATTTCATTATATTTCTGTTTGACCTTGCTGCTTTAGGCTTCTCAGTTCCATGGCTGAAAAATGCCTTTTTTTGTTTGTTTAAACCTACAGTAATAAATATAGACAGCTAGTTGAAACCTTAAAAATCCTCATAATGCAACAATAAAATATATCTCCACCCCAATTCTTTCTCCTAGATACCAGTCCCAAATGCAACAAAATGTCCAGTGGTGCAGACTTTTTTTATAAAAAAACTTGCAAAGTTTCTTTAAAAATTGCCAGTAAATTTCTATCTCTACCAGTAAAGACATCAATTTATCTTTGGAGAAGACTTCCTTTGTTTCAGGAAAATAATTAGAAAGGATACTTTTGCGACCCCAAAGTAAAGCAAGCATGCATGCATCAGTTTTTGGAGAAGATTAGGAAGTCACACATTAATATAGATGTACGTGCCAAACTGACATGCTACATGTTTTGTTTAGAAATGCATATTTTTACCAGTATTGTGCCCTTGAAAGATTTTTTTTTCCTAAATGTGATTTTTTTTTTTAAACTTAATTATCTCTGTAGATTATTACCATTTTTGGAAGGTATATGTATGTGTACGTGTGTACGTAGGTTTCATCTTAAAACTCCTCATAGGCAGGCAGGAGCAGAAACCAGACGATGACAGGATGACAGGATGATAACAGGCATATCTTTACTTTAAGCTGGAGGTAGGGACCTAAAAAGGAACCAGATGGAAAATGCCAAAGTCTACCCTGAACTGAAAGCCCACATGTGGTATTATTTCAGGTGACATAATCTAGACTTTGGGAAGTCTAAAGTCAAATTTTGTGGTTCCTCTGTCTGAGCTCTTTGGGCCAGACCACACACTGTGAGTGAGAGTTGAGTTTTCCCCTGAAACAAATGGCTGTAAAGCTGAAGAAGAGACGCATTTTTCTTCTCTTGAGTGTCAGGAGTAAATCTGCTCTCTTGAGTAGGAAAAATATGGAAAGACACTGCTGTTGTGGGTTGGTCACCAAAATTTTACAGCAGGCTGAGGAGTCCAAGAAAAAGGTCATAGCCAGAAGAAAATCACTTATTAAAGGACAGTATCTTGAAGAAAGGGTAGAGCTAACATCTAAATTTTCCTTTTCTGTTCTGTAATTCCCTTCTAGTATCCCCAAGCTGCCTGTTGAATTTCGTTAGTTACTACTGCCTGGTTTCATGTGTGTTCTCTAAGGTTAAGGAAGAGATCTATATTCATTCTAGAATAAAGCAAAATGGAACGGAGAGAACTGAAGTGGTTCAGAGAAGCCAAATATGAGCTGGCCAGAACTGACTTACTTGCCGGGTCTGAAGTAGTCACCTGGAGAAACGATGACTGGTGGAGGTGACAAGCGCCTTCCAGGAGAGATTGTTATAACATGTGTGCATGATTAAGAAATTTCTTGAAATTACTTGGCAGAGAGAACTCTATAGAAAAATGAAATCCCTGTGGCCTATGGTCTCAGAAATTCTCAGATTTTGTTATGCGGGTATTAAAGGAGATAGTCCACGAGTAGCAGAACAGTGATGCCCACCAAATAGTCCATGTGCCTGTCACATTTCCTAGCACGTGTGCAGTTAGGTAAGACCATGTAGTTAATACTGTTGAATGGACCTATGAGGAGAAGTGAAAAACATAGGCATAATTCTGTAAACTCTCTTTCCCTACTGTGGTCACCAGGAAGGTAATATATTTCAGAGGGTATACCTATAAGATTAAGAGGTTGCCATCAACCTGGGTCCCTGTGTGAAGAAAAAGCCCTCCAACAGCCTCTTTTAACCACATAATTTGAATGAGAAATAAACCTGTGCGTTTGTTGAGCAATTGAAATTTTCCTTTTTTTTAAATTGCGCCATAACCTAGTCTATACTCATAGATATGATTACCATGGTGGCCTGATATATACATAAGACCAAAACCAAAAATCACACCTATTGCCACTGAGTTGATTCCGACTCATAGTGACCCTGTAGGACACAGTAGAACTGCCCCATAGTGTTTCCAAGGAGCAACTGGTGGATTCAAACTGCTGACCTTTCAGTTAGCAGCCAAGCTCTTAACCACTGAGCTACCAGGGCTCTGGTATATATAAAGTATATACAAATTAAACCCTTGATAAGCATTAGCTATTATGAAAGTCTGTGTCCTTCTTGGTTTCGTATCTATTCTTTGTCCTCTCCATGTTCTGAGATGTATCACAAATAGACTGAACCCTGCCAGCTGTATTTCCATCGTTCCTATGTTTGCTGGCTTCTAGCAATGAAAGGCACTGCAGAAAAAAAGGAGACCAAAAGGAAGTGAGAAGCCAGGATGTTTCTCTCCTCTTTCTGTCTTAGATGGCATCTCCAAAAGAAAGTGCATCTTTAAAGTGTTAAAGGAAAATAACAGACAACCTACAATTCTATACCCAACAAAAATATCCTTAAAAAATAAAAGACAAATAAAGATATATTCAGACAAACAAAAATTGATAGACTTTATCAGCATCAGAGCCATACTGAAAAAATACTAAAGCGATTTCTTCATGATCCCAGGTGGAAATACAGAAATATAGGAAGGAATAAAGAGCACAAGAAAAGGTAAAAACATGGGTAAATCCAAATGAACACTATTTGAAACAGTGACAATAAAAATGTCTTATGTGACTTTTTTTTTTTTTATGTGACTAAAAAATAATTCTATAAATTAAAGCGTTATAAAGCCCTTAAGTTGTCTGATTTGTTGGAAATGTGCTAACTTAAAAGGAACTCGAAGTCAAAAATACATGCTGTAATTACTAACCCATCCCTGTCGGGTCGATTTTAACTCAATAACTAGGTAACCATTAAAAGAGTAATAATATATACATAATTAACAAGATATTAGCAGGCAACATAGAATAAGAGCAACTTGATTAATCAAAAATGTGACAAGAAAAGGGAAAGAAAGGAGCAAATAATAGATGGAACAAAAATAGATTATAAATCTGTACCCAATATACCATTAAAATAAATTAAATGGATTAAACACACCATTTAAATAAATAAGACTTGATAAAACACAAACTCAATTATATGCTGCTTATCTGAGATACATCATAAATATAAAGATATTGATAAGTTGGAAGGAAAAGAATGAAAAAAGATAGACCACGAAAACAATAACCAAAAAAATAAAAGGCAAGAATAGCTAAACTAACATCTGACAAAAACAGATTTTTAAGACAAGAAATTTTTATAACAGCCTTCTAACTAGTCTCTTTTACTTTAGTTCATTTCCTCTAATCAAGTCTTTAGGGGTTTTCTAGAGCACTAATCTGATTTTATTATACTACCACTATTTAAACCCCTTCAGTGTTTTCCCATTGCCCCTAAAAAACAGCCGTAGTCCTCTCCATCATCTGCCCCTTGCCTTCCTCTCTAGCCTCACCTCTTGCAACTCCCTGGCATTTCCTCATGATTCAGCCAAAACAAAAGTCTTTCAGTTCATGAAAGAAACCAGACACTCTCTGTTTGGACTCCTCTGGGCTTCATACTTAACAACCCTTTTCCTCCATCTAGGACCACAACCCTACTCACCCTTCAGGTTTCAACACGCTGTCTGTTTCCAGACCTCCCCAGTTCCATAGCAAACAGAACACAACACAAACAGAAACTTGGAGAACATTTCCATATTAGGGCTTGACCTCTCTCTTCCTTACATTCTGGAACTTTGAGACTAACATATGAAAAAATCTTTGCTGGCCCTCTAAAGGGTGAGAAACCACATGGACCAGAAATGAGCTGTCCGGCTGAGGCCCTCATAGGTCAACCTGCCAACAAACCACAAGACATGTGAGTGGGGCCATCCTAGACCCCCCAGACCCAGCCAAGCTGACCCTGGTCAAAAGGAATACCCCAAATAGTTCGACTTCCCCAATCAACCCAAACTGTGAACTAAATTAGATGATGTTTTTTAAGCCATTAAGCTTTGGATAAATTAGTTATAGAGCAAAAGGTAACCCATACAATGGTCAATTCTTATGTGAAATCTCATAGTAAGTCATCATAATATCCTGAAATGACTCATTATTATAACCGAACTCTGAAATAAAAGCACTCCTTTTGGAGCAATTATACAAAAATAAACTGAAATCTGTATGCAGTTGCCACCTCTTATACCGACTCTCAACTAATAATTTTATACTTTAGTATGTAATTATGTTCTAGGGAGTGTTAACTAATAATATTCTTTGATACTTGCAACCTTCTGGGTTTTTCTGGGTTCTCATTGCTTCATCCAGTATGTAAGTTGACCTACCCCCGTGCTATAGCTCAGGTTTTCTCTTTCTAATCTTGCCACTTATTCATTAACTCTATAATTCTTATGGTTATTTGGACCCTGGCTGTCTGTGATAAAGAAAGCCATAGAGAGAATAACATTGTCTGCTCTTGACTCTCCTCTACAGATCTTTCTTTGAATCAAACTGGGGGTGGGGTGGGGTTGTGGGAATAATATCGTAACTACAGCTGAAGGTGGGGGAAAGACATTGGAAGTTATAATCAGAAAACTTGAGTTGGTAAGCAGTGGAACAGATACTCCATCTTTGGTACCAGAGATAAGCCATAATTCTCTCTGATCCTTAATTGCCCTTTATAAAGGAGGATAATAAATAACACAGACTTCACAGAGTTCATCGGAGTATGTCAGATAGTCTTGTTAATATTAGTACATTAAGTTAAGTAAGTAAGGTATTATTGAAAATCAGCAGTCCTTAAAACGTCAGATGGTTTTCTAGCCCAAAGTTGGCATGAAGCACAAGAGTGATGTGGTCCCTCCTCCATGTTGAGCGCCTGCAACTCCGTGCCCTCCCTTTGACTTCCTAAAGAAGCTTGTTTAGATGCATTCCAACTACTTTAACAATGGGTACTTGCTTTGTTGAGGCCCACGTATAGCTAGAAAATCTATACCCATCAATCAACTTAGCTTATAGCAGGTAACTTGCTTCTTTTGATAACATATAGGCAAACGAGCAACATAGAACCAATTTTTAAACCAATATCTTGGTTTTCCATAACAGACTAGAATGAATTGGGTTTGTAATAAGAGATATGAGTGACCACAGGAATTCTTTGTAATCAATTGATAATACCAATGGTAGAAAAGATATATATTTTTATGGGTATTTTTTCCCCTCTTGAAAGATGACATTGATGATAACACATTCAGCACCCTGGCTGAGAAAACTGACTCAGGGCTGTCTGCTTTTCAACACTGTGTCTCTCTATATGTCTTCTGTTTTTCTGGGCAGTAGGTTCAGCTCCTATTTCCAGGACCTTTCTATGTTGACAGTACTTTGTTACCTGAACTACAAGGTGCCTTTGCCCCACGCAAGTGGGTCTGTTCATCTGTCTATTGCTGTAACTTCCCAGCAATCAGCAAGGTCCAGCTTTCTACCTAATGATGACTGCGTTTTTTATTTGCCAGGCAGCCAGGCAGTATTTATCAATTTCCCTGCTGCTTGCTTTTAAGTGATCACTGATCTATAATTCCTCTTTAGTTTATCACTCAGCTCTACTTTATAACATGACTATTTATGAGGGAATATGAATGCTGGCTGGCCTTGGACACTTACAGCAACTGTTCATTCCAAGTGTTCCATTATTATAAATATATTTCATTCTCAACTCATCACAAGGTGGAAATAAATAGAATAATGAATTATCTCTATGGCTTTTCAGTTATGTCAGTTTTTTTTTCTCTGGGCTTTGGCTTCCCGGTCAGCCTACAAGTAAACTCTCAGCTAATAAGACACCAAAGAAACAGTTACTGGCTCTTTCTGAGATTCCAGTGTTCGGGTGAAAAGCATTCACTGGGTATGACTCAAAAATGGATGAAATGTCTACTGGGTTTGTATTCAAATACAAAGATTACATTTCAGTGCTGCCAAAACAAACATTTATAGGATTTTTCAAATACTCTTTCTCTTTATTGCCAAATATAATTTGCATTTGCTAAGTTTCTTTGTGTTTTGTTTTTTTTAAACATCTTGACATTTGAATCTCATGAGAGTCTATTAGGTGTTCCTTAATAAATTATTCTAAATCTCATTAATTTCTTATCTTCAAGGTGCTTCTTTAACGAAAGAGCGTTGAATTGTAAATTCTTTTCAAGGTATTTATTAGGAGGTATTGCTCTGTGACCTTTATGGCCATTATTTTGGCAGAACCATTATGAAAATAAACTTAGTTCCTAGGGCGTTTAAAAAGAAGAATGTACTCAGGCTAACTTTCCATCTAAAACCATCCAAAATATACTCTAAGGATAGAGAAGAGTCATTTTGTTTAGAAAATCAACCTTTTTAATTCTGCTTTTTTTTTTTTTTTCCTGCATAGACTAAACAAATAAGTCACCACAGGCCCTATGCATTTTTTCTATTCCTTTCTCTTGGGATGAAATATGAAATAATCTATGAAGTAATTTGATCCAGCAATTAAAAACAAGGACATGAATTACACTAACAACTGTCACACAGGAAGAATTAATTCCCTCATAACACTGCTTGATGTTACAGACCCTAGGTGATTACGAACAGATTGTAGTTGGAAAAGTGCCAAACCAATTCAGGTATCTCCAAAACACAGGGTTAAGCCTCGACTTGGAAACAGAACATTTTTTTACTACCCACAAGAGTATCTTTTTGCAGTTGGTGCGTTGATGTTCACCCAGTGATTACCTGATGCACCCAGAGATGTAGTCGTGCTTGGCATTGTGCATAGCAGTCCCCACTGATCCCTGCTTCTGAGAGTTACCATACCATTTATGGAAAGCAGACATTCTGGAGGCTGCGTGTCTAGAAATAATGTCTCCCATGTATGGATTATTGGCTGCTTGGATATAGTAGCACAGTCTGTGAATCAAAATAACAGACGTTAGCTTGCTGGTGTGTCATTGGGCAAAGTAGGTGGAAGACATGCATGTGTGCTACTTATTGGTAGAACTTTCATTTTTCCCAGTGGCATGAAGGTTCTATGGCCCCTTTCTGATACTTCATCATTTCTGCTCTAAGGCAAGGTAGCGAGGTCTTTTATTGAGAAATGTACCCTGCCATCCCCATTTCCAGGGATAATCCGGATGATCCAAACGAGGTACCTGACTTACATCAGAACCAATTTATGACAAAGTCTTCAGAACGGAACACCATCATAAGTCGGGGACTACCTGTAGTGGAAAGAACTTAATTTGGGGGTTATGAGATCTGGGTTTTTTTTCTTTAATTATTATAGAAGTAGTGCATAATAACTGAGGGTCCCTGGATGGTACAAACAGTTAACACTCAGCTGCTAACTAAAAAGTTGGAGGTTCAAGTCCACCCAGAGGTGCCTCCGAAGAAAGGCGTGGTGATCTACTTCCTAAAAATTAGCCATTGAAAACCCTGTGGTTCAAAGCAAAGACATAGACATTTCCGAGACACATCCAAACATCTTGAGGTACCGAGTTGCTGGGGTGAGAGGCTGAGGACCATAGTCTTGGGGGACATCTAGGTCAATTGGCATAACATAGTTGGTAAAGAAAACGTTCTACACCCCACCTCGGTGAATAGCATCTGGGGTCTTAAAAGCTTATGAGCAGCCACCAAAGGTGCATCTACTGGTTCCATCATGTTCTGAGCACAGGAGAAGGAAGAAGACCAAGGACACGAGAAAAATATTAGCCTAAAGGACTAAAAGACTACATGAACCACAGCCTCCACAAGCCTGAGCCCAGAAGGACTAGATGGTGCCCAGCTATCACCACTGACTCCTCTTACAGGGTTCACAACAGAGAGTCCTGGACAGTGTGGGAGAAAAATGTAGAACAAAATTCAAATTCACAGAAAAAGACCATACTTAACTGGTCTGACAGAGACTGGAGGATTCCGCCAGACTATAGTCCCCGGACACTCTGTTAACTCAGAACTGAAACCACTCCCAAAGCCCACTTTCTAGGCAAAGATTAGACAGGCCTATAAAACAAACAACAACACATGTGAGGAACATGCTTCTTAGTTCAATCAAATATACAAGACCAAATGGGCAACTCCTGCCCAAAAGCAAACATCAGAAGGTAGGAAGGAATAGGAACTGGATGAATGGACACAGGGAACCCAGAGTGGAAAGGAGGAGCAGGTTTCACATTGTGGGGATTGCAACCAATATCATAAAACAATATGTGCATAAATTTCTGAATGAGAAATTAGCCTGACTTGTAAACTTGCACCTAAAGCACAATTTAAAAAGAACAAAAAGGACAAGAGCCAGCCCAGTGCCCATGCTGAGAGGGCCATCCTGAGCTTGGGGAAGGCAGAGGGTCAGAAGCCCGTGTTGACAGCCTGATGGGCAAACCAACAGCCCAGCCCATATCTCAGGAACCTCTCGGGGTTCTCAGATGCCCTCTAGACTGTAGGCAGCAGCCAGGACCTTCCCTTCTCATGGGACTTTAGGGACAAACAGACCTGTGTTCAAGTCCAAGGTCTAAGACTGACTTGCTGGTTGGCCTTGGGCACTTTTTAAATCTTTCTGCATTCCTGTCTCCTCATCTGCAAAATGGGGTGATAATAGTACCTACCTCATGAGATTCAGTGGCTAAAGTCCCAATTCAGAGCCTGGCACTGAGCAGGTGATCTGGGGAAGAGAACCCTCCATGTTGGGACAATATGGCAGAGCAGCTGACCCCAGTCTGCGCACAACTGCCTCTCCAAAACCCTCAGCCCCATACAGAGCAAGTGGGTGAGCCAGCAGGGGGACTCCAGTTGGGTCAAGGTGACAAGGAGACAAAAGGAGCCTGATTTGCGTCCCCTTTGTCCCCTAAAATAAAGATTTTACCTTTTATAAGAAATGCAAAATACGTGTCCCTTTCACATATCTGATGCTCAGTAATAAATTTTTGCTCAATGAAAGTGAAAAAAGAAAACCCTGTGGGGCACAATTCTACTCTGACATACATGGGGTCACCATGAGTCAGAGCTGGCTCAGCAGCAACTGGTTTTAGTTTTTACATAATAATTTTTTTCTTTTTAAAGCATAGCAAAGGACAAAAAAGAAAACAAAAATCCTCCATAATTAATCTAGCCAGGGGTAGCCACCATGAACATTTTAGTGGATTTTTTTTAAGTCTTTTTCACATTTTTTGAGGTGGGAATAATTCTTGGATAATTTTGTATCCTGTTTTGTTTTGTTCTGTTTGCTTAAAATTTGTCAAATATAGTTTACCATGTCACTGAAAATCCTTCTGACATACAATTTACAGCATGATAATCTATCTTTTTGATGTCCCAGAATTTATTTAACCAGTTTCTTGACGCTGTTTTCATTTTAACCCCATGTTTGTATGTAAATCTTTGTCTTCAGATCTGCCTTTCCCTTTGGATAATTTTCTAATGGGGAGCTAGGGGCCAAAGGATAAGAATTTTTTTTGCAAGTTTCTTCCTCTTCAAAGATAAGTTTATCCCCTTCTCTGAGAGCAATACACACTACGAAAATGAACAAAAGTATGAAGAAGAAAACAAAATTACCACAATTTGGGCATACACGCACAACACTTTTCTTTTTTTTCTGCCTTCAATCATTCCTTCCTTCCTTTCTTCCTCACTCCCTTCCTCCTTCCCTTCTTTCTAAGAAAAACAATAGGATCATATTATTAAAAAATTTTTTAGTTTTTTTTTTCCACCTGGCACTATACTATGGACAGAGCCATGGTAGCACAGTGGTTAAGAGCTATGGCTGCTAACCAAAAGGTAATCAGTTTGAATCCACCAGCCACTCCTTGGAAACCCTATGGGGCAGTTCTTCTCTGTCGTGTAGGGTTATTATTAGTCAGAATCCGCTTGATGGCAACAGGCTTTTTTTGGGGGGGACGGTGCCGGTGTTTATACAGTGGACACAAAGGACATAATATTTTTAAGGCTCCTGCTATGCGTCAAACCGATTCCCAGAAAGGCCACATCAATGCCTACTTTCACCAGCAGGGTCTGAAAGTGACTTTCTCATTCCACGATTGCCATCAGCTATTTAATAGATTGAAAACAACAAAAAAGAACTTACTATAGTTTTATTTTGTATTTATTAGCACATTCATAAGGTTGAATGTTTTTTTCACTCTGGACCTTTGAGCTCCCTCTTCTGTGATTTGTCTGCTCCTTTGCCCATTTACTTGTTTCCATATTGATTTGTATGAGCTCTTTGTGTAAGAAGAAATTTGTGCCTTATTTGTATTTGCGACAAATGTTTTCTTCTGGTTTCTCGTCTCTTAGTTTTATCTAGGATTTTTTTTTTTAATTCAGGTTTTAAAAAATTATTTACTTTTTTCTTTTTGTTATTTTTCATTTCTAAATATAGACAATCCTTCTGCAACCAGAGAACCAATAAACATTCACCTTTCTTTTTTTTTACAACTTTAATTTTAATAAGTTTTATTTCAATATAGCTGGGAGGTATTGTGGAATATAGCAGAAGATTAAGATCTCCACTGAATTCTGTTTTCAAACGTCCAACCTCTCCTGTTAAATTGTCATGTTGTTCTTGATAGTTGCCAAGTCATGGAGACCTCGTGTATAACAGAAAGGAATGTTGCCCAGTCCTATGCAATCTTCATGATCACTGATGTGTGAAGGATGTTTGAAGCTGTTACTTCTCATTTTGAGTCATATCACTTCAGCAAATGAAGGTCCCGAATGAAGGCTTTACTCCATCTGCACCATTAAGATCGACTACACTGTGAGGAGGCAGCTCCTCCCTAGTTGTATTTTGAGTACCTTCCAACCTAGGGGGGCACACCTTCCAGCACTGTATCAGACAATGTTCTATTATAATCCATAGGATTTTCACTGGCTAATTTTTGGAAGTAGGTCCCCAGGCTTTTCTTCTTAGTCTATCTTTGTCTAAAAGCTTCACTAAAACCTGTACACCATGGATGACCCTGCTGGCATTTGAAATACTGGTGGCATAGCTTCCAGGTCATAACAATACACAAGCCACCACAGTAGGACAAACTGACAAACGAGTGATGGTCAATTGTCATAGCTCCTTACATACAAAGTTATTTTATGTCCAGAGGTCTGTTTCATAATTTTGCCTGCCCTTCTAGACTGTAAGCTTCATGTAGGCAAGCAGATTTATTGTAGTGTCACCTCATAACTATCATATACCACTCCCTGTCCAGTCTAATGAAATTCAAGGGAGCAAAGGAGAATTGAAATTCCTGCAGAAAATTGAAAGCCCAGCCCATGCTAAACTAACTTGTCAAAATATGTTCCCCTGACCCTAAAATGCTACCGATAAGAACAAAATACCATAAACTGTGACTGAAAAACAAGGAGGATAAGCAGAAATGTCAAATTCATAAATTGCAATTTTGTGTAAAAAGAAAGAAGTCTATTTGAAATTCAATTGAATTCTAGGTACGTAGTACTTTCCTAATGAATAACCATGGCCCTTTAATTTTATGTTAAATGTTTAATCATAGGGTTTTAATTCTCCTTATTACGGTTTTAAAAGAAAATGCAAATGTTTCATGTCCAGGCCATGCCAACAGTGGGGAGAATACACTTTAGGTTAAATTTCTCCAGAAAGAAAGGCTGGTTGACTCACTTGGGGTTCCAAAGTACAAGCTCATATGCGTTATTTGCTAAAAGATTTTTGATTTTTTTCAAAACTTAAAGCAGTAAAGCCATGTTGGGTTTTCACTCCTTGAATCCCTCTCCTTTTTAATCAAACATTAAAGGGGCTGTAATACCGTTGGCTGAAACTTGAGAATCAAGTCAGAAGATCAAGAAGAAATAAATCCTTTGCCATTGAGTCAATTCTGACTCTCAGTGACCCTAAGACAGAGTAGAACTGCCCCCATAGGGTTTCCAAAGCTGGAGGAGCCGTACTGGCATAGTGGTTAAGAGCTCAGTCTCTGACCAAAAGGCTGGAGGTTCAAATCCACCAGGCACTCCTTGGAACTTGACGGCACCTAACCAAAACAACAATCTTTATGGAAGCAGGTTGCCACATCTTTCTCCTATGAAGCAGCTGACGGGTTCAAACCAACCTTTCAGTTAGGGGCCAAACACTTAACCACTGCACCACCAGGACTCCCTGAGAAGAAATAAACAGCTTCATTTCTAAACAGTTTCAAGGATCCAGGGATGAAGGATCCCTGACTGTAGGATTAGGGTCCAAGTGAGGAATAGGCAGAGACTCTCACCAAGAATTTGTTCCAGGAAAAGTACAGTCACAAGTCACCAGATTTGCTTGAAGAGGTTATGTCACAGAACTGTCTTAGAAACTAATAAGTGGAAAGAGAAAATAAGCTCTCGAGCCTGGGTAACAATACCATTTGTATTTAGCACATTCTGGTAACACACAGTTCGCTCTTGCTTATTACCTAGAGCTAGCAGATTTCCTCTGAAATCACAACCAGCCATGATAAGACAGGACTGCTGATGCCTTACTCTGAAGTTACTAAAAACTCGAATTCATAGTTTGGTTAACCTAGCCATGCCTTGTGCCACAGTGTTAATGCGGAGAGGGTGACATTTGGAACCAAATTTTTGGCATCATGAAAATTCAAAACAAAAGCAATATTGCTGGCCAATCAAACCGGCGAAGCCATTCTGATTCAAAGACCAGATTTGCTGATTAAAAATCCACAATCAGATCGGGTTTGGGAGGATGTGAAGCTACATGGGACAAGCATTATGTATTAAACATTTCAAAGTTCTAATGTAGCCACTTGAGGTTTTCCACTGTAGCTTCTGGAGTCTCCTTTGAAGGGTATAAAGCTCTGAGTCTCCGTTGCTTATTACTGGAAGACGTTTGCCATAACAGTGCAAAGTTCCTAACAAGCTACATCTGAATGACACTGCAGATACATCACAATGCTGTTCATCAGCAATTACTAACTCCCTCAGTCCACTGGGTCTGTTAATATGTCTATTTGTAATATGGAGAAAAGATACCATAAAAGACAACCTAGCTTCAGACACTTTCATTGTGAAAGTGGTGGCCATCCCCATTTAAAACCTGGACCCCTAAGGGCAATCACAGAAAGCATCAAGTCACTTTTTCTATGTTGTAAAATGTGAAGTGTTTTTGGCAAAAAACAAATTTCTTCTTTTATAACCACAACCACTTCAACTAAATTTTCCTTAGAGTGGTCAGACTTAAAGGCCATCTACTAGAGAAGGAAGCCTGTCAGCCTCTATGTTTGCAGTAATACAGATCTGCCTGCTTATCTGACTTAAATCTCCTTTGTTCCTGCAAGGTAAGTCCATTTCCCGCTTCCCTGGGGCTATTCAGTGTCCAGAGCGCTGAGGCGGTTCTCCTGGAGATGAGACTATGGGCTAGCTTTATCTTTAGAGTATCTTTAAAATATAGATTATAAGGGAGAGGCTGACTACAAAGCACTGCAATGTGGTATTTAGAGAGCACCAGGCTCTGCAGACAGAAGCCTGCCACTACATTAATTCATCTCGCGCCGTTTTCTGTTCTCATTATAATTTTATCTTAGGAATTAATACATTCTGCCATTTTCTATTCTGGTTACAATCTAGAGAAATCCGTGAGGCTGAATACATTTTGTACCACTTTGTTCTGCTTATAATGTTAAGATGCTTTCAAGAATGGATTAGTTCAGTGCCACTTTCCCTACTTTATCTCGAGAACTTAAAACAGGTAGAAAACTACATCCCTTACTGACATGAATGTGTGAAGAAGAGAAAATAAGAAAACAGCTTTATTTGCCTTTTCTTTTTGCTTTTGCTTTTAAAGATGCTTTGACCTCCTTCAAATTTGAAAAGAACATACAAAGGGCATAAGAGAAATAGTGTTAGCCACATGACACAGGCCTTTTAGAAAGAATGAGTTCTCATCATGAGTCACTCTTTCCCCCAAATGAAGCAAATAAAAATCCTTCCATCAGGATTAGATAAAAAAAAAGAAGAGCCTAACAACTGACAATAAACAGCAATTCTAGTAAAGACTGAGATTTAGCAAAAAATAAAAACATTCTCTCAATACTACAATTATCAAGTGGTTAAGCCCTTTTGAAGATCATGGCACAACCAAGTTAATTTGGTCACCAAAATAAAACTGGTAAAACTGATTTTTACGTGGGATTAAACTCATTACCCTCCAGTAAATTCCAACTCATCGCCACCCTATAAGACAGAGTAGAACTGCCCCCACAGGGTTTCCAGGGCTGTAAATTTTTACAGAAGCAGACTGCCACATCTTTCTCCTGTGGAACTCTGGTGGGTTTGAACTACTGACTTTTCAGGTAGGAGCAGAGCACTTAACCAGTGTGCTACCAGGGCTCCCTGAATGGGGATTCCAAAGGGGTGAAAAAAATCATTGCCGCCCAGTCAGTTCCAACTCATAGTGAGCCTAAAGGACTGAGCAGAACTGCCCCAATGAGCTTTCAAGGCGCGGCTGGTGGATTCAAACTGCTGACCTTTTGGCTAGCAGCAGAGCTCTTAAACACTGTGCCACCAGGGCTCCACACCAGGATTAACCAAAACCCACTGCTGTCAAGTCTATTCCGACATATAGCAAACCCATAGGGTTTCCAAGGCTATAAATCTCTAAGGAAGCAGACTGCCAGATCTTTCTCCCATGGAGCTGATGGCGGATTCAAATCATCAACCTTTGGGTTAGCAGCCCATTGCTTTAACCACTGCACCACCAGCGTTCCTAGTATGGGATTTTTTTTTTTTTTTTAAAAAGCTAAACTCATTGCCAAGGTGTCAATTCTGACTCATAGTGACCCTGTAGGACAGAGTAGAGCTGCCCCATAGAGTTTCCAAGGAGTGCCTGGTGTATTCAAACTGCCGACCTTTTGGTTAGCAGCCGAGTTGTTAACCACTGAGCTACCAGGACTCCCTATTGGGATTCTGACTTATAGTAACCCTATGTACAACAGAACAAAACACTGCTTGGTCCTGTGCCATCCTCACATTCTCTGGCAGTCCCCTGTTGATACAGTGCTGCAGCCACTTTTCAATGATCTTCAGCAAAGTTTTAATTGCATGTGATATTAATGATATAATTTCCACATTCAGTTGGATCACCTTTCTTGGAAATAGGCACAAATACGGTTTTCTTCCAGTTGGTTGGCCAGGTAGCTCTGTCTTCCAAATTCCTTGGCATAGATGAGTGAGCACTTCCAGTGCTGTATCAGTTCACTGAAACATCTCAATTCGTATTCCATCAATTCCTGAAGTCTTGTTTTTTGCCAATGCCTTCAGGGCAGCTTGGACTTCTTCCTTCAGTACCATTGGTTCCTGATCATACGCTACCTCCTGAAATGTTGAACGTCAACCAATTATTTTTGGTGTAGTGACTCTGTGTATTCCTTTCATGTTCTTTTGATGCTTCCTGCTTTGTTTACTATTCTCCCCATAGAACCCTTCAATATTGCAACTTGAGGCCTAAATTTTTTCTTCAGTTCCTTCACCTTGAGAAATGCCAAGCGTATTCTTTCATTTTGGTCTTTGCGCATATCATTATAACACTTTGTCTTCTTGAGGTGCCCTTTGAAATCTTCTGTTCGGCTCTTTTACTTCATCATCTCTTCCATTTCCTTTAGCTATTCAGTGTTCAAGAGCAAGTTTCAGAGTCTTTTCTGACTTCCATTTTGGTCTTTTCTTTCCTTCCTGTCTTTTTAATGACCTCTTGCTTTCTTCATGTATCATGACCTTGATGTCATTCCACAACTCTTCTGGTCTTCGGTCATTAATGTTCAACATGTCAAATCTATTCTTGAGATGGTCTCTAAACTCAGGTGGGATATACTCAAGGTTGTACTTTGGCTCTCGTGGACTTGCTTTAATTTTCTTCAGCTTCGGTGTGAACTTGCATATGAGCAATTGATTGTGTGTTCTGAAGTCAGCCCCTGGCCTAGTTCTGACTGATGATATTGAGATTTTCTATTGTCTCTTTCCACTGATGTAGTCGATTTGATTCCTGTGTATTCCACCTGGCGTGGTCCATGTGTATATTCACCACCTAGGTTGTTGAAAAAGGGTATTTGCAATGAAGAAGTCATTGGTCTTGCAGAATTCTATCATGCAATCTCTGGCATTGTTACTATTCCCAAGGCCATGTTTTCCAGCTACCGATCCTTCTTTGTTTCCAACTTTCACATTCCAATCACTAGTAAATATCAATACATCCTATTGCACTTCGATCAATTTCATACTGCAGATGTTACTAAAAATCTTCTATTTCCATCTCAAGAATAGAAGAAAAATCTTTGGTCTTAGTCATTAGTGTGTAAATTTGAATAGTAGTCATATTAACTGGTCTTCCTTTTAGTCATATGGATATTATTCTTTCAGTGACGGTGTTGTACTTTAGGATAGGTCTTGAAATATTTCTTTTGATGATTCCACTTCAGCTCACTAATGCCTAGGATATTGACCTTTATGCATTCCATTTCATTTTTGATGATTTCAAATTTTCCTAGACTCATGCTTCCTACAGTCCATGTTTCATTTATTAATGGATGTTTGCAGCTGTTTCTTCTTATTTTGAGTCATGTCACATCAGCAAATGAAGGTCCTGAAAGCTTGACTCGAACCATGTCATTAAGGTTGACTCTACTTTGAGGAAGCAGCTCTTTCCCAGTTGTCTTTGGAGTGCCTTCCAACCTGAAGGGCTCATCTTCTAGCACTGTATAAGACAATGTTCCATTGCTATTCATAAGGTTTTCACTGGCTACTTATTTTCAGAAGTAGACTGCTATGTCCTTCTTCCTAGTCTGTCTTAGTCCGGAAGCTCAGCTGAAACCAGTGTGCTATGGGTGACCCTGATGGTATTTGAATATTGGTGGCATAGCTTCCAGCATCAGAACAAGATCCCACAGTATGAAAAACTGATGGACATGTGGGAACATGGGGATTAGGGGGGCCAAAAAAACGGAAAACTATGCAGTTTGGAGTAATATGACAATTTTGCTCTGTTAAATTATGGAACCAGTTCTTATTTTGACAGGACATCAAAGTGTGGTGATGACCACATTTGAACATGATGCCAAAAAATACAAGATGAAGCTAATGATTTGCCAGGAGAGGGCATGCATATTGAATACCATCTTAAGCTATTTTTTATCTGTACCAGTTGCCTCCACCTTCCTCCCAAATGCTCTAGACCCTTCAGTAGCCTCTCACCTGCTTCCCTCTTCTGTTGTCTAGAGCACTGATGGTGCGGTGGTTAAACACTTGGTTTTTAACCAGAAGACTGGCAGTTGGAATCCACCAGCCACTCCTTGAAAACCCTATGGGGCAGTTCTACTCTGTCTCATGCAGTAACTATGAATTGGGATTGTCTCAATGGCAGCATGTTTTGTTTTGTTTTTGTTGTCTGGGAAGCAAATTAAAGTTAACTGGCCCCAGTATCTCCAATTCAATGACCTTAATCAGCCCTAGACACATTACTCAGGTAAAAGCCCTGGATTTCCACCTATCTGGTCTCCTCTTTTATTCCCCTCGGAGGCTATTGCAGACTTTGGCTTCTTTTAAAAACTCCTTCATTTTCAATTTTTTCCTTACTTTCTGCAGAAAATCACACCTTCTCTTTGTAGAAAAAAGAGTGATCAGGTAGGACCAGCGAATTTTCTGTTCCTTTCCTACAAATGTATCTACAACTATACCTATCTTGGAAACCCTGGTGGCATAGTGGTTAAGAGCTATGGCAACTAACCAAAAGCTTGGCAGTTTGAATTCACCAGATGCTGCTTGGAAACCCGTGGGGCAGTTCTACTCTGTCCTAAAGGGTTGCTATGAGCTGGAATTGACTCAATGGCAATAGGTTTTGTTTGTTTTGCTTTTTTTTTTTTTTTTTTAATACCTATCTTCTCTCCCCTCCAACCAATTCAAGTAATAGTTGGATGTTCTTTCTTGCCTCTGGGGATCTCCTGTCCATCTGGCCACTGGTTCTTAACCACTCTACCACCAACTATTCCACCACCAATTACTCCACCACTTCAAGGGCCTTGCTTTATCAGTCATGGACACTCATTCCTGAACATTCAACCAATCCTCCTCCTAGGTAAGATGGACCCACAATCTCAGGTCTCTCTACTCCTTAAAATATAATCAATAAACATTTTTAATCCCAAACACCAATCGAATTACCTCCGTATTTCTTGTTTACCTTCACAGCCAAAATTCTTTCCCTCCACTAATTTCTACATTTTGCAACTTGGTTTCTGCCCCACTATGCCATCACTTTTCTGACCCTAGAGTTAATAATGGCCCCAGTATAAATACATCCAATAGATGTTTCCATCCTTATCTTAATTCTCTGCAGCGCTGACACTATGGACCACTTCTGCTTTTTTAAATTCTGTTTCTTTTCTTCAGGGACACTAAACCAGTGCCAATGGCCAAAAAGGTGATTCCAACTCATGGCAACCCCATGTGTGTCAGAGTAGAGCTGCACTCCATAGGGTTTTCATTGGCTGATTTTTCAGAAGTAAGTCACTGAGCCTTTCTTCTGAGGTTTCTTAGGGTAGACTCGAACCTCTAGCATTTCAGTTAGCAGAGAATTTGCTAACTGTTTACACTAAACATTATAAAAACCAAACCTGTTGCCAACCAGTCTGCGACGACTCATGGCAACCGTATAGAACAGAGTAGAACTGCCAGATAGGGTTTCCAAGGACCGGCTGGTGGATTCAAACTGCCAACATTTCAGTTAACAGGCCAGCTCTTTACCGTGTCAGCAGGGCTCCCACTAAACACTACACAAAAACTCAAAAACCAAAACACTATAGTCTCTTAGTTTTTTGCCCTCTTTATGGCTGCCCCTTCTCGGCTTCCTTGTTTCATCCTTTTGCTCTCCCCTAAAATGCTTCTGTGCCTCAGGGCTTCTCTGTCAGCCACTTGACCTTCATCCTTCCTACATGCTTCATGGATAAATTTGCCCAAATCTATGGCTTCTACATTTCTTGTATCTTTGTAACTTCCAAATCCAAGTCTTCCCTCCAGGCTTTCCTGCTGAGCCAGTGACTCACTCCCTTCTGTATCTGTCTTCATGTGTTGGAATAAACAGGGCTTCTAAAAAAAAAAAAAAAAAAAAAATTTTTTTTTTTTTTCTATTTCTCTTATAACATCACTACCTCCTCCTTAAGTCCCAGCCAGTTCCACCTGGGCTAGAAATGTTAGGGTAAGATATGACAGCTCCTGTCACTTTCTAAGTGAATGTTTCACTTTTCACAATTGACTGGTTTAATAAATAAATAAACACTTGAATGACTACATGGCTCAATTTCTGCTATTTCTCAAGCTTTTGTATTAGAACATTTCAGAATTTACCCAATTGTATCAGGCTGTCTTACAAATAACCTTAAAACATGCGATCACCAAGAATGGTTCCAGATCATAGAATCCCACCCATCTAACTTCCACTACATGAATACTCTCAAACTCTAAGTCTCTGGTTCTCGGATTGTGAACATAGCCATGATTTTTCATTGCGTAGAGTTCATCTTTGTAGAAATTCAAGCCGGATTTACAAGAGGATGTGGAATGAGGGATATCTTAATCCTCTAGTGCTGCTATAACAGAAATATCACAAGTGGATGGTTTTAACAAAGAGAAATTTTACTCTCTCACAGCCAGAATCCTGAGTTTAGGGTGCTGGCCCCAGGGAAGAGCCGAATTCAGCTCTGTTGGCTCTGGAGGAAGGTCCTTGTCGTCAGTCTTCCCTTGGTCTGGGAGCATCTCAGTGCAGGAAACTCAGGTTCAAAATGTTCAAAAGTTAAGGTGTCACTTTAAGGTCTAAGGTGCGCCTGATCCAAGTCATGGTGTTTCAATTGCCTCATATGCATGCAAAAGCTGGGCAATGAATAAGGGAAGACCAAAGAAGAAATGATGCCTTTGAATTATGGTGCTGATGAAGGATATTGAATATACCAGGAACTTCCAGAAGAACAAGCAAATCCGTTTTGGAAGAAGTACAGCCAGAATGCTCCTAAGACATGTTATAACTTTGGACATGTTATCAGAAGGGACCAGTCCTTGAAAAAGGACATAATGCTTGGTATAGTAGAGGGTCAGCAAAAAATAGGAAAACACTCAATGAGATGGATTGACACAGTGGTTGCAATAATGGGCTCAAGCATAACAACAATTGTGAGGGTGGCGTAGGACTGGGCAGTGTTTCCTTCTGCTGTACGTAGGGTCGCTGTGAGTTGGAACTGACTCAATGGCAGCAAATAACAACAACACCAGAGTTCACCTGATGATACTGGAACAAGAAAAGGAGATACAAGCAGGGAATTGTTCCAAAGATCAAAAAGCGGTTAGCTTAGCAGTAACCCTTCTTAGGAATTTCCTGGTAAGACTACTTTTGCCTGTCAGGACAGCAGAGAATTTAACATCTTAAAATCAACTCTCAAGACACTTAACATCCATTTTATACTTAGGGAAGATTTCAACCAGCTACAAGTGTATAATTTAAAAATTCAGCTTATTCAGCAGTGTGAATATGGAAAGGTAATTGCATGTCACCAATTTAGAAACATCAATCACAAGAGAAGTTGTCCAAGATCTCTCCTGGTGATTCACAGGATAAGGTTAAAGGAAAGGAAACATCTTTTACAAATATGTGAAGAAAGTAAACTAGAGTTATTTCTATCCACCGTTTATATTTAGTTGCCCCTTTTATTTCGAGGCTACACCATGGATGCTATTTCCCATATGAGGCTTAAATACAACCTGCAATAAACACAGACATGAACAAACTATGCCTCCAAAATGCCCACCTAAAGCCAATTTTAAAAGCTCTCCAGTGGAAGCTCTTTTGAAGAGACAGCATTGACTTCTTGTTGCCTGGATAAGCAATTTTTAAAATAAATCTACCATCTGAAAAAACTCAGGCTCAATGATACCCTTCAAAGGAGATACTTGATTCTCACTGGAAGTAGGGTAGCTGACTTACCATTCCCTCTTCTGTGCTCTGAACACAGATGGGACTTTAATCAAACATAATTTGAAATGACACCTGCTATTAAAATGTTATTCTGCATGCAAAGCAAGACTGTTTGATTGAACGTATGAATAGATATTTTTGTGCCTTCCACTCATTTTCTCTAAATTTCCAAAACAGGTTTTTCAACAGCGTAGGAGAAGAATAGTCCTTAGCAGCTCGGGGACCACCTCAAGCAGTAAAGGAGAGGTAGTTCACTCTCCCATCTCATTCAATCCCTGTTCTCAGCTGCACTAGTGACAATTAACTCTAGTTGTAATGGCAGCCAGGCTGATGAAGACTGTGGGCTGTTAGGGGTGGAGATCAAACCACTAGACACTCATTTCCCCAAAGACCATGGACCTTCAGGGGATTATAACTTTGTGCCTTTATATCCAGAACCAAAATTCAGCTGACAGACTAAAGGTTAACAGTTCTGTTTCCCATTACCAAGACGTGAAAACCAGTAGTTCCTATGTCACATTGTGATTGTTCTTGTTAGGTGCCGCCGAGTCAGTCCAACTCATAGTGACCCTATGGACAACAGAATGAAACACTGCCTAGTCCTGCACCATCCTCACAATTGTTGTTATGCTTGAGCCCATGTTACGATAAAAAAAAAAAACGCCTCCAAGAAATTCCTTGTTAAATTTCTTACTGCTTGAAGTTTAGAAAACATTCTCTTTCATGTGACACAACATTTTTGCAGGAAAATAAGTTTTAGAAATGGTAAAATAAATAATAAATAATAAATAAAAGGAGGATGCGTTTCAGCAAGGCTATAAGATACTATAACCCTGTTCTGGCATATTTAAATTAAAAAAATAATAATAATTTTGTATATATATCAGCTCCAAGAAGCAAAAACAAAACTCCTTATTTTCCTACTATAGTACAGTTTACCTCAGTAGCTAGAAAGACTATAAAATTTTTCTTTTGCATTTCTTCATCTAACAACCCTTCCAACAATGTATGTAAAGTAGGGGCATAAATACATTGTTTATTTAAGACTGAGCATTCAGTTATAGTCTAGGGATTTCTACAGAAAGTTGGTAAGTGGATCCCTGGGGCAATGGAAACCAGATTTTTTTGGTTCCCATCAGACTCATTTCCAAACCCCATAGGGGTTTGTCAAGATGGGCTTCAAGTGTCTTGATCCTTTCAGACTCCAATTAACTTTTACTGTTATATTGGTCTTAATCCAGGCTTGTGTTGCTCATCTCCAGTGAAAAGAAAACCAACACAGGAAATGAGTTTAAGCGAAGTGGTGGCTGAGAATTAAAAAAAAAAAAACACTGGTCCCCGAGAGAGAACAAATACTCTAAGCTTCTTTGACTGTTACAAACAGAATGTTTGATAACCTCACAGTACCTGAGCTAAAGGGTGACAACAAAGGTAGGTGCCCACCCAATGGCTTTGATGGAATCAGGGATCTTACTTGGCAGGCCTGCTAGAGGCAAACAGATCTTTATGGCACACATCTAGAGACCGGGGAGGGTTGGGGGAGAGCTGGTTGCCTTTACCACTACCCCTTACCTTTTTTCTTCCTTGCATTTATTTCTCTCTCATTTCACTCTTACGGAGCCAGCTCTGAGGCTGTAGTATAAAGAGGGTTGACTATGTAGCTCCTGTCAGCCACCTGGAAGCCTTCAACCACAACCAGCTTTACTTAAACCCATGGCTGGCTTCAAAAGGGAAGGCCATGGGAAGAAAAGAAAGAAAAAGAGAAAGAAGCAGTAGATAGCAATCAGGCGGCTCTGAAGTTTTTACATAGGAGATACTGATTCCACATCAACAAACCAAACAGCACTTTAAAGGGGACCTTGACTTGAGTCAATTATGAGTAATAATCTTTGAACAGGGCAACTGCAGCCAGTCATGCACTTTAGCAAGGCTTAGACTACTAAACAACGTGGCCGAGGTGCCCTCTTAGTGTCTATTACATTCCGTTTGTATAAATCCCCGTAACGTTTTTTAAATTTTGTATACATGCTAAACATACATTGTCTTTTCTGTGGATGCAAATGCTCATATGTATTAGCTAACATTTATTAATGCTGACTGTATACCTAGTGGAGTCCACGGGTAGTGCAAATGGTTAAGCAGTCGGCTACTAACAGGAAGGTTGGTAGTTCAAATCCATCCAGAGGAGCCTTAGAAGAAAGACCTGTTGATCTTCTCCCAAAAGATCACAGTCATTGAAAACCCTATAGAGCACAGTTCTACTCTGACACACATGGGGTTGTGAAGAGTTGGAATGGACTCGATGACAATTGGTTTAGTCACACTCAGTGTTGTACTAAGCCCTTTACCTGTCTTAAAAAACCCACTGCCGTCAAGTCGATTCCGACTCATAGTAACCCTATAGGACAGAGTAGAACTGTCCAATAGAGTTTCCAAGGAGTGCCTGGCAGATTCGAACTGCCCACCTCTTGGGTAGCAGCCGTAGCACTTAACCACTACACCACCAGAGTTTCCACCTGTCTTACCTGAGTTTGTTTTCACAACAACCGTGAAAGAAAGGTCCCATTAGTATCCTCATTTGTGAAATATCACATAATTCCCTCATTAGCTGATGTGAACACTGAGGCTTAGGGAGATCATGTGACTTGCTCAGAGTCACCCAGCTAGTAAGTGGTGGCAGAGTTCGGACTCAATCTCAGATATGATTGACCCCCAAACCATTTTCTTAATCCTTACCCAACTGCTTTGAGAGCAAATCTCAAGACAATTTATCTGAGTCTCAGATTCCTCAATCAGTTTAATGAGGGGATTGGATGATACTATCTTCCAGTTCTGAAATGATCTGTTAAATAAAGTCCTGCTAACTTAGCAGGAAAAGAAGTGCTCCTGGGCCCTTCTCCATCAGCTCACTGAAAGCCCTGACATCTCTACTTCAAGGGGCAGGACAGCAGCAGACAGCTTTGATCTTGATTAAGAAACAGTTCAAGATTTACAACTAGATCTCAGTCTTTTGGTTAGAACTCCAGATATGTTAGTGAATAAGCGTATCCGTGAATTCCCACTGCATGTAGCGAATCTTAGAATGCCTACCTCACTATCTTAAAGAAGTCCCTCCCTAGATCTCATGTGCACCTCTGGCTACACTCTTTCCTTGCTCCCTCTTATAGCAAACTCCTCATAACAGTGGTCTGTACTTGCTGGCATCACATCCTCATCTCTCCTTCCTCAACCTACTCCGATCAGGTTTGTGCCGCATCATTCCCCGGAAATCTCTTTTATCAAGGTCACCTACAACCTCCAGGAGGTTCTTCACCTGGCTAGGCCTGGGAAAAACAAGGAGCACCATGATAAGAAGAGTGGGTACAGATTCGACACAACAATTTATGTACTAGTCTCATCAAAAATCCTATGCTAATTGCAAAAAACAAATACACATCGTTAGCGATACATTATTTTTCATAAATTATCTTATTATCACAAGAGTTTCTTTGCTTTATTATACTGGCATTTCTTGTATTCAAGAAAATTAGTAAGTGGATTTTATTTGAATAAATGAACTCTCCTTTTTCACTAGTGCTACCTATCACTCTAACATATTCTGATGATATTCTGAGACTACGTCAAAGTTGTCGAGGCTGCCTAAACTAAAGAAAATCCCAATGTTTTATAGTTATAGCAGCCATCTAAATTGCCTTCCTCATATTTAGGTATGAAAGCAGGTTACAGAGTATATTAGATTCCTAGGGTTGCTGTAACAAAATATCAAAAATTGGGTAGCTTTAAACAACAAAAATTTATCCCTCAAAGTTCTGGAGGCTAAAAGTTCAAAATCAAACTGTTGGCCAGACCATTCTCCCTCCGAGGTTTTAGGTAAGAATCTGTGACATACCTCTCTCCTAGCTTTTGGTGGCTTCTGGAAATCCTTGGCATTTCTTGGCTTGTAGCTTCATCGCTCCAATCTCCACCTCCATCTTCACCAGGTCATCTTTTGTCTGCATCTGTCTCTGTGTCTCTTCTCGTCTTCTTATAAGGACACCAGTCGTGCTGGATTAGCGCCCATTCTACTTCAATATGACCCTGTGCGAACTTACCTAATTGCACCTGCAAAGACCATATTTCTAAATAAGGTCACACTCACAGGTATCAGGGTTAAAACATCAACATATCTTCTTTTGAGGGGGGCGGAAGCACAAGTCAACCTTCTGATTTGCATAACATCACAGATGGTTTGGGGACTAAAAACCAAGTCTCAGAACTCAGAGTCATTCTGTAATACCATGTTCCCTTGATGCGTTTCAAAAGAGGAGCGGATTTAATACAATGCAATGTCCCTTGTATTAGTCAATACACGATAAGATGATAATCAAAAGGGGAATTCTGAAGCTCTCCTCTAGCCCATCTGTTCCCAGCACACGTTTTCACCACGTGGGAAGTGACCCCAGGCCATTTCTAGATATGGTAGCTAAAGTACTTGGCTTTCCAAATGTTCTACCATGTTTTTAACTTAGATCAAATTCAAGGTTATACGAACAATAATGCCTCTCTTATTCCTTTGCACCCTGATAAGCTTTCTTGACATGAAATAAATGGGAGGTGGATCGCAATCCAGTGCGCCAGGAACTTCACCGCCTTAAAGCTTGTCTTAGTGACACCTTAACTTTCACCCGAGTTTTCCCAAAGAAATGTGAATGTCCATGTATGAGTGTCACCATCACGAATTTCCAAAGTGTTTGTACCATTTGACATTCCCACCAGCACTGTAGAAGTGTTCCATCTCTCCACAGCCTCTTCAACATTTATTATTTTTTGGATTAATGCCAGCCTTGTTGGAGTGAGATGGAATCTCATTGTAGCATTGATCTGCATTTCTCTAATGGCTAATGATCGTGAACATTTCCTTATCTATCTGTCAGCTACCTGAATGGCTTCTTCAGTCAAATGTCTGTTCATATCTTTTGCCCATTTTTTAATAGGGTCATTTGTCTTTTTGCAGTTGAGTTTTTTGCAGTATCATGTAGATTTTAGAGATCAGGCGCTGATCAAAAATGTCATAGCTAAAAACTTTTTCCCAGTCTGTAGGTAGTCTTTTTACTCCTTTGGTGAAGTCTTTGGATGAGCATAGGTGTTTAATTTTTAGGAGCTCCCAGTTATCTAGTTTTTCTTCTACATTCTTTATAATGATTTGTATACTGTTTATGCCATGTATTAGGGCTTCTAACGTTGTCCCTATTTTTTCTTCCATGATCTTTGTCATTTTAGATTTTATATTTAGGTCTTTGATTCATTTTGAGTTAGTTTTTGTGCATGGAGTGAGGTATGGGTCTTGTTTCATTTTTTTGCAGATGGATATCCAGTTATGCCAGCACCATTTGTTCAAAAGACTATCTTTTCCCATGTAACTGTTTTGGGGCCTTTGTCAAATATCAACTGCTCATATGTAGATGGATTTATGTCTGGATTCCCAATTCTGTTCCATTGGTCTATGTATCTGTTCTTGTACCAGTACTAGGCTGTTTTGACTACTGTGGCAGTATAACAGGTTCTAAAATCAGGTAGAGTAAGGCCTTCCACTTTGTTCTTTTTCAGTGATGCTTTACTTATCTGGAGCCTCTTTCCCTTCCATATGAAGTTGGTGATTTGTTTCTACATCTCTTTAAAAAATGTTGGAATTTGGATCGGAATTGCATTAAATCTATGGATCACTTTTGGTAGAACAGACATTTTATAATGTTAACTCTTCCTATCCATGAGCAAGGTATGTTTTTCCACTTCCGTAGCTCTTTTTTGGTTTCTTGCAGGAGTGTTTTGTAGTTTTCTTTGTATAAGTGTTTTATATCTCTGGTAAGATTTATTCCTAAGTATTTAATATTCTTGGGGCCTACTATAAATGGTATTGATTTGGTGATTTCCTCTTCAATGTTCATTTTGTTCGTGTAGAGGAATCCAACTGATTTTTGTATGTTTATCTTGTATCCCAATACTCTGCTGAGCTCTTCTATTAATTTCAGTAGTTTTCTTCAGGATTCCTTAGCGTTTTCTGTATATAAGATCATGTGATCTGCAAATAGAGATACTTTGACTTCTTCCTTGCCAATCTGGATGCCCTTTATTTCTTTATCTTGCCTAATTGCTCTGGCTAGGACCTCCAGCACAATGTTGAATAAGAGTGGTGATGAAGGGCATCCTTGTCTGGTTCCCAATCTCAAGGGGAATGCTTTCAGACTCTCTCCATTTACAATGATGTTGGCTATTGATTTTATATAAATGCCCTTTATTATGTTGAGGAATTTTCCTTCTATTCCTATTTTGCTGAGAGTTTTTATCATGAATAGGTGTTGAACTTTGTCAAATGCCTTTTCTGCATCAATTGATAAAATCAAGTGGTTCTTGTCTTTTGTCATATTTGATTATATTAATTGTTTTTCTAATGTTGAACCATCCCTGCATACCTGGTGTGAATCCCCCTTGGTCATGGTGAATTATTTTTTTGACATGTTGTTGAATTCTATTGGCTAGAATTTTGTTGAAAATTTTTGCATCTGTGTTCATGAGGGCTGTAAGTCTGTACTTTTCTTTTTTTCTGGTGTCTTTACCTGGTTTTGGTATCAGAGATGTGCTGGCTTCATAGAATAAGTTTGGGAGTAGTCTATGCTTTTCTATGCTCTGAAATACCTTTAGTAGTGGTGGTGTTAATTCTTCCCTGAAAGTTTGGTAGAACTCTGCAGTGAAGCCATCCAGGCCAGGGCGTTTTTTTGTTGTTGTTGTTGGGAGTTTTTTGATTACCTTTTCAACCTCTTCTTTTGTTATGGGTCCATTTAGTTGTTCTACCTCTGTTTGTGTAAGTTTAGGTAGGTAGTGTGTTTCTAGGAATTTCTTTTAGGTTTTCAAATTTGTTAGAGTACAATTTTTCATAGCAATCAGCTATGATTCTTTTAATTTCAGTTGTATCTGTTGTGATATGGCCCATCTCATTTCTTATTTGGGTTATTTTCTTCCTGTTTGTTTTTCTTTTGTCAGTTTGGCCAGTGGTTTATCAATTTTGTTGATTTTTTCAAAGAACCAGATTTTGGTCTTGTTAATTCTTTCAATTGTTTTTCTGTTTTCTATTTCATTTAGTTCTGTTCTAATTTTTATTATTTGTTTTCTTCTGGTGCCTGAGGGTT
Organism: Loxodonta africana; assembly: GCF_030014295.1. NCBI lineage: Eukaryota > Metazoa > Chordata > Mammalia > Proboscidea > Elephantidae > Loxodonta > Loxodonta africana. The sequence continues at coordinate 66,207,245 of NC_087343.1, forward strand.
TCTTTTGTTGCTCTCTATTTGTTCAAGTTGTAGGGATAATTTTTTTATTTTGGACCTTTCTTTTTCTTTTTGGATGTTTGCATTTATTGATATAAATTGACCTCTGAGCACTGCTTTCTCTGTGTCCCAACGTTTCTGGTAGGAAGTGTTTTCATTCTCATTGGATTCTATGAATTTCTTAATTCCATCCTTAATGTCTTCTATAATCCAGTCTTTTTTGAGCAGGGTGTTGTTCAGTTTCCAAGTGTTTGATTTCTTTTCCCTGCTTTTTCTGTTATTGATTTCCGCTTTTATGGCCTTATGACCTGAGAAGATGTTTTTGTAATATTTCAATGTTTTGGATTCTGCTAAGGCTTGCTTTATGACTGAATATGTGGTCTATTCTAGAGAATGTTCCATGTGCACTGGAAAAGAAAGTATACTTGGCTGCTGTTGGGCGGAGTGTTCTGTATATGTCTATGAGGTCAAGTTGGTTGATTGTGGCACTTAGATCTTCCGTGTCTTTATTGAGCTTCTTTCTGGATGTCCTGTCCTTTACCAAAAGTAGTGTGTTGAAGTCTTCTACTATTATTGTGGAGCTGTCTATCTCACTTTTCAATGCTGATAGAGTTTGTTTTATGTATCTTGCAGCTCTGTCATTAAGTGCATAAATATTTAATATGGTTATATCCTCCTGGTATATTGTGCCTTTAATCATTATATAGTGTCCTTCCTTATCCATTATGATGGATTTAACTTTAAAGTCTATTTCCTCATAAATTCATATTGCCACTTCTGTTCTTTTTTGATAGTTGTTTGCTTGTTATATTTTTTTCCATCCTTTGAGTTTTAGTTCATTTGTGTCTCTAAATTTAAGGTGTGTCTCTTGTAGGCAGCATATAGACCGATCGTGTTTTTTAATCCATTCTGCCACTTTCTGTATCTTTACTTGTGCATTTAGTCTATTTACATTCAGGGTAATTATGGATAGGTATGAATTTAGTGCCATCATTTTGATGTCTTTTTTTGTGTGTTGTTGACTGTTTCTTTTTCCCACTTAATTTTATGTGCTGAGTAGATTTTCTTTATATATTGTCCTTTCCTCGTATTCGTTGTTGGTTTTGTTTCTGCTGAGTCTCTTCATTTTTCTTGTATTTTCTTTTGATGTGTAGTATAGTTTGTTTCCTTTGTGGTTAACTTATTATTTACCCCATTTTTATAAATTTAAACCTAACTTTTATTTGTTTGTATCACCTTACCTTCCTCTCCATATGGAAGATCTATGGCTACATTTCTTAGTCCCTCTTTATTGTTCTAATGTTGTCTTCTTTTATATAATAACATCGCTGTTACTCTGTTCTGAGCATTTTTTTAAATCTTGATTGATTTTTTTGATTATCCTGTCTGGGCGGACTTCTGATTTCTCTGCCCAGTGTTCTAGTCTTGGGTTGATACTTGATATTATTGACTTTCTAACCAAAGAACTCCCTTTAGTATTTCTTGTACTTTTGGTTTGGTTTTTATGAATTCCCTAAACTTCTGTTTATCTGGAAAATGTCCTAATTTCACCTTCATATTTGAGAGACAGTTTTGCTGAATATATGATTCTTGGCTGGAAATTTTTATTCCTTCAATTTTTTATATAAATCATCCAACTTCCTTCTTGCCTGCATGGTTTCTGCCAAGTAGTCTGAGCTTATTCTTATTGGCTCTCCTTTGTTGGTGACTTTTCGTTTATCCCTAGCTGGCAAATTATCTTTTCCCCCACTTGCAAATTTTTTCCTTCTCCAAGGCCAGGAGGATGGCTCTAGGCACTCAACAGGGCCTATCTCAGGCCCAGGGAATTCAGCCACTGAAGCCGGTTTGCGGGGGGGAGGGGTGGGGGTGGGCAGTAAAATATACACAAGTACTTAGCTTTTGCTGAGATCGCCGTTCTTCTCTGGTTCTGGAGCTGTGAGTAGGTTGTGTGGCTGTCTGCTGCTCCCTGAGGAAACTGTGGCCGAACACTAGTACCAGCCCGCTGCCGCCTCTCTGGGAATGGTGCCTGAGGGCTCCCCATGATTCAGGTCCAGTAACTCCTCCCCACTTCTGAACTGTCTCTTCCTCCCCCGACCCTCTGTTTGTTTTAAGCTTGCCTTTGATGCTCAGGGCTCCTAGCTTGTCATAAATATACTCATTTCACTTGTTTTTTTGGGTCTTTGTTGTAAAGAGGGCTCGCCAGAAGCGTCTGTCTATTCCACCATCTTGGCTCCACCTGTCTTGGCTTTTTTTGTTGTTGTTATTAAACACACCAGAGATTATGCAGATCATTCTTTAGAACAGGAAAGTTTGAAAGCAAATTTTCCTAGATGCTCTTGGTCGAAGGAGCAGTAGGGGACATAGATCTTCCACCAAATCCAATTTGATCTGGTCATGAGCCAGCTAGTGTCTGGAAGGGATGGCATTGGTGAGATGTAAAGATGTTCCCTTTAGCAGAAGAGATTGGCTTTATAAGAATGAGCAATTTTTTTTTTTTTCTCTTCCATTAAAACATGGTACCACACTTAACATGGGTTGGGCAGTGTATTTTTGACCAAAATCTTGTTTAGGCTCTGAAATTAACAACAACAACAACAGGGGTGGAGGGGAAACTAATCTCCTCCATCCCCCTGCATGTCAGAACAGCAGGTGTGCCTATTTTCAGAGGTAAGTGAAATATTTGCCAAATCATTTGGCACATCTCGACTCAGAATGTGCCAAATTACCTGTCAAGGCTAAACCGCCTTTTCTTAGAAAGATAAGTGTCCCTCCATACACATTTGCATGGACCTACAGTGCCATCCGGTGGCTCATTATGTTGATCACAAGTGTGCAGGCCTCCAATTGTCTTCTAGGGCTTGGATCTAAGCTGACCACCCTTGCTTGACCATTGGTTCCTTTGGTACTCAGAGCTTTTGAAACGTGGTAAGGTACAATGTGTGCTTTTGAATGAGCTGGGTTGGAGGAGAATGGTGTCAAAACTTGGACATCATGTCTATGGTGCTCTGAGTGAGAATGGGAGCTCCCTGTAGAATTTTCCAACCAGGGCTTTAAACTGGTTCATTCCGATTCAAACCCCTGATGAGAATTTGGATTTCTAATAAGTTCCTTACTGAGAATTTGCATTTCCACCCCAGATACACTGAATCAGAATCTACATTTTAACAAGGTCCCCAGGTGATTCTTACGTATAACTTCCTGGGAACTTGTTAGAAATGCAAATTCTCAGCAGGGATTTGAACCAGAACAAAAAGGTTCATAGCCCTGTTTCCAACTAGCAAACATCCAAATGCCTTCTTCCATTGAATCAACACCAAGAGAAGTCTGCTAACACACCCAGATCCCTGTATTTAAGTTCCTGGGCTTCCTCACCTTGTATTATGGGGATTGGACCAGCTATAAGCACGGTAAACTACTTTATTTTACTTACACTTGATAAAGAGTCTCAAGTTTTTAATTCTCTCTTGTCCAATTGCTCCCTTAAAATGTCCTTTCCAAGGTGCAGTGTTTCTCTTTTAAAAAAGAATACAAAGAGGCTTGGGCCAAATAAGATTATAAAAAGTAGGTAAAGAAGAAGAAAGAGAGAAAATGAAGGATGAAGGAAGAGAAAAAATACAGGCTTGATTCTCTTAGACAACTGAATGGTCAAGTTGACCCTACCTCTTCTAATGTCAGTTTCTATAAAATGCAGAGCAAATAGGGCTGCCAATCACATGGTAACAGCAGCAGCTGTGTATTGCCACAAAGAGATGCCTTTTGGATAATAGCTGTGTAATGCTTGAGACAAAGCATGGAGCTGGACCAACCAAAAGCACTGGAAACTCCTTTACACATTCATGCCATGTTGGTTCTGAAGAGGTCAGAGCTCTCACTGGGGGAACGTTACAAAAAGGAAGCAAGATTCTGGATGGAATTTGCAGTTGTCAGTTTGTCGTACTGTGGTGGCTTGAATGTTGCTATGATGCTGGAAGCTATGCCACCGGTATTTAAAATACCAGCAGGATCACCCATGGTGGACAAGCTTCAGCAGAGATTCCAGATTAAGATAGACTAGAAAGGTTGGAAAGCACCCAAAATACAACTAGGAAGAGCTGCCCCCTCAAAGTAGAATCCATCTTAATGACGTAGATGGGGTAAAGCTTTCAGGACCTTCATTTGGTGATGTGGCATAATTCAAAATGAGCAGAAACAGCTGCAAACATCCATTAATAATCAAGATATGGAATGTACAAAGTACGAGTCTACGAAAATTGGAAGTCATCAAAAATTAAATAGAATGCATAAAAATCTATATCCTAGGCATTTTTTTTTTTTTTTTTTTTTTAGGCATTAGTGAGCTGAAATGGACTGATATCAGTCATTTTGAATCAGACAATCATATAGTCTACTATGCTGGAAATGACAAATTGAAGAGGAATGGCATCATATTCACTCCAGAAAAACATTTTCAGATCTATCCTGAAGTACAACAATGTCAGTGAAAGGATAATATTCCTTCTCCTACAAGGAAGACTAGTTAATACAACTATTATTCAAAGTTACACATCAACCACTAAGGCTAAAGATGAAGAAATTGAAGATTTTTACCAACATCTGCAATCTAAAATGGGTCAAACATGGAATCCAGATCCATTGACAATTACTGGTAATTGGAATGTGAAAGTTGGAAACAAAGAAGGATCAGTGGTTGGAAAATATGACTTTGGTGATAGAAATGACACCGGAGATCGCATGATAGAATTTTGCAAGAACAACAATTTATTCATTGGAAATACATTTTTTTTTTAAACAACATAAATGTTGACTATACACCTGGAACTCACCAGATGAAATACACAGGAATCAAATCGACTCCATCTGTGAAAAGAGACAATGGAGAAGCTCAATATCAACAGTCAGAACAAGACCAGGGGCTAACTGCAGAACAGACTATCAATTGTTCATATGCAAGTTCAAGTCAAAGCTGAAGAAAATTAGAGCAAGTCCATATGAGCCAAAATATGAACTTGAGTATATCCCAACCAAATTTAGAGGCTGTCTCAAGACTAGACATGATGTAATGAACACTAATGACCGAAGACCAGACGAGGTGTGAGATGACATCAAGGACATCATGCATGAAGAAAGCGAAAGGTCATTAAAAAGACAGAAAAGAAAGAAAAGTCCAAAATGGATGTCAGAAGAGACTCTGAAACTAGCTCTTGAACGTATAGTGGCTAAATCAATTGGGAGAAATGATGAAGTAAAAGAGCTGAACAGAAGATTTCAAAGGGCAGCTCGAGAAGACAAAGTATTATAATGACATATGCAAACACCTGGAGTTAAGCCAAAAGGGAAGAACACACTCAGCATTTCTCGAGCTGAAAGAACTAAAGAAATAATTCAAAATTCGAGTTGCGATATTGAAGGATTCTAATGGCAAAATATAACAACGCAGGAAGCATCAAAAAATCCAAGGAATACACAGAGTCACTCTACTAAAATAATTTGATTGATCTTCAACCATTTCAAGAGGTAGCATATGATCAAGAACTAATGGTATCGAAGAAGGAAGTCCAAGCTGCACTGAAGGCATTGGAGAAAAACACAGCTCCAGAAATTGACGGAATACCTACTGAGATGTTTCAACAAATGGATGCAATGCTGGAAGTGCTCATTTGTCTATGCTAAGAAATTTAGAAGACAGTTATCTAGCAAACCAACTGGAAGAGATCCATATTTGTGCCCATTCCAAAGAAAGATCATCCAACAGAATGCAGAAATTATTGAACAATATCATTACTATCACATGCAAGTAAAACTATGCTGAAGATAATTCAAAAACAGTTGCAGCAGTACATGGACTGGGAACTGCCAGAAATTGAAACTGGGTTCAGAAGCGGATGTGGAACCAGGGATATCATTACTAATATCAGATGGATCTTGGCTGAAAGCAGAGAATACCAGAAAGATGTTTACCTGTGTTTTGTTGACTATACAAAGGCATTCAACTGTATGGATCATAAGAAATTATGGATAATATTGAAAAGAATGGGAATTCTAGAACAAATAATTGTGCTTATGAGGAACCTGTGTGTAGACCAAGAAGCAGTCATTAAACAGAACATGGGGATACCGACGGGTTTAAAGTCAAGAAAGGCATGTGTCAGGGTTGTATCCTTTCACCATACTTATTCAATCTGTATTCTAGGGAAATAATCCAAAAAGCTGAACTACATGAAGAAGAAAGCAGGATCAGGATTGGAGGAAGACCAACAACCTGTGGTATGCAGATGATACAATGTTGCTTGCTGAACGTGAAGAAAATTTGAAGAGCTTACTGATGAAGATCAAAGACTATATGCAGCCTTCGGTATGGATTACACCTTAACATAAAGAAAACAAAAGTCCTTACAACTGGGCCCATAAGCAACACCATGATAAATGGAGAAAATATTGAAGTTGTCAAGGATTTCATTTTACTTGGATCAACAATCAACACCCTCGGAAGCAGCAGTCAAGAAATCAAGCAATGTATTGCATTGGGCAAATCTGACATACCCCTTTAAAGTGTTCAAAAGCAAAGATGTCACTGTGAGGACTAAGGTGCGCCTTACCCAAGCCATGGTATTTTTAATCACCTCATATGCGTGTGAAAGCTGGACAATGAATAAGGAAGACTAAAGAAGAACTGATGCCTTTGAATTGTGGCGTTGGTGAAGAATACCAAATATACCATAGACTGCCAGAAGAATGCACAATTTTCTCTTGGAAAAAGAACAGCAAGAATGCTCCTTAGAAGCAAGGATGGTGAGACTTCGTCTTATGTACTTTTGACATGTTATCAGGAGGGACCAGTCCCTGGAGATGAACATAATACTTCATAAAGTAGAGGGTCATCGAAAAAGAGGAAAACTCTCAGTTAGATAGACTGACGGAGTGGCTGCAACAATGGGTTCAAACATATTAAGAATTGTGAGGATGGGAAAGGACCCAGAAGTGTTTCATTCTGTTGTACATAGGATCACTATTAGTCGAAACCAACTCGACAGCACCTAACAACAATAACACCACAAATAGGTTCGTTTTTTACATTGGTTTTCCCAGTGTGGGTTGACAGAGACCTGAAATCTGTTTTAGCTTCAAAATCTCAGAAACTGTGAGTCTAGAATTAGACATTTCAGTTTGTCACTTCTTCAATTTTTTGAAAAGATCCCGTGAAAAAAATCATCATTTCCTCTGGTGGGCAGGCTGTTTCCATCCCAAATAAATTAAATCCATCTGGTTGCAATCATGGCCGACTATACCTTCTGGGGCTATACCTTCCATTATTTTCCATTTTCTATTTAATCTTATTCGATTTCAACGCATTGTATAAAATATTCAGAAGTGGAAGAAACAGAGATGATCGATTAGGCCAATACTCCATTTACTGATGTGGAAATTGAGGCCCATTTCTTGGTTTGTATTTTCTAAGTGAATAGAAGCCTCTAGCCTATAGTAAGAAGACTAATATAAAAGGTTCAATTACTTCCAGGTTTGTCACATTAAAAATAAAATAGCCTTAAGCTTGATATCAACAAATAACATAATTTAAGAGTCTGGTGAAAAGATTAGGAGAATAGTGTTATTACACATGCTTCCCCGTCTTGCCACATTCCAGGAAAGGATATGGACTCTTTAATGATATATGGAATGACATACCCATCTGGGCTCTGAACCAGGAATGCTGGGTTGCCTGACTCTGATGTCACTAACATAAACTGACTCATTTGGACTTTGAAACCTTATAGTGGGGGAATTGTGGTTTTCTGGATTGTTCTATCTGAGATGCAGAAAGACTTCAAAAATAAGTTCAGTAAACACACAGTGTGTGATCAAAGACTTGGGAGGGTGATATTATATGAATGCCTGTCTGAGAAGCAGAACCTCAATTAGGAAGAGGCATGGGGAAATTTATTTTAGGAACTATGATTAGGCTACTGGCTGCCAAGAATGACTTGCTTAAATTACTTCCATTGGTTGCCTATTGGAAGCAGACTTGCTGGAACACCAGTCCAAGTAATGGAGGACAGTATGCAAGGAGAATTTGGTTAGCTGAGAATCAAGGGGAGGGGCCTTAAAATGAAAATCGAGACTATATTCTCAACATTCTTTCATTATAAAGGACAAAGACCCACTCTAACCAGCTCAAATTAAAACAAAAAATCAAGCTCAGTAATTGATAGACCTCACCTGGCAATCACAGACACCTATGGGCATAAAGCAAAACACAGTTGGACCTCCTAGAGCCTGAAACTTGGAACTACAAAGTCAGTAACTGATGTCCTGAGAGATCTCTCTTCCCCTCCTTCCTAATCAATACATATTTACCAATTCATATAATACACCTATATCAATAAGCAAAACATACAAAGATCCCATCCTTGTTGAACACTGTATTCCAACTTTCCTTTCTCCCCTCTCTCATTTCTACACCTCATTGCTCATCTGTTCCATTCTTCTCCTTACAAACGAACTTCTCTGGTTCACTCCCAGTCTCTGCTCCCCTATAAGTTCAGCAGGGATCGACTATGTCAGACAGTCCACCTCTGATAACCTGAGATCTTTCGGCTCTAGTATTCAACTAAAAGTTTACAGCTGACCACTGGTTGGCTTTCGGTCAGAGGTTATTCCTAATCCAGGGTACAGGGTACAAACATAGATGTCTAGGCTGACCTCTTCAGCTAGGGTCATTGATGGATGCAGTTCCTAGAAAAATGGGTTATGGCTGAGGTGGACACCCTGAAATATACCTACTACTAGATTATGTATTTTATTTCTCTGAATTTATACAAATCTCCTCTGATAAATTCTAGAATACGTCCCTGACTACACCGTGCTACTGAATCTTCCTTTGCTATCACCAATTTAAAGATGATATGGTCAATTTTTGCCAAAGTTTTTATCATTCTATCATACCACCAGCCTTTTTGTTGGGCAGAATTCAGAACCAAATAGAAATTTTCCTCAACTCTTCTGCTTCTAAATGATGTAATTGTCAGCAAGGCAAGTCAACAATTTACCAGATGCTCTGATGTTAGCAGAAGGCCACTTCTAGCATATGTCCAGCTAGAGTAATGAGGTATTTCAACAATCTTGTTTCTGTGCCAAATTTCAGGAAAACATCATGTATATTATAGTCTAAGATTCTACAAGCCTCTGCCTAGTTTTAAGACCATGGCAGTGGTATATGACAGTCACGATGTTACTTTGGTTTCTCATTCCTTTTATTCTATTGCAAGTACTCTTGGCTAAAGTCTTATCCTTAGGTTTATGCACATGATATGATATGATATATGATATGATACGATATGGCACAATATGATACGATCTCCACTCTCAATTTGCACTTGCCATTGGGATTTCCCACTTTAAGGGGCCTTCCCTGGACTCGTTACATGCCATGTAAAACCCTTCGCAATGCCTTCCCACTCCATAAACTTTACACTTGATCTTGAAGAACAGTTCAAAAGCTACCTTGTGACACTTCAGTGATACTGATAAAAAAGAATGGGTCAAAATTAAATGATGTCTAATTTTGCACTGTGAAACATACAGAAGGTCAAGTAAGGAGTCCAGCCTTAGGAGGCCATGCTCAGGAGAAGCCTCTGTGAACATCGGTAATGTGAGGATCTTGTCCGGTATGTGGAGGATGAATTGAGTCATTTCAAATCAAACTAGAACACATTCAGTGAGCAGAATCACAGACAACTGTCACTAAGCTTTTCAAAGTTGGGGTCTCCAATTTCAGCTTCACAAATACAGGTACATAAACATCCACCATGACAAACTGTCACATACTGGTATAGCTGTTATACATCTGCCTGGTACTTGACGGAATGATTTTCTTCATCGAAGTTGTCAAACTGGAAAATTCATCTGTTGCTGATGACAGTGGAACCTTCCTTTGCAGGGAGACAGGTAGGATTGCCAGGAGACCACTAAAAATTGAGGCTTCGAAACAAATGATTTCTCCTGCTGAGACCATAGCTCCTGAATAGGCAAGCCTTGAAGCTTCTCTTACGAGATGTCTTCATCAAAATATATGCTTTCACTCAACAGGATAAAATTTATTTTGCATACAATTATATCAGTCATGACCTACTGCAGTTTTAAAATGACTCATGCTTTTCAAATAGCTACTACGTGAGTGATATCATTTAGCCCCCACAATAACGCTATGATAATGAGAGTAGTTCTTATTGTCATCATTCAGTGTAGGATGACACTGAAAGATTTGAGAAATTACGTGATTTGCTCAAAGGCTGGAGAAACTGCGTGACTTGCTCAAAGTCATATGCCCTGTGAGCAAAGTGACTAGAACCTACTAGGTGCTCTGGCTCCTGACCTAACACTCCTCACCAAAGCACTGCATCTTTTTTTCTCTTACATTGAGCAAATCTCATCTCATGGTTATTCTTTTGGTTGAAAGTGGCTTCCACAGTTCATGCCCTCACATTTATATCCCAGCCATAAAGATGAGATACCTGCTAGCCACATGGCTCCATACCCATTACCAGTTGTCATTGAGTCAATTTGGACTGATAGCTCCCCTACAGGACAGAGTAGAACAGACTCCACAGGGTTTCCAAGGCCGTAATCTTTAAAAGGAGCCCTGGCGGCACAGTGATTAAGAGCTCGGCTGCTAATCATAAAGGTCCAGAGTACCAACCCACCAGCCACTCCTTGGAAACCCTATGGGGGCAGTTCTACTCTGTCCAATAGGGTCAATGTGAGTCAGAATCAAAGGCAATGGATTTCGTTTTTTTTTTTTTTTTCTAACATTTAAGGATGCAAACTGCCATATCTTTCTCCCACTGGCGGCTGGTGGGTGGCTGGTGGGTTCCTTCTTACCTTTCCGTTGGGAGCCCAGCAATTAACCATGGTGCTACCAGGGCTCCTTTTGGGCTCCACACAGCAGTAAGGAAAGCTGTAAAACATAATCTTTTTTTTTTTTTTTTCCTTTTTCCTAGGCAACCATGTGCCTTGCTAAAATTTAGGGGATATCTATTAATAAACGAAGAAGGAAAACTGGATGCTCTGAAAAGCCATCTTTGCATCCTTCCCAGGTCTGGCTCCTCTCTCACTGCAGCCAACTCCACCAGTGTGGATTCTGGAAGCTTAATCACCTAAGTCCTGGAACTTGCACTTTTTTTTTTTTTTAATCTGCTGCAATGAATCACCTGCATGCTCATCAAATCAGACCAGCTGTGGACACCAGCTCTGAGATCACCACTAAGGACTTCAAAAAGAAGGTTGTGGACAAAGGGGAGGATGGAAGAGATAAACCTGCTAATGGAAATGCTAAAGGAGAAAATGAGGAACAGGAAGTGGACAGTGAGGTAGAAGGAGAAAAGGGAAAAGGTGGGGAGGAACGTTCTCCGAGGAAAAGGAGGAGGAAGAAGGCAGTGGTGAGGAAGAGGAGAGGTGAGGAGGCCGAGGCATCAACTGGACAAACTGGCAGCTGAACTTGATGAGAATGACAGTGTCGACACTAAGAAGCAGAAGACAAGTGAGGATAACTAGACAGCAAAAAAAGAAAAGTTAAATTTAAAAGAAAAAAAGAAAAGTTAAATTTAAAAGAAAAAAAAAAAAGGGCACCATCACCTAATCACCCTCCACTTCCCGTCTCAGAATCTAAATGTGGTCACCTTGGAGTAGAGAGTCCCTCCCTCCAGCCCACCACAGGCTGCACTACCACAGAACCAAAACCACAATGTGCATTTGCAACAGAGGTAGAAAAAAGAACCAAACCTTCCAAAATCCTGTTTTTTTTCCTTAAAAGTACTTTTAAAAGGAAAATTTGTATTTTTTATTTACATTGTGTATTTTTGCACATACTGTTAGTAGTCAGTTATTTTTAATGATCTCAATGACCAAGCCTGCTTTCCAGAGCATTCTGTGTCGTACTTGTAACTTTATTTGTGACGTGAACATGCTTATTATAATCTCAAAGGAGATTTAAAAAATAAAAATAAACCCTGTGAAAAAAAGCAAAAACAACAACAAATACAATCTTATTCCCAGAATTCCAGTAACTTTTTTTGTGTGTGTGTACTTAGCTGTACTATAAGTAGTTGGTATACATGAAATGGTGAAAAAGGCCCATGAAAGGTTTTTTTGTTTGTTTGTTTTTCCTTTTGTTGGTCTACGAAGTTGTTCATCTGTCTATCTGTCTATTTATTTTTGGCCTGTTTGATGTATGTGTGAAACAGTGTTGTCTAACAATAAACCAGAGTTTTATTTTGCTGAGTTGTTCTAAGAAAGAAAGAGAACAATTTTGGGAAGACAAACGTCTGCTATACAGTATCCAAAGAGAATACCGAAAAGAAGTGAGTCTTGTTTGGTGTGATGCAATTTTAAGAACAATATTTTTTGGTGTTGAAATGGGATCTTCTAAATGACTAAATTATGGATAACATTTCAAAGAATGGGAATTCCAGAATATCTAATTGTGCTCATGAGAAATCTGTACATAGATCAACAGGCAGTTGTTCAAACAAAACAAAGGGATACTGCGTAGTTTAAAGTTAGGAAAGGTGTGTGTCAGGGTTCTACCCCTTCACCATACTTATCCGATCTGTATGCTGAGCAAATAATCCAAGAAGCTGGGCTATATGAAGAAGAATGGGGCATCAGGATTGGAGGACGACTCATTAACAACCCGAGATATTCAAATGACACAACCCTGCTTGCTGAAAGTGAAGAGGACTTGAAGCACTTACTGATGAAGATCAAAGACCACAGCCTTCAGTATGGATTACAGTTCAACATAAAACGAAAATTCTCACAACTGGACCAACAAGCAACATCATGATAAATGGAGAAAATATTGACGTTGTCAAGGATTTCATTTTACTTGCATCTACAATCAATGCCTGTGGAAGCAGCAGCCAAGAAATCAAATGATGCATTGGGCGAATCTGCTGAAAAAACCTCTTTAAAGTGTTAAAAAGCAACGATGTCATTCTAAGGACTAAGATGCGCCTGACCCAAGCCATGGTGTTTCAGCTGTCTCTTATTCATGCAAAATCTGGACAATGAATCAGGAGGACTGAAGAATAATTGATGTTTTTATTTTATTTTTTATATATATAATGGTGTGTTGGCAAAGAATATTGAATAAACCATGGACTGCCAAAGAACGAACAAATCTGCTTTGGAAGAAGTATAGCCAAAATGCTCCTTAGAAGCAAGGATGGCAAGACTTTGTCTCATATACTTTGGACATGTTGTTAGGAAGGGCCAGTCCCTGGAGAAGGACATCACGCTGTGTAAAGTACAGGGTCAGTGAAAAAAAGGAAGACCCTCAACTAGATGGACTGACACAGTGGTGCAACGATAGGGTCAATCGTAACAACAATCATGAGGATGTCACAGGGCCAGGCAGTGTTTTGTCCTCTAAGCTAGAACTGACTCTTCAACACCTAATAATAACAACAAATGACTCCTAGAAAGTCACCAAGCAATTGCTGTCCTGGACTACCCAGTTCCCAGAAAACTTTAGTATGGGAGATTCAGCCACATTTGTGTAAGCACTTTGGAATTTACAAAATTATTTCACAAACATTCCATAAACTTTTGAGAAAATTGCATGATCCAATTTTAACATAAAACGAACACTTGTATTAAAATGGGAGGGGCTTGAGAAGGACTGGATGTTGTACTGAAGCCCATTCTAGAATGAAATAACTAAAAAGACTTAGTTCTATAATTGTTTTTAATATCTCTTTGTTTAATCTAAGTGTACAATCCCTGGGTGGCATACTAATTACTAACTTGACTGCTAACTGAGAGGTTGGTGGTTCAAACCCACCCAGTGGTACCACAAAAGAAAGGCCTGGCAATCTGTTTCTGTAGAGATTACAGCCAAGTAACCCTATGGAGCACAGTTCTACTGTGTAACACACAGAGTCGTCATGAATGGGAATCAACTTGACAGCAATGGAAAAGAACGAAAGAACCTAACTAAAAAGACTTGAGTTTGAAGCCCTTGATTCTGGCTCTCACTGTGAAATAAAGATATAGCAGGGGGCCTTCAACGTTCTTCCATTGGTAGAATAGTTTCAAAAGAGAAATCTGATAGGCCAGAAGACAAAGCCTAATGAACAGTGAAAGTTAAGCAAAGGTAGAAGCTAAGAAAATCATTTATTTCTTGGAAGAGCTGAGTTCCAGAATAGCACAGATCCTGACAGTGAGGACAGATAAAATTCCTTCCTTGGCTGCTTTCACCTTTCTTTGGGGTTTTTTTCCTCTCTGACATTCATTCTCCCTCTTACTTCCACTTCTATCTTTTTAGTAGATTTTGAATAATTTTCCCTTGCATTTTTAACTATACTAGTAGCCCTTTTATAGCAGCTTTGTATGTGTTATGCATATAAAAAGGAAAGTCCTTTGACATCTCAAAAGGTAATGACTGGATTCATTCAATTAGAGGCAAGAATACTTTGTTTCTCTTTTGGGAGTTTCTCTGGAAGCTGCACTGACAAAGCAAAGCAAGTACTGGGTGAGATGAAATTCCTCCTTTTGCGTAATCGCAGGAGCCTGGGCTTGCCATTTCACAAAGCATTGCCTTCTCCACTCAGCAGAGTAAAGCAATAGCCCCCAGGGCAATCTTGTAATTATCCACAGCTCTGCTCTTACAAGGCGGTATGCAGATTGAGCTCATTTATCAACTCTTCACTTATCTAGGATGATTATTTTAAATACAGTAAAAGTTGCTACCTTAAGAAAAAGGTGGATTGTTCCTCCACTGAAGGTTTGGTCTGAATAAGGTTATATCTGAATGTTTTCAACTGAGCCTCCAGGTAGAAATACGTGCTTTTCCATCAGCCTTGTCTATCTCACTTTGAACCATTGTTATCACTTGTTTCTAGTGCACTCTCATGGATGAACCACCCTGGCTCATCATTTCAGCACTGGAGTCCCTTGGACCTTTCTCTTTCCTCCCGAGTCTCAAATGCACTGGAAAGCCCACTACTCTATCTCCATCCAAAAATAACTGATGCCCTCAACAATGCGTCTGCACAGAGCTATACAGACTAGCCTCCGTCCCTCCACAACTTTCTCATGAGCCCCGGGCTCATTCCAGATAGGTTAGGAATCCAGATTCCTCCTCTCAGGCCTGGAACGCAGTCCTAACCAGGGCTGAGGGCATCCAATATTGGCCTCCAGTGAGGCCTTCTTTTGCAGAAATGCCCAAATGATGTGGTGTTCCCAAGGATCTCTGGGTAACAACTGACTTGCTTCTGACTCCTGGTTCTTCACTTTCTATACCTACCACACTGACTCAGTCCCAGGGCCAGGCTTCTAACGCAGAGCCTTCTCCTTAGGGCTGACAGTTCCTCAACCTAATCCCAGCTATACCTGTAAGACGAGACCAGCACTGAACCCTCCTTTGGCAGGAAATCTGGATGCTCTGTCCTCCCCCTGTCAGCCTCCCAGGGCTAGAGTCTTGCCCCACACTGTAGCTGGAGTCCTGTCACTTAAATACAGATTTCCCCCCAAGGACAATAGCCCACCTCGTTGGCTACTGACCCTCAACTGCTATAAAAAGAGGAAAAATTGGTGCTATTTGTTGAATGCACATGCCAAGCCCTAGGCTAGGGTCTGATCTATTAGTGGCCTAGGGCCCCACACACATTGGCTCTAATATCCCTCATGTAATATTCTTTTTTTTTTTTTTTTTTAATATTCTAGTCAAGTGGTATCATACATGCATTTCAATTTAGGCTTATTCAAGTACACATGCCCCCACAAGAATTAAAAGATATGCAAAGTATTTCTCTTTTTTTCCTTTTTTATACTGTACATTTACTGTATATATTGCATACCTAATTTATGATAAATGAAGACTCCAGGCCCAGGGCCAATCATTGCTGAATAGCACCCAAACTGCCAGGCAGCCTCTCTGGACTCTGTCTACTCAGCCACGTCAGCAGGCCATCTCCTTAGCCTGAGTCTTCAGACAAATGTGTCTCCAAGCCTTTGATCAGGCCCCTTTCCTCCAGAGTTGTCAGAGGTTGTATCAGCTGATGACATAGCAGCAGGGGCATCACCGTTTGAGACTATGTGCAGTGGAGCTTGGGTTCCACATGTTCCTACCAGTCCTGAGAAGGGAGCAATGCTCAGCATTTTGCAGTTAGCAACAAAGAAGCGCTATTTGAACACTTTACCTCAGCGATCCAGAAAATTCAGGACTGCTATTGTTTCTGCCCTTTCTGAGTTCTCCTCCTACTTGTACCTACAACTAGCTGCCAACTTGAGCAAATCACCTAACCCTTCTGGGCCTCTGGTTCCTTATGTGCGTAATGAAGTGGGTGAACCAGATGCTCTTTCTTGCCCCTTCCAACTCTAACATTCTATAGTTCCTTCTATGAAAAAGATATTTTCCACCAAGCCCCTGGCTCCTGTTGTTGCACAAAGACACAGCCCAAAGCTTTCAAGTGAGCTCTAGAGTGCAGCTTGATGGAAGGTCTTCTGGCCCAGCCTTGATGATTTTTCCACATTATATCCGAATTCTAAGGTCTATTACCTGATGTGCTTCTGGTGAAACTGGGTAGGGAGATGAGGGGGAAAGTGTACCGTGGGGTGATCCTGTCTGGGCTGAAAGTTATGGCAGTGTCATTGGAGAAGATTACCATTCTCATATCAAGGGGCAATGGAATATTCTTTGTATACTTTGACTTATATCACATTTCTCTGAGCAAGCTGGAAGAAAGAAAGGAGGGGGGACAGGGGAAGGGGAGGAGCAGAGGGAGGGAGGAAGGAAGCCCCTGGAAAGGTCAAATCTTACCAAAAGTCAGTATGATTTTATTTCTGCGTGTAAGATAGTTTCACAAATGAAAAAGTTATGATAGATGAGTAACAACATTTCATCTTTAAAAGATTCTGGCTATTTAAGGCCAAGGGCATTGGCAAAGAAAAGCTCTTATGCATTCAACTTTCTCTCCCAATCACTCCAATCCAGATAGCTTGGATGAACCTGAAGACAGCCCTTGATTGGACCATTTACTTGCTCCTCTGCATCCAAGTTGCTCTGGGGACCAGATGTTCTCTGATTTCTCTGAACTAACGCATTTCATCAAACCAACTTGATGCACTGCCCTGCCTAGCCCTCGGCAGACAACTCCTGAGACTGCCTAAAAGCAGATTAGCTTCTTGCTCCCTTTGAATTTGCATCCAGATGAAATCTAGTTCAAGGAAACAGCAAAGGCAGCCTTAAAAGGGAAAAGCAAAGGGGATTTCACAAGGGGCAGAGGTAGCTGCTGGGACTCCAGCTCAGCCACATTTTCGTTGGCATTAAGCAGCTTCTCAGATGCTCTAAGGCCCACTGGCAACATTCTGCTCATGGCATCCATGCAGTCTGTTGCCATCTCTCCCACAAGGCTTTTCTGGATTTCTACCTTCTTTCCCATCTTTCTGAGGCTGAAAATAGTCTCTCTCCCCTCCTTCTGAACTTCATACTCTCAGGGTACTTACTACGTTCAACGGTTTAGCAATTTGAAATTGGCTGCCAGCCTAAATGTTGGTGGTTCAAACCCACGAAGTGACTCCATGGGAGAAAGACCTGGCAATCTGCTCCCTGCTTCAGTAAAGATTACAGCCAAGAAAACCCTATGGAGTAGTTCTACTCTGTGCCACATGTTGTTGCCATGAGTTTGGTGCTGACTCAGTGACAGCTAACAACAGATTTGCTACCATTATAATATGTCCTTCTAGAAATTAAGTTCCTTGAAGACTGGGATCACTTGGGAAAACTTAATAAGTTACACAGTGCCTGGAACACAGCAGGGACTTGATAAATATTTAGCAAAATAAAAAATGAAAGAATAAGTGATAAATTAACTAAATCAGTTTCTGACCCCCTTGCCCCTCTCTCATAGTATGAGCTGTTGTTTTTTATTAAAGGGAAGTTATTTTTAGGTTCCCTTGCATAGATTCCTACTCATGGCGACCCAGTGTGACAGAGTAGAACTGCCCCCATAGGGTTTCCTAGGCTGTAATCTTTACTGGAGCAGATCATCAGGTCTTTCTCATACAGCTGCTGGGTGGGTTCAACCACCAACCTTTCAGTTTGCAGCCAAGCACTTAACCATTGCA
Organism: Loxodonta africana; assembly: GCF_030014295.1. NCBI lineage: Eukaryota > Metazoa > Chordata > Mammalia > Proboscidea > Elephantidae > Loxodonta > Loxodonta africana. The sequence continues at coordinate 66,225,365 of NC_087343.1, forward strand.
TTACCAGGACTCCTAACTAAAGGGATAATTTACCAAAAAGAAAATCAAAAAGAATGCCTAGAATAAGAAAAAGGAGATTTATGACTTCTCAGCTAGCTTACCACCAAACCTGGCAGAGGCTTCGCTGTGGCTCACCTGCTTGCTGCTCCTTCTCTTCCTCTCATCCCCTTGCTTTTGATGAATGCAGAGTAAGCAGGGGGCGGGACTAGCTCGCCTCCCTTCTCTGCATGCTCTGTGCAGCAATTACCCTCTTGTGAGTATCTCTCTGCTGGCAGATTACAAGTTCAAAAAGACTCGCCTCGTTGCTGACCTGAATAGAATTACTGCAGCTGATAAGACAAGGCTGCTATGGAGTCTATAGCTGGAGGCTGGTCAGGCAAGGGCTGGGAGCTGCTCATTCTTGCCCAGCATCCCCGCGCACACAATCTGGTGGATTATTGACAATGCTGAGTGATGTGGATGGCATTTATTAGTTTTCAATAGCTGCTACAAAATGAACTTCACGCCATCTGCAAAATAAGGATTCAGAAGCAGCCTGAATATTAAAATACTTGTGACGGCTTCTGCTATTATATAAGATTTTACATTTTATAAGCTCCCAGTGGGACGAGAAGTGTAAATTAAGACACCTATTTAGAAGGCAGTAAATAAACTTTGGAAAGCAGTAGTACAATTAATGAATGGATAGAAAATTGCATATGGGAGGAGGAATAGTTTTTCTACATAGAGAGTCAGAAGCTAAGTGGGCTTTAAACATTCTTCTGTCAGTACCATTAAGACATTAATAGCAAAAATAATATACAGAAATTCATAAGGAATATTTTTAGCAAAATGAATAAACAGCTGTATGTGTGACAGAGAGATCGAGCCAGTGATAAACTCCCCCCTCCATTGCCACCCCACTATGGAACTTGTCTAATTATTCAAAAGCATCCTGTAGTATTATCTCCAGCAGAGAAAATGTTTTGATGAAAAGAATTCCATAGAAACCATTCCAAGGCTTTATTCTAATGTTGCCCGATTTCCTAGGCTGATCACCAGACTGTCACTTTCTCTTCCCTCCACATTCCTAGTGAAGACACATAAGCATGGTAGGACTAAAAGATGCATCTTTTGTTACCCAATGGCAAATCAGGGTCCCTCACAGCAGAGTCTGGGAGATGCATGTGGAGACAGGAAGCAGTGCCTAATGAGAGATGAATATTTTCATGTTGTTGTAATCTGGGACAAGGCCACCACTCCGGCCCTCAACTCTTCTCCTGAATTTGCTCTTTCCTTTCAGTCTCACCTCCACCATTAATCAAGAGTGGGCCTTGGAATGATAGCCTCCGTTGATTCGCCTTTGAAATGCTACTTGTACTGACGGCAATCGGAGTCTTAGGAAGCCATTCCCTGAAGTATCACTGAATTGAAACATAATCCAGAGATAGAAAAGACTTTGGCCTGCCGCTTTGTATTAGAACAAAAATAATCATGGTAATAGCTTGCATTCTTCTTGACGCCTTTCATTCAATAATGTCAAGCAATTTATTTGTACGCAAGTAATTAAGAAAACACTCCTTTGTGGTAAGTCACTAATTTAGCTCCCATTTTAAAGAGAGGCAGAAAGAGGCTTAATGATTTTCCCCAGGGGAGACCAAAGTAGGTAGCAGAAGCATTGGATATGCAGTGATTTGTGGCTAAGATCTCTCATGTTCATCTCTAATCCCCAATATTGGGCTCACAAAATTGCTTCGGAGCGAGAGTTGGTCTTAAGTCTCCTGGGTGGTGTTGCTGTGTTCTCTTCAAGGGCTGCCTGGTTCTGTTGTGGAGGCAGCTGCATCTCATAGCTCTTGGTGAATATTTTTGTACTCTCCTTTCATCACACGATGTATATCATTCCCCTCTCTGGCATTTCCAATCACTGAGAGCAGCGGAACCACGGAACGAATTGGAACACTGTAATTTTTCCCCCTCATTGATTTGAGGGGAGGGAGCGAGGAGATGCGGAAGGGAAAAGGTGAGGTGGAATGTTCTTTCCAACCTCCTAACCACAACAGGATTCTGTTTCTTTTGCCTCAGAAGTGCTTACTCAAGCTCACCTGTGTCTCAGTTTTGCTGGCCTCCTGCCAGGCCTTTTAACAGGCGCAGACCACTTTCCCCCTCAGAAAACTGGGGTCATAGAGCAAGAGGGCACCCTCTGGCCTGGGTGGCCAGGGTAGAGGGCCATGGGCTCTGACTGCCTGCTCCCTTTTCCTCTCCTGCCCATTAGCTCTGTTATTTGTCAGAAAGAAGTTTTAGATAGCAATGGGAAATATTTGGTATTAGAGGCAGCATTATTTGATGGTGGTGGGCGTTGTTTATAATTATCCTCTTCTTGTCGGAATGCTATGCACTTTGTGGCTGTCGTTACTGGAAGATATGCCATTAAATTTCTACCTTATTCATATGAAATTTAAGCTGACAAGGGAAAAAAAGACAATTACAAGGCTGCTTTTAAATGCATTTTCCACTTTGAGGCAGGCTAAGAACTTAGAGAATTGGCTGGAGATTTAAAATCTCTTTATGAAATAGAAAGAACTGGGAGATGAAGGGTGGAATTTACAGTTTCTATTAACATGGTTGCTGGGGTTCTTGGAGGTAACTATGAGTTGTGTTTTTAAATAACTTCAATAATTATAGTAGTAATTAGCACAGGTAGGCACACATGAAAGTATAACATGCAAGTAGATAAATATGCTGGCAATGATAGCAATAAAGCATTCTGCAAATATAAACTGCTATATAAATGCTAATTAATTACATAAGTAGGCATCCAGGTTGGGATGTTTATTCATATTACTTCAAAGATAAACAGGAAAACAGGCTTCTCCCCTGCCTCCCATCTCCAGCCTCCTACAAGTGGTAGGCAAACTGTCAGGGTGGATGAAGACTCTGGACCTCTGCTGTCCTGTAAGTTAGTCACCAGCCACATGGAGCTATTGAGCACTGGAAATGTGGCTAGTCCCAAATGAGATGTGCTGTAAATGTAAAAGATACACCAGATTTGAAAGCTTAGTCTGGGGGCAAAAAAAAAAAGAATGTAAAAGATCTCATTGATAATTTTTATCTGGATTATAAATGGATGTTTTAGATATCTTTGGTTAAATAAAATACATTATTGAATTGATCACCTGTTTATTTTTACCTTTTCAATATGGCTACTAGAAAATTTTAGATTATGCTTATGGCTCACATTTGGGGCTCGAAATATGTTTTTATTGGACAGTACTGCTCTGGAATATAGAACCTAACTTTGTGGGAGCTGTAGAGAAAGTAAGAGACAGGAGAAGTACCCCTGTGGATCCCTAGGCCAAGTCTATTGTTGCAGTATTCCTGCCAGTGAGATAGAAGACACACTGCACCAAGGCACCTTCTCCACGTTGCAAAGGATGGCTGTGAATCAACTGGGCAGGACAGGCAACCCATATCAGCCTGGCATGTACAACTTTTAGCACCAGGCACATATAAAAATAAAAGGGCCTAAGGTGGTGCAAAAAATTAAGTGTTAGACTACTAACCAAAAGGGTGGTGGTTCAAATCCATCCAGAGACTCCATGGAAGAAAGGCCTGGCAATTTGCTTCCAAAAGGTCACAGCCTTGAAAACCCTAAGGAGCAGTTCTACTCTGCACACATGGAGTTGCCATGAGTCAGAATCGACTCTAAGGAACTGGTTTGGTTTTTTTGGTTTAAGGTAGGCTGGGCCATGTGGGCTGCTTATCTGCAAAGTAGAGAGAAAGCAAACCACAGGTTATCAGGTTCCCTTTTTGGTAAGTACCTGCTTGGCTGCCAAGGCTGACAGTTAAATATTCATGAGGGGATACGGGTGGTGAGCAAGCATGAGGGACACTGACTAAAAGTGGGAGATGGAAATATTTATTAAGTATAACTTTACACTAATTTGACTCAGATTTCACCATGCATGGGGCTTCCTAAGTGAAGAAGATGTGTGAGAATTCTTTCATAAGCCATATCACCTTGTACAGTGTTTAGTTGTTAGATAAACGTTGATAATTGTGAATTCTGCGTTATGGTGCTGTAGTACTGTTTTGTTGGAGTATTTAAAGCACTTGAATTCTTATTTGCATGTTATTTACATAAACTTACCTACCAAGTTCAGAAGGCTATAACTCCAAGTATGTACAATTAGATTAAATTAATTAGTGCTACACCCTGCAATTGTGTAAAAATCTAATATTCCAAAATTAATGCCCTTGAAGTATATAACAGATTTTTTTAACCACTGAATCTCATTCTAGCTCAGAAACTCTGAATATGCAACCTGCATGGACCTGGTGACATATGCCTTCCTTTTGACCTCATGACTCCTATAGGTCATCAAGCACAGGAGACTATTTCTAAATGTCCCACCTTCCTCAGAGATGTTTATCTTTTGAAGCACCTTAGTGCTTATCCAGTCCAACCTCATCTTGATCATGGTCACCAATCCGAGGTCTAAGGCCCAGAAAGGAAACGAATTTACCCAAAATGATGTGACCATTAAAGGCTGACTCAACACTAGAACATGCCCTCTTGCCCAGGCCTGCTCCTAATAGTGGTGGTGCCCAGGTTCGAGTACTAAATGAGGCTCACCTGCTATGGGCTAGCTCTCTAAATATCATCAGTCAGGCTAGCAAATTGTGGAATGTAGTCCACCCTACTTCCTTAACAAACATACCTTAGTAACATCACAGCAGGCCAGGTTGAAGGCTAGAATTCTTGAATTCCTCTGAGTCCTGCTCCAGTAAGTGGTGGCCTGGGAAGAGTCAGCCCTTGTCTCCCAGCCACGCCCCTTCCCCATCCTATCAATATCTCTGTCTCCATCCTGCATTCACGTGGATGAGCACATGTATGGACATTGCTACACACTTGTCTAAGCTCTGTCCATGCCCATTGCCCAATCAGCCCTCAGGAGAACAGACACAGAAAGAAGATTGTCTTAGGCTGGGTTCTCTAGAGAAGCAAAACCAGTAATGCATATAAATATTTAGAGAGAGATTTATATTAAGGAAACACTTTGGTGATCATAGGGGGTGGAACTTCCCACATCCTTGGATCAGGATAGTCTTTTCCCAATTCACAGAGCCACAGAAGATGTTGAACCCAAGATGAACAGGTTGGAGAGCAGGGATCCTGCTCACAGGTTGTGACGGTTGAGGAATCCTCAAGGTCTCAGGCAAGATCACAAGGTTTCTCCTGAGTCATCTAGCTGCAGGGGCTGGCAAACCCAAGATAGGCAGGTCGGGGATCAGGACTCTTGCTTTCAGGCCATGAAGATTGGCGAATGCCAAGTTGGACAGGTAAGCTGCTGGCTCAAGTTCCAAGAACCAGAGGTCAGACAAGAGACAGCTGCTAGATCCAGAACAAGCCAACAAATTTTGCAAGGTGAACAGGATGGAAGTAGGTGGTAGAAGGCAGAGAGATGAAGGCTGAGGGGAAGGTTAGCTACCACAGGTCCCATCCCCACTTCTACCACTCAGCAGATTCCATCATGGGGGTGATCACATATCAAATTTCAACAGGAAAATGATCACAACATTATACCACTGCCAAAACATTGGGAATCATGGCCCAGCCAAGCTGACACACAATCTTAACCATCACAGAGATTCATGCAGGCCCTGGACACTGTTGGCCTAGAGCCATCTGAGCAGAGAATTTTTGGTCTCTGGGTACCCAGAATGTGATCTAGAAGGGAGACACAAACACCAGAAGGGCATGTGCTGTTGACCCTGCAAATTCCTCACCCAACAGCAAGAGAAACACCCAAAAGGTACCCAAAGAGTGCCCAAGCCAGGTTCTTCAAAGCGTGGCCAGGCAGGGACCTCCTTTGCCTGTGTCCAAGGGAGTTCTTCTCTTAACTCCCAATCTAGGGTGTTCTTTCCATGTTGCAGCTCTCCCTCCTGCAAAATTTGATGTACATATAGCACTCTTTTACCCTGATAATAATTATTATTCCTAATGGGAAGGAGCCCTTAGATGTCAGAAAACAGCAAAAAAGAGTTTAAGTTTTAGTTTCTTTGTTGTGTTCAGGTCACATTGTTGTCCTCTATCTTCTCGTCTTTCACCCTATACACACACCCACAGACACACACATACAAACACACAAACACACACACAGACACACACAAACACACAAGCACACACACAAACACACACACACAAACATGCATGAACTCACACATCCCTGGACAACCCTCTGAGTAGAGTCAGGAATCCTCCACTAGGCACAGTAATCACTCTCTTTCCCATCATGTGTTTGTTTGTTGTTTTTAAACACTACAACTACACTGATTTGCATGTTGTTTTCATAAATTTGCATAGTGCATTCAAGAGGCCCTCTCTCTTCAGCAACCCCCACTACTGTGGAAATGTGGCCAGTTTCCCCTGTGTTTAAAAGGAGTACAAAGGAACTCTTTATTTCCACAAGTATTTATTACAATGACGCTTTTCAATACTACAGAACATAGTTTTGTTATTTTTTTTAATTAAAGTACCACTGTGAGGAGTTTTTACAAAGCAATCCCTTTATTACTGTGTCATCGGGAGCTTGTAAGCATGAAAATGAGTGACCAAGGGAGGCTGCAGAATGTTCTTCTCTGGGAGAAATATTTGTAAATGATCCATCTGAGACAGTGTCTAGAAATCCTCTCAGGCCCTTTCCATACTCGGAGCCTCTGGAACCCTGCTCTCCTGTGGTTTCCATGCCAGGACTCCCACGGTACTGGTGCCAGCAGTACTGGGGACCCCTGCACATCTGGCTTGGCTCAGGCCTCCCTGCCCACAAGTGAGGCTCAGAAAACTGTGTGAACTGTTTATATGCCTGTTTGGGTTTCATTTTTTGGAGTAATGACCACGATGTGTATGACCATTGGATCATTGAGGCCATTGTGAGTGAACATAAGAGTGGTTCATTTCAGGTCATTCAGTTGAATTTTTCATCTGCATGAGTACAAGCGAATCCATGTAAAGTAATGGATTCCAACATACCATTTCAAATACAAAAGACAATAATTCAATTACTTTTGTCGGATCTCCAATCATCTCCATCCCTGTGGCCAAATCCAATGAACACTTCTCTGTTTTCATCTTATTTGGCTGCTCAACAAATTTGATCCCTTCCTCTTTTTCTGAAACACTCTGTTATCTTGGTTTTTATCACATCACTCTCTCTTGGTTTCTTCACCTCAATATCTTTTTATTTTTCTTCTCTGTTTTATCCATGTTACCTCTTAATTTCACATGTTGATGTTCCTCAGGACTCCTTTTCTTTTTCCTTCCTTCCTTCCCTCCTTTTTTTTCTCTGTCTATACTCTCACCCTAAGTAATCTCATCATTCGTAATTCCATAAGTATGCTGATGAATTCCAAACTTATAACTGCAGCTCATACTTCTCCTGTAAGGAGATTGTCCGAAGTAAACCATATTTGTATATCCAACTGCCTACAATTTCAGGTCCCTTAATCTGCCTTTTCGCCTTCACAGATCTCCCCCCACATACCCATTCAGAGACTGAAACCAAAACTATGGGACCATTCTTAATTCTCCATTTCCCTATGCTGGCACTAGTTTTTTTTTTTTTTTGACAATACCCAATCTACCAGCAAGTCCTATTAAGTCAACCTAAAAAATGTACCATGAATCTGTTCATCTCCACTACTACTATTTCAGTCCAATCCAACACAATCTCTTGCATGGCCCACTTCAACACCTCCCAAATGGTGTCTCTACTTCCATTTTTGCCCCTGCCCCCAACTCTATTCATTCTCCACACAGAAGAAAAGTAAATTATAACACAAATCAGATCAACATTGAACACAAATCAGACCATACCATTGCCCTACTTAAAACTCTTTAATGGATTTCTATTTCACATGGAAAAACGTAGTTTCTTTACCATAAACGATTGGACCCTGCATGATCTGTTTTCTTATTCCAGGTTCTCCCCTTGTCCAGTGCTTTCTAGCTACACTGGTCTTCTCTTAGTTCCCTCAAAACATTAAGCTTCTCCTAGTTCAGGGTCTTTACATGCAATAATTTTTCCTACTTGGAGTACTTCCCTCTTCTACTGCTTTGCTCTTAAACTTAAATGTTATATCCTCAGAGAGGCCTTCTCCAACAACCCTATGTAAAGAAAGTTTACTCCATACCCTTCCATTACTTCTGTTACTCTCTTAGTTCCTCCTTTCTTCCATTATTAAATGCTTCATAATTTTTTATTACTTTATCTGTTTACTTATATCTCTTCTGTATCCTTCAGTAAAAAGGAAGCTCCATGAAAGCAAGATGGACCATGGCTACCTTATTCCTCATTGTATTCCCCCACTGCTCAGTACAATGGAAATGAATGGATGAATGAAGAATCAGAATCTCAATAACATTATCAAGAGATTTTGTAACACTTTTTTCGAAATTACAGATCTGGTATGATTTTTAGACTTTGAACATACGTAAGACATCTATTGCTGTGGAAACTTCTAAATAGACATCTTTTAGTAGATTCAAGTCTCTTGTATGCCCCACTCATCTAAACAAGTTATACACCCAGGAAAATGAAGTTAAAATGATGTATGTTGAATTCGACTTTTTCATGAAAATAGTGTTCCCAAATAGCTTTTTCTAAGATAACCATCAACCCAACATTTGATTAACTCTAAATAGGGTAGCTATAGAACTTATTGTCTAAACCAGGACACTTCTGAGAATAGAAGAGTTGTTGTTAGATGCCGTCAAGCCAGTTTTGACTCATAGGGACCCCGTGTATAACAGAACAAAACACTGCCTAGTCGTGTACCATCCTCACAGTCATTACTACGTCTGAGTTCATTGTCACAGCCACTGTGCCAATCCATCTCATTGAGGATCTTACTCTTTTCTGCTGACCCTCTACTTTATTAAGCATGGTGCCTGTCTTAGGCTGGATTTTCTAGAGAAACGAAACTAATAAAGCATATAAATGTATGTATATGTCTTTGTTATTGTTGTTAGTGTCATCGAGTCAGTTCTGACTCATAGTGACCCTGTGTACAACAGAATGAAACACTGCCTAACCCTGTGCCATGCTCAAAATTGTTGTTATGCTTCAGCCCATTGTTGCAGCCACTGTGACAGTCCATCTATTTGAGGGTATTCCTCTTTTTTGCTAACCCTGTACTTTACCAAGCATAATATCCTTCTTCAGGGACTGACTCCTCCTAATAACATGTCCAAATTATGTGAGACATAGTTTTGCCATCCTTGCTTCTAAGGAACATTCTGGCTGTACTTCTTTCAAGACAAATTTGTTCATTCTTTTGGCAGCCTATGGCATATTCAGTATTCTTTGCCAACACCATAACTCAAAGGCATCAATTCTTCTTTGGTCTTTGTGTTCATTGTCCAGCTTTCACACCCGTATTAGGCAATTGAAAACACCATGGCTTGGGTCAGGCACACCTTAGTCTTCAATGTGACATCTTTGCCTATTAACAAGTTAAAGAGGTTTTTTGCAGCAGATTTGCCCAATTCAATGCATCATCTGATTTCTTGCCTGCTGCTTCCATGAGTGTTGATTGTGAATCCAAGTAAAATATGTATATAGAAAGATTTATATCAAGGAAATGGCTCACACAGTTGTAGAGGCTGGAACATTCCCAAGTCCGTGGGTCAGGATAGCAGTGTCTCCTGATTCACATAGCCACAGGGGCTGAAAAATCCAAGATGGCATGTCAGAGAGCAGGGCTCTTTTTTACAGGCTGCAAAGAGAGATGAATCCCAAGATCGCCCAAGAACCAGAGGTCAGACAAACAGGAGCGAGCTGCAGGATTCACAGCAAGCAAAACCCCTTGAGCCCTGCCAGAGTGTTCACTTATATGCCATGTAGGCCACACATCCAAAGAAGCTCTCTTTCAACTGACTGATCACTCACAGCAGATCTCATCATAGAGATGATTACGTTATATCAGATCTAATCATGGAAATGATCATAACATCATACGACTGCCACACCACTGAGAATCATGGCCCAGCCAAGTTGGCACACAACCTTAACCATCACAGTGTCCTCCTCCAGAGACTGGTCCCTCCTGATAACGTGTCCAAAGTATGTCAGACGAAATCTCACCAACCTCGTTTGCAAGGAGCATTCTGGCCGTACTTCTTTCAAGACAGATTTGTTCATTCTTCTGGCAGGCCATGGTGTATTCAATATTCTTTGCCAACACTGTAATTCAAAGACCTCAATTCTTCTTTGGTGTTCCTTATTCAATGTCCAGCTTTCGCATGTATATGAGGCAATTGAAAATACCATGGCTTGGGTCAGGTATACCTTAGTCCTTAAAGTGATATCTTTGCTTTTTAACATTTTAACAAGGCTTTTGCTGCAGATTTGCCCAATTTAATTGATCATTTGATTTCTTGACTGCTACTTCCATGGGCATTGATTGTGGATCCAGTGAAATGAAATACTTGACAACTTCAATATTTTCTCCATTTAGCATGATGTTGTTTATTGGTCCAGTTGTGAGCATTTTTGTTTTATGTTGAGCTGTAATTCATACTGAAGGCTGTAGTCTTTGATCTTCATTAGTAAGTGCTTCAAGTCCTCTTTGCTTTCAGTAAGCAAGATTGTGTCATCTGCATATTGCAGGTTGTTAATAAGTCTTCCTCCAATCCTGAAGCTGTGTTCTTCTTCATATAACCCAGTGTCTTGGATTTATTTGCTCAGCATACAAGTTGAATAAGTATGGTGCAAGGATACAACCCTGACACACGCATTTAACAACTTTAAACCATGCAGTATCCCCTTGTTCTGTTTGAACGACTGCCTCTTGCTCTATGTACAGGTTCCACATGAGCACAATTAAGTGTTCTGGAATCCCCACTCTTTGCAAAAGTCATAAATGAGGACTGTCTCAAGCAAACCAGAATGTGATACTCTGACATTAAAGATTTTTGTTCACTGTGTGGTTCCAGTCTTCTTAGAATTTGCAATTAAACAAGTTAATAACTAATCACAAAATTATATTTCAGATGTATGAACTAATAGCTTTTTCCACAAAATTCTTACCTTTTTCTCCAGTTATGATCTATTTTGCATGATAACATACTACAAGGTAAGGGAATACATTTATAAATATATGGGAATTCAGAAGATTTTTGTGAGAATTTGATAGACATCTTTGAGGAGACTTATGAAAGAGACTTGTAGCCTCTTGATAGATGACTTTTTGATGAATCATAATAAACATAGTTAATGTTTACTGAGCCCTTATCATATACCATATCGAATGAAAAATGCCCTTTGCATTTCTAACTGAATAAATCCTCAGAACAACACCAAGAAGTACATAATATTAACCTCCTCATTTTTCATATAAAGAAACTGATGTGCAGAGGTTTAAACACATTGCCTAAGATCACACAGTGTAAGCACCAAAGCTGGGCCCAGTCCCAGATATGCTCTTCTCCAAAGCCCATACTCCTAACCATTATGTACCTCTGAGATTGTTTGCATCCCTGCCTTCCATTTCTTGTTGCAATTTGGAGATCAGACTGTGCTTGCGCCAACTCTAGGATGCTTTTCTTCCATTTGGTAGGATGCTCATTTATTGCTGTGATGAAACGGTAACAAGGGTCTGTCTGGCCAAGCACAGAGGGATTGCTTCAGGTTGAAGGTTGTCTGTCTTGTACCTGCTGAGAGGAAATGAACCATACAGTGTTAAAGCTGAAAGAAGTTCTGGAGATTCCAAGGCCCCATCCTTGACTTTACCCATGAGAAAATCAGAAAAGTGAATTGACTTGCCCAGGGTCACACAGCCAGGTAGTCAAAAGTAGAACAACAACTCAGGTTTCCTGACTCCTAGTTCGATGTATAGTGGTATAGAGATCATATGCAGAATACAGTACCCTTAGAAAAATGTTCCTATGTAAATATTTTATAGACAGTATAGTAGATAATATATATTTAGAAAAATGATGTAAATATTTTATAGGCTGCTGTACAACTGTCAAGTATGGAATTAAATCTACGGTGCAGAAGCAACGCAGCACATGCATGGTATGATACAATACACTGGGGCCTGGGGAGCCATCCAGAAATGGTGTTTGCATTTTCCTATTATGGCAGTATTCACAGTGCACAGCCACTGCCCCTCTGCCTCTCATATTCCCACTGTATGACTGCTGGGGGAGGCCAAGGGCAGGGAAGTGGCTGGGCAGAGATTGTTCACCCCTAGAGGTTTTGAGGCTACCCCCAGGGAATGACATTCTGGCCACCCTAAATGACTCCAGCTAGATAAGGCAGAGACAAGACCTCCCAGCTACTCTGGGATACTACCACCACACAGCTGGCCAGCCAGAAGCCACTCCTTCAGCTCAGTGTGAAGGTCAGGGTAACCAAGCTGCAATGCAAGAGAATGGGACCCTGGGCTTCACCCTCCTGCTTAGAATAGCTTTGAATATTCTGACTCTGGAAGAAATTCCTCTTCCTTTAGACAGGCCTTCATTCTACTTCATTCTTACTGCACTGGACATTTCTCTGTTATAGTAGTGGATGGCTGTGGCTGGCAGGTGCACAGGAGGTAGACTTCAACAAAGACAACAACGCTTTATCGCCATTAATAGTTTTGAGCTGATTCTTCTCTAAGAAGATGAAACAAGTATCCAAAAGTAGCCCCAACCTGGTTATTCCCTCCCCCAGTATACACTCTCCTCCTTGGCCCCTCGCATTAGCTGATCTTTCTACTATCAGAAGGGTCCTTCTGGTGCCAGTGGTCCTGTCCAGCTCTTGCTCCACCTCTTCCTCTATCTTCAGCCAAGTCCCTTGACCACTCCTTTGAGAATGAGCAGCTCACATCAGGCTGCGAAACAAGCTGGTCCCTTCTCAGCAGACATAGGGATTCCAGGTCAAGACATACAGAGCCCAGTGACACATTTGTCCCCCTTGCTGCTAAAGCTGGTCTAAGCCTGAACCCCGTGGGTGGCTTGGCTCCTGCTCTATTACCGAGACCAAGGCCACACCTCATATTCCCACTTCAGGAGCCAGGCGCTGTCTTGATCCTCAGGGTCCAGGTCTTGATAACCAACCAGAACCCCATCAGGTCAGACTTAGGAATTTTTAGAACTCTAAATATTATGTAGTTTCTTCCATTCCTTTCCTTTTTCCCCATCCCTGGTGGCATAGTGGTTAGGAGCTATGGCTGCTAACCAAAAGACTGGCAGTTCAAATCCACCAGGCACTCCTTGGAAACCCTATGGGGCAGTTCTATTCTGTCCTATAGGGTCGCTATGAGTCAGAATCGACTTGACAGCATTGGGTTTGGTTTTTGGTTTTTTTAATACGAAATTAAAAATAAAAACTATATTAAATCATAAATTAAGTTTTGGAAATGAGAGAAAATGTACATGTATGCTGATGGTAAATGAGCCCTGGTGGCACAATGGCTAAGTGCTCAACTGCTAATCAAAAGGTTGGCAGTTCAAAACCACCCAGTGGCTCTGTGGGAAAAAGATCTGGCAATCTGCTTCTGTGAAGATTACAACCAAGAAAATCCTATGGGGAAGTTCTACTCTATCACATGGGATCACTGTGAGTCAGAATGGACTTGATAGCACTCAGCAACAACATACCCATTGCCATTGAGCTGATTCCTACTCACAGTGACCCTACAGGACAGAGTAGAACTGTCCTATAGGGTTTTGTTGGCTATAATCTTTACAGAAGCAGAATGCCATATCATTCTCCCATGGAGTCACTGGTGGGTTCGAACCACTGACCTTTCAGTTAGTAGCTGAGTACTTAACCACTGTACCACCAGGGCTCTTCAGTCTATCTGGAAAACTACCTATTGCTGTCTCAGGCCTCACTCAGCCATCTTCACCTTCCTCCCAGCCTGACCGTTTGCTTCAGGATAATGAAGCGTGATTCTGACAGTGTGATATGGTTCACCAAATATCTTCATATCAGTTGGGTGACTGCAGGTTTGTTGTCTGAAGTGACAGATTTATTAAGAAACAGATCTACCTCAAGTAACCAGCACAGAGTTGTGGTGAGCAGGAAATGTTGGTGATGGCATTGCAGGAAACGTTGGTGATGGCATTGCAGCAACATTTGAGAAAGAATTTGTCACAATTAAGTTCTTTCCTCGGGCAATTGGTGTGACTTACTTTAACTTGCCTTGCTTTGCACTGTCATTTCCCCAATTAATTGCTAAAGATCCCTTATACCCTTTAAAAAAGAAGTTTGTATGTCTCTCTTGAGGCCTTCCATATTTTAAATTGCCCAAGAGAATTCCTCAGTCTAAAAAAGAGTCAGAACAGTTTCCAAATGAGTCACAGAGAGAATTTGAGACTGACCAGGCTTATAAAGCCATTGCTTCTCACTGCCACATTGTGTGTCCCTGTTGACAATGTGGCCTGCATGGTGCCACAAAACATTCCTTCTTTAAGTAGTGATACCCTTGCTGGTCCAAATGCCTGCACAGACCAGAGCGGCACCCACACTCTGTTGGAAAAATACTTAACCAAAAGTATCTGGATCAGTAGAGAATTCTGGCCTCAGATTTAATATTCTGCCAGAACAAACTTACCCTCACCACCACCACCAAAAGAACCTTGTGTTAAGCTGGTTGCTCTGCCCAGAATCCCTTGTCATCCTAATAGAGTCTCCTTTAGGGACACTGCTTGATATTCTTTCCTGCTGGCCTAGTGTGCCTGTGTGCCAATTATTAATGTATTACCTCGCAGCTACAAATTTGCCCTTCATTGCCTGCTTTGCTATATGGCGATGGGTCCTGTAAATATTTCTTCTTGGCTACCTGGCATGATGTTAACCTTTCTCAGTAGAGGGTACTGGGGAAAGTGAATCAAATAGAGCTTTGTCTCCCTGGTTCTGGTGTCCTTCTTCTTCAGTCCATTTCCTATAGCACACAGTTCTGCAATGCCTGGATCCTGAAGCACAAGATCTCTGCAGCATTCAGCTCCTGCAGCATGCAGTGATCAGCAGCACTTGGTGGCAGCAGCACACAACACCTTCCTGTAGGTAGCTTTTCCCAGCATCCCCTTTGAATGGCTTCAGAGTGGAGTGCTGCCTGTAGAGTGCCAATGCCTCCCTATTAACAAATTCCCCAGGCCCTTCAGGGAATGATTTTCCAATAAGTGACCTTGGCTAGGCAGGCCCCTTGGAGAGGCACCCTAGAATGTCTCTGCAGAGGGTTCTGACACATGGAACTTTAGCGAACTTCTCTGCCATCTAATGAGCCTCAGCTGCATTCTCGACATGAGGTCTGTATATCAGCCTTGTGGGGAGGGGGCGTGTTTTCCCTGGGTGCTCTGTCTTAGCTCCAGGGATAGTGGGTGCTTCTTATGTATCCTAGTACTGTGTTCTCTAGCATGCTTTTTACCTTTTATCAATCAATTACTCCAATCCCTTGTTATTAATTCTTTATATTAAATTTTTCCTATTCAAATTACTGTATGATTTCTGTCTCTGAACCCTGATTAATACAGAATTGGTTCCAGGGGTGATTCCAAGAGACAGACTTAAAAAGATGGGATTTGGAGATTTGTTTGGTCATATCTTTGGTCTTGAGTGCAGTCTTGAACTCCTTGCCAAGAAAAGGGGGATAGTAGTAATCTAGGGCATATAGTAGCATCATAGTTAATCAAGCTAACAACTACGGTTGATTGTGCTGGAGTGTCAACTAAGGCAAGTGCCTTGGACACCCAAGTGCTTGCTTCACTTGACCATTATGGCAGTAAAAATTACCATAAGGACTGTGGTATGGGAGGGACTTTTTGTGTACTTGAACACTTACAAATTTCCTCCTCTACATTATCATATAAAATGACAAGCTCGGGTCCTTTAACGCAAAGCTCAAGTCACGAACAGAACTAAAAACTTCCAAGATGATCCTAAACAGTCTTAGTACTTGTAGCTATAGGACTGATACTGCTGGAAACCAAACGCAAAGTTTAATTGTGCAGGTTACTAAATGACAACAGTTAAGTTCATAGTCTTGCCAAGTATATCACGTGAAAGTTAGAGCATTGTCTTAGTCATCTAGCATTGTCTTAGTCACCTAGTACTGCTGTAACAGAAATACCACAAGCAGATGGCTTTAACAAAGAGAATTTTATTCTCTCACGTCCGGGTAGGCTAGAAGTCCAAGTTCAGGGTACTGGCTCCAGGTGAAGGCTTTCTCTCTCTGTCAGCTCTGGACGAAGGTTCTTGTGATGCATCAGTCTTCCGCTGGTCTGGGAGCGTCTCAGTGCAGGAATCCCAGCTCTGCTTCCGTAGCTGCTTTCTTGGTGGTGTGAGTCTCCCCTGTCTCTCTGCTCACTTCTCTCTTTTCTGTCTCAAAAGATATTGGCTTAGACACTACCTAATCTTGTAGACCTCATCAGTATAATTGCTGCTAATCCATCTTATTACATCATAGTGACAAGATTTACAACACATGGAGAAATCACATCAGAAGATAAAATGGTAAACAATAATACAATCATACAAGGGAATCATGACCTAGCCAAGTTAACAGGTGTTTTAGGGGGACACAACTCAATCCATGACAGGCATCTAATGGGAAAGAATTGTATCTTGAAACTTGGAATAGGGGCATCTCATTGGACCCAGATGAAACCAACCATCTTAAACTTCCAAGTCCCTTGAGCCTCCCTCATCAATGGAGGTAGCTTGCCCTCTGGTGTTTGAGATTAGCCTTCCCTTACTTAAAATCGTGTGGTAACCTCACCTGAGGCAGATGTCTTGAAAGGGAATGCTCTTTCTCCTCAAGACCAACCACAACCATCCTCTGTTGCCATGAGACCCATAAAAAGGGTCAAGTCTTCAAATCTCAGCATGCTCCAGGGGGACACGTACACACAACGGTCCAGGAAGAAATAGCTTACACACAAAAATAATTGCAAGAATTCGCAAATACACATAAGCATATCTGTGGGGAATATGTGTGGGAGTGAACTATAAAAGCGTTTGAACAAGAAGGGTAGAATATAACACTAGATCAGGCTGAAATCATTGATATGGATGAACTTACCAGAGATTCAAAATTTATGTTAGTTTGTGCAGCTGGAATTAGTTCTAACATCTTACTTGGTTGGTTAACTGAAACATGGACTCAAGAGTAGCCTACAATTGATAATATTGAGATGCCAGAGCTGCCTAGCATGAGGTAGAAGATGGAATTCAAAGGCTTATGGAGATAGAAAGAATTGGATTTATTATGTGCACCGACCCCCAACTATGTTCCAGGAGAAGGCCAGGAAAATGATCTGTTCACTAACAATGAGAACTACATTAGTGAGTGCCACATCCTTGGAAAGCCACATAGCTGTTCTTATTCGTATGTTAGGTATGACTGCAGGGGATACCATCATTGAAGATAGGTTCTCTAATTTCAGTGGTGATGATGGGATCACAGGGTAGCACATCTGCCATAAGGAGCAGCAGGGACATACTAGTAATCAGAAGGTTTTGACCTACACATATCTTTGGGAATGGCTAATCGTCACTGGAGTCCTGGTGGCGGAGTGGTTAAGTGTTTGACGGCTAACCAAAAGAGCAGCAGTTCCAATTCACCTGCTGCTCCATGGAAAGAATATGGGGCTGTTCTACTCCGTCCTATAGGGTCGCTATGAGTTGGAATCCACTTGAAGGCAACAGGTTTTGTGGGGTTTTTTTGGTGATTGTCACTACTTGCCCAAGAATAATACAGATGCACAGTCTACTAGGTTATTTATTGTCTATATAACAGAAAAAAATATAAATCTGGTATTGAAAAACTTGATTGAGATGCTACACTGGTAAGTCATGGCCTCTCTCCCAGTTTGCATAAAAAAAAAACCAAACCCAGTGCCGTCGAGTCGATTCCAACTCAAAGTGACCCTATAGGACAGAGTAGAACTGCCCCACAGAGTTTCTAAGGAGCACCTGGTGGATTCAAACTGCCATCTCTTTGGTTAGCAGCCGTAGCACTTAACCACTACGCCACCATAGCTAACTCAATTCACAGACTCAGAGTCCCTTGACTAAAGTGAGGCTGGGTCCCCTTGAAGAAGAATCCTGTACGATTGCTACAAGTATATCCCATAAATCTTTCAACAAGCATTCTCCAAAGGGATTTTCTGCCATTTACTAGTGTGACTATGCTTTGGCAAAAGGAGATGCCCAAACATTTGAGGAGTTACTAGACACTAGTTCTGACTTGATGCTGATTCCTGGGAATCCAAAATGCCACTATGAACCACTATGTAAACTGGGCTTACAATAATTGGGTGACAGATGGACTCTTAGCTTAACTTGGATTCACAACGAATCAGGGTGGTCCCAGACCCACAGTGCAGCTATTTTCCCAGTTCCTGAATGTATAATTAGAATAGTCATATTCGTCAACTAGCAAAAGCCTACATTAACTCTCTGACCCGTGGGGTATGGAGCATAAACGTTAAAAAGGCTAAGAGGAACTTCCCCTTCCTACCAAGATAGTAAACCAGAAGCAATATTGAATCCCTGAGGGGAATTGCTGAGATTAATATCAACTTCAAAGACCTGAAAGAAACAGAAGTGGCAATTCTTATCACAGCCCCATTCAACTCACCAATCTGGCCAGTGCAGATGTCAAATAAAATTTGGAGAATGACTATGCACCGTTGTAAACTTAATCAGGGGGTAACTAAAATTTCAGCTGCTGTCCAAAATGTAGTGTCTTTATTGGAACAAATGAATCCAGACCCTGGCACTTGATATGCAGTTATTGATTTTTTGTTTCCCTCAAATACTGCATGTGACAGTTGGAGGTATGGCAGCTGTTTTGAGATCCGGTAAAGAAAACAATTAAGAATAGCAGAGCAGGAAAATAAACAGAGCCTGTGTTCTTGATGATGTTATCGATCAGTTATTCTAGCCCTGCTTTGCCCACCCCTGGACTTCCTATTGCGTTAGGCAAATAAATCTGTTACTTGTACATAGGTCTTCTGTTGCTTGAAGGTAAATGCAAATATAAATTACACATAAAAATCCAAAAAAGAGGGTGGAGAGAGGAGGAAGATGGCATAGCAATCTGCAAGTTCTATGAGTAACAGAGACACACATGCAGCTCCTTCACGGTGCTCCAGGAAAACAGAGGACTGCAGGGGTAAATGCATCCTGTAGAGAAATAGACCCCAAACTTGACAAAGACTATTATTGTCTCGAGCTTAACACAGAAGCAGGTAAACCATTTGCCTTTAAAAGACCATGAGGCTTGGACAAAAATAAGTATGAGCCAGACAACAAATATTTGCTGAACATGTAGGTGGCCAAGGTAGAGTGAGGACCAAAAAACCCTACCTTTAATGGTCTACTCTGACGGGGGCCCATAGGATCTTAAACCACACTGGGGAGAAAGAGGGAGCTATGTGGAATCTGCAAGATCAGAAGGATGAGGTCTTGGGCTCAGAATTAGGAAACAAAACACATATTATGTTTCTCACACAGATGAGTGTGTGGAATAAATTATGCTTTCTGTGCCCAAAAAGTAAAGATATAAATTCCTATTTATCTTTTTTGCTAACTCCCATTTCCGACAAACGACTTCTAATATTTTCTTGTTTGATGATGTCAAGAAATCATTAAAATATGATCCTTAGAATCCTAAAAATTAAGTTTTACATGGAGCATTTGAAACTACCAATCAATAAAATTTGACTTTTAAAAAGATCTTCCCTACAGCTTTGCCCACCTTTTCTTCTCCTCTTCCCCGCCACTTGTCCCTCAGCATAAACTCTAAAAAGCTAATTTACTAGGTACTGGTCATGGGTACTATTAATGAGCATACCGTGTGGGTTACATTCGTATCAGCACTCTGCCCTTGACATTATAATAATTCTGAAATAAACTATAACAAAGCCTCATGTTACTTTTACATATCAGTCCAATTTAAATATTTATTAACACCAACAAACTGCATATGCTTATTCAGAAGTTACTCATAGACACTCAGAATTTAAATACATACATTCAGATATCATGATTTGGTGCTTAAATTCACAGGTGCCATTTCCCTCTATGAGATGAGTAGAACTACCACAGATCTTCACAGCTTCATCTTCTGGGGGTTGCCATTTCTTCCTCAGATGAGTACTATCTTTTCTAGTTCCTGTAGTGCACTCAATTCTTGGTTATTATTCAAAAGTGAATTAACCAACCTTTAATTAACTGTGGGAGAAAAATTATAATTAGTAGATTAATGGAAAAAAAAACACGATAAATCAACAAAAACATCTACATTTTAGAGTCAACTGTTTGTTTGTTTAGAGTCAACTGCGAGGCCTCCTTCCCCCTGGCTAATTGCAAATACTCTCACCTGCTTGAAATCCATGTTAGCCATCCATGCACAGGTAGGCCAGAAGTGCAAGGTCTAACCAGCAGCACCTTGGGAGTTCTGGGTGATTATAAACTCATATCTGTGCTAAATCCCTTTCTTTTACTTTTCGGTCAACCTGAGGGTTCTTAGGTCTGCTTGCTTCTCAAACTTTATGTTCTTTTAATCTGAGATTAGGGAGAAAAGTGGAGAGCGACTGCTCTACCAAGCAAAACTAGAATTTTGCTTGAAAAACCCAGAACCCGGAACTTTTAATTTAGTGCTGGAACACTGAGGGAGCAACCTTGCAGAGAGCAAAGGGGCACCTGAAGAATGAGGAGGAAAAGCCATTGAAGGAGCTGACATTAAGAACGTGTGTAATTTAACTTTAGAGCTGTGTGACTTGACTGTGATGCACGTGAGCTGGGCTGTGGGATGCCGAGCACTGACGCCATGATGAGGTTCCTTGATGGAGAAGAGCTGAATGATTGCAGGAGTGTGGGGTAGAGGCTGCTAGCAAGAACAAGATCCAGCTGTCCAGCTGGTGCTGCACTTTATCACCTAGACTGTCTGCTGGAAGGTGTAGAAAGCAGAGGACCATTTGCTAAGTGACAACCTAATGTCACTTTATTCTAATGTTCAACAAAAGAACTCCTCAAAGAAGCAGATAATAATAATTATTTTGCCGCTTCACATCAAGCAATTCATGTGATGCTTTGAGTCCCTAAAGTATTATTTTTGCATTATGTCTGTGCTTTGAAGGCATCTGTAGAACAGAAAATGTGTCCCTAAATATTGTATGTCACTTTAGGTAAATTGTTGTTCATTAAATCCATTGTAGTCAAGGTTTTGTCTGGTTTTGTTTTAGCTGCCACTGGGAGTTGGGGAGTTATCCATAACCTCCTTCCATCCTTTCTGCTTCCACCCTCTTGTGCACATTCCCACAAATAATGGACAGCTGATGGTGCCTGGATGCATCTCATGATGGCACCTGTGTCTCAGACTTCACATCAGAACCGGCCCACCTAAAGCACTACACAGGTGATCCTCGAATCTCAAAATACAAATCAAGTCAAGCCCTTAGAAATTCCATGGGCCTTACACATGCCTGTATATTTGCCTTTGGGAAGAGGCTGGGTTTTTCTTGGTATTGTAATCAATACCACTGTTGATCACACAGACACCCACACAAATGATTATTCCTTATGTAGCATGCTTTGGTTTGATCTTCTCCACATTTTATCACAGTCTTTGTCACCAAGACCTCTAAGCATAGCTTATAAAACCAGATTTGAAGATAAGCTGTTGTGTTTGAACAAATGTGCAAGCTCGTCACTGCCATCACCACCATCGTCTTCTCTCTCTCTCTTAAAATGAAAGATAGATTTCTAGTTATCAAGAAAATCAGTGGAACTGTTAGAGCACTTTGATATTAACTGAATAATAACTTCCTGCAGATCAGCTATTTATGAGCCTCGACCTGGACTCCTGGTCATGTGGACCATTGGACCCTCATGCTTCCATGGGAAGATCTCCATGACAGACCCATACTGCATATATATCTACAGTCCAACAACACCATTGTGCCCCCACTGTGAAACTGCAGAAATGGCCTTGTGAGAACTACTGTGGAGACTACCATTACTGGTTAGTAAGGCATGACAACCAGAGCCACCTCTTCCAACACCCATGCCTCAGGCTGAGAATCCCTGCAAATTTTGCCCAGCTCCAAGGCACTCTACGCTGGACTATCTGAGAGCCACAGCTCCAGGTACACAAGTCTTATTGATTTGTGAATGATCAAGTTTCCTTGATGTCAGGTGACATAAACTGTTATAACATTTCCTGGACCTCATTCTAATAGATAAAGAATCTGCTTTTTCAAGGTAGGACTTCTAACTGTACCAACACTTTGCACTCTTAGGCAGTGAAATGACATATTTAAAATGCTAAGAAAAAAAAAAAATGCCAGCTAAGAATTCTATATCCAGTAAAACTAGTCTTTAAAAATGAAGGCAAAATTAAGACTTACTCAGGTAAACAAAAACTGAGGGAGTTTGTCACTAGTAGACCTACCCTACAAGAAATGCTAAAGGGAGTCCTTCAGGCTGAATTGAAAGGCACTAGGCAGAAACTCAAAACCGTATGAGGAAATGAAGAATGTCAAAGGTAGCAACAGAAGTATACGCAAAAGACAGTATTGCTGCATTTTTGGGTTTGTAATTTCTCTTTTTCTTTTCTTCCCATATGATTTAAAAGGCAAATAAAACAATAATTATAAATCTGTGTTAATTAGCACTCAGTCTATAAAGACATAATTTGTGACAATACCAACATAGTGGGGTTAGGGGAAGGAGCCATAAAGAGGCAGATTTTGTACACTATTGAAATTAAATTGATTTTAGTTCAAACCTGATTGTTATAAAGTTGGGCTGTTGGGTACTGTCCAGTGAATTCTGACTCATAGCAACTATATAGGACAGGGTAGAACTGCCCCCATAGGGTTTCCTAGGCTGTAATCTTACAGGAATAGATTGCTGGGTCTTTCTCTTTCTTATAAAGACATTAATTATAATCTCTAGGGCAACCACTAAGAAAAAAAAAAAAAAAACTAAGAAATGTACAGAAAAAAGAAATGAGAAGGGAATCAAAAGAGTACACTAGAAAAACTCAATCACAAAAGATGGCAGTAATGGGGGAATTAAAGGATGAAAAAGATATGACATATAGAAAACAAAGAGCAAAATGGCAGAAGCCCTTCCTTGCCAGTAATTAAACTCTCCGATTAAAAGGCAGAGACTGGCAAAATGGATTTAAAAAAAAAAAAAATCTAGTTATATGCTGTCTGCTAGAGACTCACATTAGAGCCAAAGACACAAATAGGTTAAAAGTGAAAGAATAGATAAAGATATTCCATGTAAATAGTAACCAAAAGAGAGCTAGTTAGGATGGCTATACAATTATCAGACTGTTTTAACTTGGTATAATAATAATATGTGAGGTATGGTAAGGTCAAACAAAAATCAAGAGAAGGAGGTTACAACATTTAAAGATTTATTATATTCACAGTCCATGGTGTTCACAGCATTGTCAGCAGGAACACATGGGGAAAATGCAAGGGGAGGTCACAAGTCAAAAATGAAGTAGGATGGCAGGCAAGCACCTTTATTGTGTTTTTCATGGGAAGTGTGACAGCAAGAGCTCAGAACACACAGGGACTTTATTGATCAACTATATTCGAAAGACATGCCCTGGGGCTTGGAACGTTTATCAAAGGGAAACAGAGATCTTCCTATCTAGGTATACCAGACATAGGTGGAGAAGGGCGACTTGATGTGGATATTAAAACATCGTGTTACAGAAGCTAGAAAATATGGTTGATACACAGACAAAATAGACGTTAAGATAAAAATTGTTAGAAAAGACAAAATAGGACATTATATATTGATAAAAGGGTGAATCCATCAAGAAGATATAATAATTATAAACATACATGCACCTAATAACAGAGTCCCAAAACATATGAAGCAAAAGTTGACAGAAATGAAGGGAGAAATATACAGTTCTACAATAATTGTTGCAGACTTCAATACCCCACTTTCAATACTGGGTAGAACAACTAGACAGAGCATCAGTAAAGAAATAGGGGACTTGAACAACACTATAAATCAACTAGACATAAAAGATATATAGAATAAGCCACACAGCAACAGCAGAATATACATTTTTCTCAAGTGCACAAGGAGCATTCTCCACTCTATAACATATGTTGTATATATTAGACCACAGTACAAGTCTCAATAAACTTCAAAAGATTGGAATCATGCAAAGTATCCTGTCCAACAAAAATAGCCTACTAACCCCCATACATGTGAATGTAATCCCATTTGTTTTGTTACTGAGGCCTTTTCAGTGTAGACCTGTTGCCTTCGAGTTGATTCCGACTCATGGTGACTCCACATGTTACAGAGTAGAACTGAGCTATACAGGTTTTTGTGTTTTTTTTTCCTATAACTTTTACAGAAGCAGATCTCCAGGTATTTCTTCCACGGCACTGATGGATGAGCTCAAATTGCCAACCTTTTAGTTAGTAGCCAAGAACAAATCATTTGTGCCACCCAGGGATCATTTCCAACCAAAATGGAATAAAACTAGAAACCAGTAACAGAAGAAAAACTGAAAAATTCATACGGTGGAATGTTTCTTTGCAGTAAGTCATTTTCCGGAACACAAAAGTTGGGGTGGTAGGAGGGGTATCTTTAACCATTGCTGTTTTTCAGATGCATAGGGCACAGGTAAAATTTAGCATCATCAATTCAAATTCCAGGTTTCACACCTAAGTAACTAAGACAATGATGGTGGTATTAGCAAAAGTTGGAGCCCTGAGAAAAATAAATATTCTTTGACAGATCACTTTTTTTTTCTCAAGCCAGAAAAGTAGCCTCTAAGTTCCAACTCTAAAATGCTATGAGTTAACAAGAAATTGGGGATTTGTTATTGCATATTTCCTAACTCTTGGTTAACCTTGTGCTTTAGGTTAGAGTCTCCCAGAATCACACCCTGGGACAAGGATTTGAGGGCAGGTGATTCATTTGGGAGTGATCCAAGAAACACCAGTAAAAGAAAAGTGAGACTGGGAAGGGAAGAAAGTCCAGGCTGGGGTGTTCATGAGCAGATTCTCTTTATGGGCAACTGGTTTTAGTCCCAACGGAGACCTCTGTTGAGACTGCACAGAGCACACCTCAGAATTGTCCCACCTCGGGGTGAGGTAATCGGGGTATTTATCCACCAATTTTCGTCTGTCATTGGTTGGGGGCTTGTTTCTGTGGTGTTGACTTCTGGCCTGTTCCAGGTGGACTGAGCATGCTTCCAGCCTGGAAATGCCCTTGGGCAGGGCTGCAGTGCTGGTAGTAGAATGCCACTGGCACGTAAGGGAACAGGGGTGCCAAGGCAATGTGGCAGGGCACCTATAGCATCTACTATACTTACTGTCTCTAACGGTTTGGCTTTTCACAGCATTTTTACCTTGGAGCCATAATAATGTTCAATCAGAGGAGCCCCATCTGGGGAGCACCAGTGGGGCCCTCACACGTAATACTGCAGAGCTCAGAAAAAGCCTCAGTCTGGGTTGCTCCCCTGACTGTGTTCTTGCTCTGCTCCAGGGCCTCTCAGTTGCTTGCTTTCAGGAGCTTCTTGTTTGTTTTGCCACTGAAGCTAGGGCTTCCTTTCTAAATGGCATTTTAACACCACTGTCCCCAGGTAGCCACTGTGCTTCCCTCTGCTGGAACACGCACAGTGGATGGGGTGGAAAAGTGTTGCAACTTAAATTAGAAGTGTGAAAGCAATGTTGGGGAATTCAGTCTGAGGCTGTATCTCTTGCTCAGTAGAAAAATCAGCTTTCAGGAGAATTGGTGCTCATTTTGGAAAGTCAGCGGTGGAAAAGCTTTTATTCAGCTCCTCCTTCACTGCCTTTGGAAGGTCTCAGATCGCCTCTTGCCTCTGCTCTAGGAATCTCAGGACAAGAATAAGTGTAATGTGAGTAAACTACAGGGTGTCATATTTGTGCCATGACAGATCCATGAGCCCACAGTTAATCCATTGATTACCTGTCTCCAGTGGCCCATTAGTTCATTTGCTCCAGTCTACCATCTGGGCCCTGCCCTGTTTCTCCAAAGACAGTTATTTGAACTTTTATTCCAGCTACAGATCATGACAGAGACATTGGTACAGATGATTTTCTGGAGGTTTCTTGTGTCTTAGTTACTATTTTTCAACATATTATTGTGTATATTTTTACTACCCACTTATTTAAATTAGATAAATTGGGAAAGTTTGGGGAAGGTCCCTAAGGTTACTTCCCTCCTCAACTGTCTCCCTTTCCTGTTTACAGAACTTGTCTGGGTTATCTTTGATATCAAATTTATATCATTACTTCTATAAGATAAAGCAGCAAAATGAAACAATGCCAATATTTATATCTTCCATTTATTTAATATTCTACATGCAGTTATTTTAAGTGACTGAAGTCACAGCCTAAAACACAGATGTGTGTAAAAGATTACTCTACTATTTAAAAATGTCTTTCTAATTTAATAAAATTCCTAATCATGTGCTTCAATAGCTTAACTGTCACGCATTTCTTCCTAATTACCTCTATTTCCTGTGTCCTAGCCTAGACATTCCACCCCAGCTAGACAACTCTGTCACTTTCCCCACCTACTTTATCTGCTCTTAAGCTAAGCCTAACTAAGCCATTCCCTCTAATTTAATACCTGCACCAAATTTCACTCCTCAATGTGGCCCCCTGCCCATACAATATTTAACTCCAGCCTCTAGGAAGGCACAGAGGAGAGGTTGGAAACTTGCGTTAGATTTAGACAGAACCAGGTTAGACAGCACAAGGTTTGAATCAGCTTTTCTTTTTATTAGCTGTGTGATATTGAACTGCTGTGTTGTCAGATGCCATTGAGTTGATTCCAACTCATAGCGACCCTCTGTAACCCAGAATAAGACAC
Source organism: Loxodonta africana (assembly GCF_030014295.1). NCBI lineage: Eukaryota > Metazoa > Chordata > Mammalia > Proboscidea > Elephantidae > Loxodonta > Loxodonta africana. The sequence continues at coordinate 66,252,235 of NC_087343.1, forward strand.
TGCCCAGTCCTGTGCCATCCTCAAAATCATTGCTATGTTTGAGCCCATTGTTGCAGCCACTGTGTCAATCCATCTAGTTGAGGGTCTTCCTCTTTTTCACTGATGCTCTATTTTACCAAGCATGATGTCCTTATCCAGGGACTCGTCCCTCCTGATAACATGTCCAAGGTATATGCGATGAAGTCTCACCATTCGTGTTTCTAAGGAGCATTCTGGCTGTACTTCTTCCAAGACAGATTGGTTTGTTCTTCTGGCAGTCCATGGTATACTTAATATTCTTTACTAACACCATAATTCAAAAGCATCAATTCTTCTTCAATCCTTCTTATACATTGGCTAGCTTTCACATGCATAGTGAGGCGATCAAAAACATCATGGGTTGGGTCATTCACACCTTAGTCCTTGAGGTGACATCTTTGATTTTGAATGCTTTAAAGAGATTGCTTGCAGCAGATTTGCCCCTTAAAATGTGTCTTCTGATTTCTAACTGCTGCTTCTATGGGCATTGATCGTAGATTCAAGCAAAATGAAGTCCTTGACAACCTGAAACATTTCTCTGTTTATCATGATGTTGCTCATTTGTCAGTTGTGAGGATTTTTGTTTTCTATATTTTGAGGTATAATCCATACTGAAGGCTGCGGTATTTGATCTTCATCAATATGTACTTCAAGTCCTTTTTACTTTCAGCAAGCAAGGTTGTGTCATTTGCATGTCACAGGCTGTTAATGAGTCCTCCTCCAATCCTGATGCCCTATTCTTCTTCATATAATCCTACTTCTCGGATTATTTGCTCAGCATACAGGTTGAACAGGTATGGTGAAAGGATACAACCCTGACACACACCTTTCCTGGCTTTAAACCGTACAGTACTCAGTATCCCCTAGTTCTGTTCAAACGACTGCCCCCTTGGTTTAAGTACAGGTTCCTCATGAGCACAATTAAATGTTCTAGAATTTCTACTTTTCACAATATTATCCATAATTTGTTATGATCCACACATTTGAATGCCTTTGTACAGCTAGTAAAACACAGGCAAATATCTTTCCAGTATTCTCTGCTTTCAGCCAGAATCCATCTGCTATCAGCGATGATATCCTTTGTTCCACATCCTCTTCTGAATCTGGCTTAAATTTCTGGCAGTTCCCTGTCCATGTACTGTTGGAACTGCTTTTGAATGATCTTCAGCAAAATTTTACTTGTGTGTGATATTAATGATATTGTTTGATAATTAACAAATTTTTTGGATCTCCTTTCTTTGGAATGGGTACAAATATCGATCTCTTCCAGTCAGTTAGCCAGGTAGCTGTCTTCTAAATTTCTTGGCATGAATGAGTGAGCGTTTCCAGTGTTGCATCCATTTGTTGAAACATCTCAATTGGCATTCTGTCAATTTCTGGGGCCTTGTTTTTCTCCAGTGCTTTCAGTGCAGCTTGGACCTCTTCCTTCAGTACCATGGGTTTTAATTATATGCTACCTCCTGAAATGCTTGAAAGTCGACCAATTCTTTTTGGTACAGTGACTCTGTGTATTCCTTCCATCTTCTTTTGATGCTTCCCTCATCATTTGATATTTTCCCCATAGAATACTTCAATATTGCAACTTGATGCTTGAATTCCACCATGTGTCTGTCAGTTTGTTGTACTGTGGTGACTTGCATGTTGCTGTGATACTGGAAGCTTTGCCACCAGTATTTCAAATACCAGCAGGGCCATTCTTGGTGGACAGGTTTCAGCTGAGCTTCCAGACTAAGACAGACTATGAAGGACCTGGGAATCTACTTCTGAAAAAATTGGCTACTGAATTCTGATATAGCGCTGGAAGATGAGCCCCTCAGGTTGAAAGCACTCAAAATAGAACTGGGGAAGAGCTGCCTCCTCAAAGTGAGTTAACCTTAATGACATGGATAGAGTCAAGCTTTCAGAACCTTCATTTGCTGATGTGGCATGACACAAAATGAGAAGAAACAGCTTCAAACATCTGTTAATAATCAAAAAGTGGGATGTACTAAGTATGAACCTAGGAAAATTGGAAGTTGTCAGAAATGAAATGGAATGCATAAACATCAATATTCTAGGCATTATTGAGCTAAAATGGACTGGAATTGGACGTTTTGAATCAGATAATCATATGGTCTGCTATGACAGGAATGACAAATTGAAGAGGAATGGCATTGTCGAAAAGAACACTTCAAGATCTATCCTGAAATACAATGCTGTCAGTGATAGGATGATACCCATAAATGTACAAGGAAGACCAGTTAACACAACCTTAAATTATTTGCTTAAAACACTGATCCTGTTTTTTCATCTATAAAATGAGACTAAACTACAGGCAGTCACCAGGTTATGAATGAGACCCGTTCCTAAGTCTGTCTTTAAGTCAAATTTGTAGGTAAGTTGGAATAGGTACATATGGTTCTTATTTGGTCAGTCAAGTGTTTCTGCTAATATATAGAATGTATTTTACCTTTCTATGCATTTACAACACTTAAGAAACACTTCCAAACCACTCAATGTTTTCATGAGTGTCACAAAGTAGTATGTATGTTCGTTATTACAAACTATTGTATTTAACTCAAAATTTTAATATAATAGGCTCTATGGCAGTACTTAAGTACAAGTTCCCTATAAATTGGACATTCCTAATCCAGGGATTTACTGTAATAGGGTTTATGGCAATCCATTCTTAAGTATGAGTTGTCCAGAAATCGGATGTTCATAACCCGGGAACTGCCTTACTCAGTTCTTAGGATCATTTATTTCCAACTCCTAATCTCCATGCAAGGTCTCTAGGTGGTGCAAACAATTTACTGTCAGCTACTAACTGAAAATTTGGCAGTTTGAACCTGTGCAGCAGTGCTAAGGAAGAAAGGCCTGGCAATCCACTTCCACAAAGATTACAGCTAGGAAAACCCTATGGAGCACAGTTTTACTCTATAACACATGGGGCTGCCATGAGTCGGAATCTACGTGATGGTAATGGGCTTCAACTTTTGGTTAATCTCCATGCATATTGCACTGGAGTTTTAGAGTTTATCTCCCTTTATATCAAATGAAAGTTCCCCCCCCCAAAAAAAATCGTTGCCATCTAGTTGATTCCAACTCATAGCGACCCTATAGGACAGAGTAGAACTGCTCCATAGGGTTTCCAAGAGGTAGCTGGTGGATTCAAACTGCTGACCTTTTGGTATTAGCAGCTGAGCTCTTAACCACTGTGCCACCAGGACTCCAGTGTAAATTAAAAAATAACATCATGAAACATGTTCTTCACCCTGTCATCACCTTACTTAAGAGGATATTTATACACTTTATGGTAAAGAAAATCAACTTTCCAAAGTAAATGCTGTCTTCCTATTGATCATGTGCCTTATTTTTACTCACTCCAGAAATCCCACTAAATTGATGGTTAAACAATGAAACAATACGAAGTTTACAAGGATCTTATATATATACATACCTACATCTAAGGTCTTCAGGACAGCCACTTGCACAATTTGCCATTACTTTTCATGGTAGTCCTAATCCGTAGTCAGAGTTAACAGCTGCCACCATTCATTAAGGTCCTGTTGGGTACCACAAGGTGTACAAGGTACTTACATAGAACTGTGCTTCCCATCACTTTTACATCATGGCCTACATAGAAATTAGTAATATTTTTACAGCATACTGGGGGAAGTGGATAAAGCTGCCTGGGACGGAAGTGAGTGCTCAGATTTGCAGCCATTCTAGGTAGGAACACTGAGGGCTAATGGCCAATATTGCAACCCACCTGTGATAGTTAAGATTGTGTGTCAACTTGGCTGGGCCATGATTCTTAGAGATTATATGTGATCACTCCCATGATGGAATCTGCTGTGAGTAGCCAATAAGTTGAAGGGGAGTTTCCTTGGGGGTGTGGCCTGCATCAGAATATAAGCAGATGTTCTGGCTTTTTGCTTCTTCTGGATCCTGTGGTTTCCTCCTGTTCGTCTAACCTCTGGTTCTTGGGATTTGAGCTATCAGCTTATCTGCCAATCATGAGATTCATCAATCTGTACAGCCTGTGAGCAGGAGCCCTGCTCCCTGACCTACCAATCTTGAGTTTGCCAACCTCTACAGCTATGTGAATCAGGAGAAGCCTTGCAGTCTTGCCTGCCCATCTTGGAATTTGTCGATCTTCTCAGCCTATGAGCAAGAGCCCTGCTCTCCGACCTACCAACCTTGGGCCCACCAGTCCCTATGGCTACGTGAATCAAGAGAAGCCTCTATCTTGATCCACAGACTTTGGATGTTCCAGCCTCTACAGTCACATGAGCTGTTTCCTTGATATAAATCTCTCTATATATTTATATGCTTTACTGGTTTTACTTCTCTAGAGAACCCAGCCTATGACACTGCCTTTACACCTTTTGCAGTACACAAGTGTGTCATGGCTTTGATAGATTATTTCATGTGCTCATCACAATAATATTTTGAGGTATATATTATTATCCATCAGTTGCTTCTCAAGTTCACCTATTTAGTAAATGGTAAAGCCAGGATTTGAATCTGGTCTGTTTGATTTGAAAGTCGGACTCTTAACTACTTTGCCAAATTATCTTTATCATGAATTGACTTGTTTTGTAGCTACTAATGCTGACTTGGTCAGTCCTGGAGACATGGATGGTGATCTTGCTAAAATGGACACTGAGCTCAGGCATCAAAGAGAGTTGTTTGTATGTGTTTTCACTCATGGATCTGAAAAGATCAGCCTTAGTCCTAGGAAGAAGTTAGAAAGTCAAGCTGACTGTCCAAAAGTGGCATCAGTGCACGAAGAAAATTACAGGCACCTTACAAAGCAACAGAGACCAGAATCAAATGAAAGTCAAAGTAACAGGGGAGAGGTAGGGTTGAAACAATTCCATGAGCCAGTGATTCTCAAAGTTGCATGTGTCAGAATCATCTTTAGGGTTTGTTAAAATATTGCTGGGTTCCGCACCCAGAATTTCAGATTCAGTAGATTGGAGGTGGAGCTGAGGATGTGCCTTTCTTACAAGTTCCCAGGAGATACTGATGCTGGTGGTCAGGAGACCATAATTGCCTTAGCCAAAGACAAAGTAGCTGCTTTGGAGGCACCTCAGAAGAATTGCCTGGTGACTTACTTCCAAAAAATCAGCCGGAAAACCCGATGGAGCACAGTTGTACTTTGACATACATAGGGTGTCTGTGAGTTGAGTTGACTTAACGGCAACTGTTTTTTTTTTTTTAAGGTCTCAGTCTTGTCATGGATGGAAAATGAACAAATAAAGGAAGAGATGTCTCAAATGTTACAATTCTTTGTCCCTAGCTACTTACACTCCCCTTGCAATGTACTTGGATTAAAATTAGAGGTCATTAGAGCTGACTTCATCCAATGCCCCATCCCAAAGCAACACTTGCTGTCATCTGTCAACCACAATCCCAGTATCCCAGCATCCTAGGCACCTTGACTATCTCCTAGCTCAGAATGACTGATAGAAATCTGCATTAGTAAAAACTTATAGCCATTGATGTGTTTAATCTTAGATGTTTTTGCCAATAGCCCAATATATCAGCATAGAAAATACTCTTCTAGCTCCATAATGGTTTTAACCCAAAGCACAGAAATACTGTTTGAATTCTATTCTCCCTCAGTCAGCTGAAAAACAATACCAGATATATAAACTCCTTTTATTTGAGTTCTGGGGTTATTTATGCAGTGACATAATTGCAATGATTTACAATCCTGAGTCTTTTAAGGGCACTGTTCTTTTAGCTATAATTTCTTTCCTTTTTGCACCTCAAGCACAGCTAACAGTTAATTGGGCACTGATTGGTGGTCCTAAAGCTATTTCAATCCTCATTCAGCTTCATTACCTGTTGGAGAGCTTGTCAAGGCAATTGTCTCTCAATATGAGCGAGCCTCTCTTCACTTACCCTTCTTCAGGGAGAAACTGAATTTCTTCCAGAGCAGATCTGTTGGTTGTTTAGAAGAGTACAGGTAAAGCACAGGCATTCCACGTTTATCATTAGGCTTCTAAAGAAGTTGTAGATTCAAAGAAAAATATATCTTCTAAACCCTTTTCAGCTACTTCTCCTTTCAGTAACTTACTGGCATTTAAAATAAACTATTACTTTTTTTTTTTTATTACTGAACACGCTCTTTGAGTTCTCGAGTAATTGTTAACCTGAATTTCTCCTAAGAGTCTAAAGTTCCACTCTTTCCAGAAGGTGAGGCCCATTGTGAGTATTTAAGAAAAAGTCAAATTTAGTCAAAAAAAAAAAACACTTATTTTTATTTCTGGTAAAGCTTTGCTCACTAGAATCAAGCTGAAAATAGCACCAAAATGCATTTGTAAGCACCATGGTTAGTTTTGGGCTTCCAGCACACCTTTCAGAACCTGTGTTTGAAGGAAGGTGGTCCAGAGATCATCCTAGAGAGTCTGCCTGACAGTACCCACTGGTGCATAGTAGAGCAGGCAATGAAGTTTGAAGGATCCTCCACAGTAACCAGTCAGTTGATACAAAAAAGGAAAATTATCTCATGCACAAAAGCAACAACAACAAAAAAAGGAAGGTACTTAAGAGTAACCCATGCATAGGACCTACATGAAGAAAACCGTAAAAGTTTACTGAGAAATATAAAAGAAAATTTTAATGCAAGGATTGAAAAAAAAAAAGTGGTCGTAGGTGAGTCAGTTCCAACTCGTGATGACCTCCTGGTGTGTCAGAGTAGATCTGTGCTCCATAGGGTTTTCAATGGCTCATTTCTTGGAAGTAGATCACCAAGCCTTTCTTCTGAGGTGCCTCTGGGTAGAGGACTCAAACCCCCAACATTTCAGTTAGCAGGCAAGCACGTTAGCCATTTGTACCACATAGGTACTTTTTAAGTATAAGGACTGATATTGATCTTAAAGCATTCCATTTCATTTTTGACAACTGCCAATTTTCCTTGTTTCATACTCCGTACATTTCACATTCCAATTATTAATGGATGTTTGCAGCAGTTTCTTCTCATTTTGAGTCATGTCACATCAGTAAATGAAAGTCTCAAAATCTTTATTCTATCCATGTCATTAAGGTTGACTCAACTTTGAGGAGACAGCTCTTCCCCAGTTATGTTTTGAGTGCCTTCCAAACTGAGGGGCTCGTCTTCTCACACTATATCAGACAATGTTCTGCTGCTATCCGTAAAGTTTCCACTGGCCATTTTTTTTTTTTTTTTCAGAAGTAGACAGCCTGTCCTTCTTCTCAGTCTGTCTCAGTCTGGAAGCTCCACTGAAACCTGGTGTCTTAGTTACCAAGTGCTGCTATAACAGAAATAACACAAATGGGTGGGTTTAACAAAGAGGACTTTATTCTCTCACAGTCCAGGAGGCTAGAAGTCTGAATTCAGGGTGCTAGCTCCAGGTGAAGGCTTTCTCTCTCTGTTAGCTCTGGTTGGAGGTCCTTGTTCTCAATCTTGTCTGGTTGAGGAGCTTCTCACAGCAGGGACTCTGGGTCCAAAGGATACCCTATTCTCCTGCCTCTAGTTTCTTGGTAGTATGAGGTCCCCCTGTCTCTCTGCCCAATTCTCGCTTTTATATCTGAAAAGACATTGACTTAAGACACAGCCTAATCTTGTAGATTGAATCCTGCTTCATCAACATAACTGCCTGTAACCCTGCCTCATTAACAACATAAAGGTTGGATTTACAACACATAGGATAATCACATCAGATGACAGAATGGTGGGCAATCACACAATACTGGGAATCATAGTCTAGCCAGCTTCACAGACATTTTGGGAGGAACACAATTCAATCCATGACAGCTGGTATTGGCCATTTTCAATCAGACAATCGTGTGGACTACTATGCTGGGAATGACAAATTGAAGAGGAACTCCACTGCATTCATCATCAAAAAGAACATTTTAAAGGTCCATCCTGAAATACAATACTGTCAGTGATAGGATGATGTCCATAAGCCTGCAAGGAAGGTCAGTTAACGTGACTGCTACTCAAATATACCCACCAACCACTAAAGCCAAAAAATGAAGAAACTGAAGATTCTTACCAACTCCTGCAGTCTGAAATTGATCAAACATGCAATCAAGATGCATTGATAATGACTGGTGATTGGAATACAAAAGTTGGAAACAGAAAAAGGACCAGTAGTTGGAAAATATGGCCTTGGTGACAGAAATGACATCAGAGATTGCTGATAGAATTTTGCAAGACAAATGGCTTATTCACTGTAAATACATTTTTTTAACAATATGAATGGCTACTATACAAGTGGACCTTACCAGATGGAGTACACAGGAATCAAATTGCCAACATATGTGGAAAGAGTCGATGGAAAAACTCAATATCATCAGTCAGAACCAGGCCAGGGACTGTGGAACAGACCACCAACTGCTCATATGCAAATTCAAGTCGAAGCTGAAGAAAATTTTAAAAAGCCCATGACAGCCAAAGTATGATGATCAGTATATCCCACCTGAATTTAGAGGCCATCTCAAGAATAGATTTGATGCATTGAACACTAATGACCAAAGACCAGCATCAAAAGAAGATGGAAAGAATAAACAGAATAACCACACCAAAAAGAATTAGCTGATGTTCAACCAATTCAGGAAGTAGCACATGATCAAGAACAACTGGTACCGAAAGAAAAGTCTAAGCTGCACTGAAGGGACTGGAGAAAAACAAAGCTCCAGGAATTGACAGAATACCAACTGAGATGTTTCAACAAACAGGTGCAAAGCTGGAAGTGCTCACTTGTCTATGCCAAGAAATTTGGAAGACAGCAACCTGGCCAACTGACTGGAAGAGATCCATATTTGTGCCCATTCCAAAGAAAGGTTACCCAACAGAATGCAGAAATTATCGAACAATATCATTAATATCACACGCAAGTGAAGTTTTGCTGAAGATAATTAAAAAATGGCTACAGCAATGTGTCAACAAGGAACTGCCAGAAATTCAAGCCAGATTCAGAACACTGTGTCAATCCATCTCTTTGAGGGTCTTCCTCTTTTTCGCCGATGCTCTACTTTACCAGGCATGATGTCCTTCTCCAGAGATCGGTCCCTCCTGATAATATGTTCAAAGTACTTAAGACGAGGTCTTGCCATCCTACCTTCTAAGGAGCATTCTGGTTGTACTTCTTCCAAGACAGATTTGTTTGTTCTTCTGACAGTCCATGGTATATTCAGTGGGCTCAAGCATAACAACAGTTGTAAGGATGGCAAAGGATCAAACAGTGTTTCATTCTGTTGTACACAGGGTCACTATGTGTTGGAACCAATTAGATGGCATCTAATAACAACAACAACATAAAGACTGAATAGAGTAAATGTCGATTCTTTCCTTCTTGGTATGTACACGAACGTACTTCTAGTCAAAATTGCAATAAGATTACGGGAGGGGGGTGTTTATATGGGGTAGAGAATTTGATAAAACCACACAGAAGTTTATTCAGAAAAATACCTAAGAAGTATGAAAGCAGAGAACTCTGTCCCATCTGATACCCAATCTATTAATGAAGTCACTGTAACCAAAACTGTGTGTTGCTGATGCAAGAAAGAGCAGATAGAAGAATGCAATTATATAGACTGTCCTTGGAAACTCTACAGGGCAGTTCTACAGGGTCTCTATGAGTTGGAATCAACTCAATGGCAATGGTTTTTTTTGGGGGGGTTGGGTCCTAAAGCCAAGTCCAGTATAAATAAGAATCAACTATGAGTCACCAATCAATGAAAATGGATAGATTTTTCAACAAATGGTGTTGTGAAAAGTAGCTACTTAAAAAAAAAAAGGTCAAATTTGATTTTCATTAACAACCATACACCAAAATAAGTTTCTATTATGACATCATTAAAATATTAAAAGGAAAATATTAGTGCATATTTAGCTGATGGAGTCAGGGCTTTCAATGTAAAAAAAAAAAAATGTGAAATCAACAAGTATGGTAATTTTGACCATATACAAAATTTAAATGTTTGCAGGTCAAAAGTCACTCCTCACTAACTTGCCATGGTACTTAAAAATATCATTCATTACTTTAAAATAAGGCACTGAGGACCCAGGGAATCTCCTTTTTAAATGCAAATCTTCCTAGAGGCACTGCTGATATTCACCAAGTATGTACCACACTGCCTTATCAGTTGTTTAAATATTGAAGCATTTCCACTCTAGTTCATAAATAGCAACTGCCCTGAAACCCCCAAGTGTCTTCTCTTCACCACCTTGACCACCCTAATCCTGCCCCCACCCCATTCTTTGTAATGGGCACAAATATGGATCCAGCAACTAAAGGAATAACACTGGACACAGCAGGGGACATCAGAAGCAGAGCCTCCATCTGTGTCCAGTCTGAGTTGTCAGGGCCTGTGCTAAATCAATTGTTATATCTTTGGAATATGACCCCTGCTAAGAGGTATGACAAACTGAGTCATTATCAAGGGTTGGTTGATGAAGTAACTGCCATGGTGGAAAGAAAATAGGGCCCTGAGAGCATAGGTGAAAATCAGATACATTTTGATGGATGCGTGGAGAAAGAGCGGATCTCAGGCAGGAGTCTACTAGGAGCAACTTGGGCATCAAAAAGGCAACTGATGTGTAGGGGAAGTCCTATTTAAAAAAGAAAAAGAGGAAAAAAGGGAATACAGAAGATTGCTGAGGATAAAAGCCAGTTTCCATCAAGTTATGGTGACCTCATGTGTGTCAGAGTAGAGCTGTGCTCCATAGCTTTTTCAATGGCTGGTTTTTCGGAAGTAGGTAACAAAGCCTTTCTTCTGAGGCACCTCTTTGTGGGCTCAAACCTTCATCCTTTTGGTTAGCAGTCAAGTGCCTTAACCCTTTGTACCATTCTCCAATTGCATACTTTTACCTATAGCCGACCAGGCAACTAGGTGAATGTTGTATCTTGCCTATTCCAACACTTTATTCTGGGTAAATTAAAGCAGCTCCAAGCGAGTAGGCCATGGTCTTCCTGCAGGACATGAGTGAAACAGAGAAGTCACAAAGTGTGAGTTTTGTTGACCAACCCAGTCCTTTCGGTTTGGGGGTAGAGGGAGGGGGACACGTAGCAGGAACAGGGACACCAAGAATACTAAATGTATGCCCTGCTCTGGACAAGACAGGCCTGCACAAAGAAAATTGTCCCACCCAAAATGCCAATAGCACCCCAGTGAGAAATACTGAGGAGGAAGTTCAATCTGCTTTATTTTACAAATTTTGATAGCTGAGGTTTGTCGTTGCTTTTTTGTTGGAGTAGGAGAGGAACATTTCTTTAATACAAAATAATAGAGTGTGAAAACTTTTTTTTTTTTTAAGTCAAAGCACTTTTCTTTCTTCTTTCTTCAGTATTTAAATTTTTTTTTTCTAATAATGACATTTTGAGCCAGGAGTCATTTGACTGAAATATCCGCCTGAAGCAAAATTTTACAGCCAAGTTATGAACCTGCAAACAGAACTTTAACTGTTGTAATAGGAGCTGACTGTAGGAATAAAAATGAATTTGTTAAATAAAATATGTTTATAATTCACTGGGCTCAGAATCAGGTAGGTGGGAAGAAACCTCCAGTGAGTCATTACGATTTTGTGAAATAGTCAAAAGAACAGTCCTCTCTGTCGGCAGGTAGAAGAGTGCACGCCCTACTGTCATTATTACAGTGTGCGCTTTCATTTATTCATGGGGTGCCAGGGATACGTGGCCCTTTTGAGCTGCTAAAACTTAATGGACAAAAATAAGAAAATGGAATGAAATCCTAGCCTTAAAGAGACTACAACTGAAATGTGTAAGTCCAGTTTGGCTGATGACAAGAAACATTGGGAGAACATTGACGCAATGAGCTTTTGCAGATCCTGGTGGGTTTTAGTAATGATTTTGAAGGAGAAGAAAGGACAGAATATAGATTCATTTGGAGGTTATTCTGGGCAGCCAAAGCAATGTGGAGAAAAGCGTGTCAGTCAGGAAGTAAGAATCTCATTTGGGGCCATATAAAGTCTAGAATCAAAGGAAGGAAAAAGACAATATTGTGGAGCACAGAATTCAGAAGTTCTTTACTATAGAGGGGGAAAAAACTTGGTAGTGCATAGAAGAAACCTGGTAGTGCATAGAAGAAGAAAAATTAGCTCTAGTTTTTCCCACAATGGAATGGCCTGGATAATCACCATCAATAAGGATTAAACACGGAGGAAAGGTCATAGAAATGAGGACCAAAACTTAGAACCAAAACAAACAAGCCAGATGTTTCTAGCTTCAACACTTTTAATATCAAATCAAGTTTAAAGAGAGACAGAGAGAGAATAGAGGAAAAGGAAAAAATGGGGGAAAAAAAAGAAGCAGCTGCTCACATTAAGGAGCCCTGGTGGCACAGTTGTTAAAGTGCTCAGTTGTTAACCAAAATGTCAGTGTTTCGAACCCACCGGCCCCTCTGCAGGAGGAAGATGTGGCAGTCCGCTTCCATAAAGATCACAGCCTTGAAAACCACATGGGGCAGCTCAACTCTGGGTTCTGCAGGGTTGCTATGGGTCAGAATGCACCTGACGGCAGTGGGTTTGGTTTTTTGGTTTGCTCACACTAATACCAATACTGGTACCAGCTGCTGTTGAATCAATTCTGACTCATGGAGATGCCCTGTGCTCCGTAGGGTTTTCAATGGTTTATTTTTTTGGAAGCAGATTGCCAGGCCTTTCTTCTAAGGCACCTCTGGGTGGACTTGAACTTCCAACCTTTTGGTTGGAAGCCAAGCACATTAACTGCACCACCCCAGAACCCCACTCATATTAATAGCAGGGCTTAAAAATGACACAGAAATAGACTTCTATAACCTTAAACCCAAAAAAACAAACTCATTGCCTTCAAGTCAATTCCGACTCTTAGTGACCACATAGGTCAGAGTAGAACTGCCCCATAGGGTTTCCAAGGCTGAAATCCTTATGCAAGCAGACTGCCATATCTTTCTCCTGTGGAGCGGCTGGTGGATTCCAACCATCAACTTTTCAGTTAGCAGTCAAGCACTTTAAGCTCTGCACCAGGGCTCCTCCTCTATCACCTTAGAAATCATTATTTTACAGAAGAGAAAATTGAAGGCGAGAGAGAACAGAATCACTGTGCAAAGAGTCACAATCAGTTTGTTTGTAACATGGATGTTGGAACCCAGGTCCGGTGACATCGAATCCAGAGCTCTCTCTTGCCTACCCTCATTACCTTCGCTGTAGGACGGCCTTTAAAGGGCAGGACTGTACATTTGTCTCCTCTCTGGACCTCTTCTACCCAGTCTCCCTGCGGTGCCAGAGCTATTCTTCTATAATCCAAATGCTGTCTTGTAACTCTCTTACTCACAGTCCTCAGTAGCCATCCTTTGCCCTCAAGTTCAAATCCAAAGTCCTCCTCTTGTCTGCTACTCTAGCTGAAAGCCATTATTTCAGGCCCCCAAGCAGATCTGTGCTCTCTTCCATTTGGGCCTCTTGACATCCAGTCCTTCTGTCTGGAACACTCTCTACCCCCTTACACCTCATCCCCCCTCCCCCAGCCCCCTGATCTTTGGATGGTAAGCACCTATTCACTCTCAGGCCTCTTCTTTAGCAACCACTTCTTCCAAGAGTCCTAACTTTGAATTAGCTGCTCTTTCTAAGTTTCTCCCTGTATTTCCCTCATTTTAGCACTCACGATATTATATTGTAATCGAAGTACCATATGACATAAGCCGGATAAGGGCAGAAACCAGGTTTGTCCCATGCTTAATAAATATAAATTGAGTGAATTACATATTATATATGTTTTAGAGAGGTTCACCCAGAGGCACCTTGGAAGACAGGCTGGCAATCTGCTTCTAGATGGTCACAGCCTCGAAAACCCATAGGGCAGTTCTACTCTGCACACATGGGGCCACTCTGAGTTGGAATCTACTTGATGGCAACTAACAACCACAACACATTTGCACTGCCTCAGATTTCAGCAGGAATTTGTTCATCTGAGTAGCTCACTGTATCCAAGTAGGCGCTTAATAAATACCAGTTGAATGAACGAAAAAAAGAAAAATACAATACGCAGTACTGAAGGCCTGGGGTTATATTTTTGCTGCCTCATCTTTCACCAGGAATTTGTTAATCCGACACATTTTACCCATCCTCTCTGAAAGAAACTTCAATTCAAGGCCATAGAGAGTAGAATGCTGAGAGTGTGGAGATCATCCAGGAAATGAACCTGCTGATAGGGGGGTTAGAAACCCTAAAGGAAATGTCGGGGGAACAAGCTTAGTCTCTGGAACAGTTATTTCTAGGATCGGTGTAGCCTCTGGCAGTGTTGGGATATGCTGATAACATCCCTAGGAAGTTCAAGGAGAAAGAGGGAGCTGCAGAGAGGGACCATTTATATAAGTCTTCAAACTTAGCCAAAGCACCCGGGGAGTGGAAGTGAATGTATTAGTAATAACAATAATGATAATTCCAGATCTTATCTATATTCTGAGATACACACACAATTATATTAACTATGTATAATAATTATAATTAAGAATCCTGGTGTTGTAACAGTTAAGCACTTGACTGCTAACTGAAAAGTCAGTGGTTCGAACACATGCAGTGGCTCTGCAGGAGGAAGACCTGGCGATCTGCTCCTGTAAAGACTACGGCCTAGAAAACCCTATGGGGCAGTTCTACTGTGTCACATATGATTGCTATGAGTCAGAATCAACTCAGTGACACCTAACAACAACATAATTATCATTAGTTATATATTATATAGAATTAAGTGGATATATGTATGGATAGCTAGGCTACTAATAACCAAAAGCCTGCAGGTTGAATCCACCCAGAGGTGCCTTGGAAGAAAGTCTGGTAATCTACTTCTAAAAGATTACACATGGGATCTCCATGAATAAACTTGCCAGCAACTGGTCTTATATACACCTCCTCACTTATTAACTATCTCATCATCTGATAGTTCTCATTTATGACAATAGTAAAAAATCTACTATCCAACTATTCATTAATGACATACGCCTGGCAGTAACAAACACTAAAGTACAAGACAAGAGTAACACTGGTTTTGACAATTAAGGTTATGTGTCAGGTTGGCTGGGCCATGATTCTCAGTGCTTTGGCAGTTACATAACAATGTAATTTGGCAGTTTGTAATGATGTAGTCATCTTCCATTTTTTATTTTTTGATCTGATGTGGTCATCCTCCATTTTCGCATAATGCTGATTTTGTGTAACAATCTGGCCTTTGATATCTAACAATGTCGATAACTGAGGAGAGGCTGCGTGTCTATATATATATGCACATATTTCATTTTTTATTTTATTTAACTTTCATTATATTTATATTTCCTTTAACTTTTCACCGTAACCCTTTGTGATAAGCCTATTATCATCCCACTTTATCGCTGAGGAAACTGAGGTACTGAGAGGTTAAGTGACTTGTCCAAGGTCATGAAGCTAGCAAGGCAGGAGGATGGGGACTGAGGTTTGAACCCAGAGTATTGCTTCACTACATGGTAGGAAGGATTTCCTGAATTCACACTTCTGGTGAGAAATGGTGATTGAGAGTCCTAGACTCAGCCTTCCTCACTAGAACTGGAGTCTTGGCTCTGCCTTCTGGCATGTTAGACACATTGCAGAGGTCTAGCAGGCCCTTTCAGAAGGAAAGATTTTCTCTCTTCAGGTCTGGATTCCTACCAGTGGAATGTCACCAGTCAGAATAGACAGGTGGCAAATTTAAGCAATTAGTGAAAAATCAGGCCTCACAGTCTTGAGAACAATTAATGTTGTCTTCTAATCTCCTTCCTCTGGGGAACACTTTGCATATTGCTTAAAAGAAATGTCATCTACACTTCACTGTTTCCAGAACTTGACTGTGAATAGCAGCACTTTTCTTTCAGAGCTCTGTAAAAGCATCATTTCAAGGGTCTTAACTTCATTTACCAGCCAAGGTCACACATTTTCCTGAGATAGGGCACCACACAAACCCCTGTGATGGTAAAGCTCCCAGAAATGGTCAAATGATGTGTGACAAAGTGAAAGGAAGTCTCTTGTCCCCAAGAGTTCCTTCATTGCCAGATGGAACCTAGAGCACACTGATTGGATCCAACAGAGAACATAGCACAAACATTTTGAGAAGATACAGAAAAGCTTCATGAAAATGGCATCACATGGCATCCAGGGAGGGATGGTTAGGATAGTTACAGATGAAAAGGGGCAGAGATTCAAGGAAGAGGAAACAGCAAGAGAAAAAAAAAAAAAAAAAAGAGGTGAAATGCAGGAATGGTCAAAGAAGAGACAATTTTCCAGAGGCTTCCGTTTTCTAGGGTGAGAGTAGGGAAAAAAAACTGCGAAGGGAGCCAAATTTATTTTGT
This sequence comes from Loxodonta africana, assembly GCF_030014295.1. Taxonomy (NCBI): domain Eukaryota; kingdom Metazoa; phylum Chordata; class Mammalia; order Proboscidea; family Elephantidae; genus Loxodonta; species Loxodonta africana. Next base: position 66,268,564 of record NC_087343.1, read on the forward strand.
GGTGAACTATTAAGACCAGTCAAAGAAACGGGTCTAATTTGATAGGCGTTAGAGACTTACTACATTTTTTGAGGAGAGAAATGACATTGAGTCTTCGTGTGTTAAAACTGGAATGGATCTTAGATTTTGCCTTGTTCGTTTTATCATTAACAAAACAGAGGAGAAGGGACTTGGCCAAAGTTCACCCAGAGTTAGAAGTCAGACATCTTGACTTAAAGTTTGGTGGTCTCTTTCTCTTTCTCTTTTTAATTGTGGTAAAATATATATAATAAAACATTTGCCAATTCAATAATCTTTCCATGTATAGTTTAGTGACATCGATTGCATTCATCATGTTGTGCAACAATTCTCAGTGGTCTCTTTATTACACCAAATTACCTCCACTTTGTTGCTCCTTTAGTTATGTCTAATATGACACTGGAGTGGTCTCAGCCATAGTGAAGTTCTCTTTGTTTGTTTTCATCATACTTCCCTTAATCCTGGTCCCATGAATGGGGCTTGCTTACATGTTTAGGAACAGTTAAAAAACTACCATATCTTGAGTTTTTGCTTACCATGTCCCAGACCTTGAACTAAATGCCTTACATACATTTTCTCATTAATCCATCATAACATATGTGGGTAATAATGTCTTATTACCCACATAATAATTGGTCAAGTGCTTTGCCCAAGATCTCACAGTCAAAATGGTGTAAGGCTAAGAATTTCATCATTTTTTTTCTTTTTTCCCAGGACAAAGTTCTTCTACTAGGCCAAGTGAATGTCTCACCTTGGCAAGGGGTGATACCCAAGTTCTCTTGAAAACCGTTGAAATCAAAATAGGTAAATGTAACTCTGTTTGTCCCATGCCTGAATGCCAGTTGTCTGTTCTGACACATTTTTCACCAGAATGACCATGGCAGTGCCTAATCCATACCTGGCAGACTCACACTTTCTTATGACACTACAGCAAGCATCTTCCTGGCCATGTGATCCTTACTCTGATTAGTGCAGGTAGCAAAGCTCCTGTGCTTTGCCAGATACAATCTGCCTCTTTCACTTCTGAGTGTAGAGAAATCACATCATGTGTACATTTAACTTGTTCGATCAAATAAGGAAAATGAAGGAGGAAGGGAGGAATAGAGGGTTTGAGAGGGGGAGAATGAAATTTCATGTTACATTCTACTCAGTGGTCATGTGTCCTAGAGAGGGACTGAGAAGTAGAAAACTGACATCTGTTGTGGATTAAATTGTGTTCCCCCAAAATATGTGTTGGAATCCTAACCCCTATACCTGTGAATACAATCCTGTTTAGGAAAATGTTGTCTTTGTTATGTTAATGAGGCCATAACAGTATAGGGTGTGTCCTAAAGACACATGGAGATCACTGACGAACAGATGCTGACAGAGACTAGGATTTTTCCCCAGAGCTGACAGAGAGCTTTCCCATACAGTCAGTGCCCCGAATTCAGGTCCAGCCTCCTGAACTGTGAGAAAAAGAGTTTCTGTTCTTCGAAGTTAGCCACTCCTGGTATTTCTGTTACAGCAGCACTAGAAAACTAAGACAGCATCCTTCATTCAGGCAGTTGTAGACCTGAGTATTTTCATAGTGTTAGCACATCACCACCTGGAGTTAACTCTACCCATTGCCGTCTCCAGCATTTAAAATATATTTTTCATACACTATAACCCCTCAATTCAAGCCAACTTCAACCAATGCTCAACAGAAGAAAGTAGTGGTCTGTAACAGTGCTGGAATAAAAACTGGTCCTGTTTTATAAATCTTCGATGTGGTAACTTCCCAAAGAAATTTTCAAGGACTATTTGTACTATATGATATGTTTGCTTTGCATTCTGCCTTTAAAACCTAAACTCCAGTAAGATGTAAATCCACTCTATGTTCAAATTATTATGGAGAAGTCCTCCTGACTTTCTTATCCCTCCATATGTCTCTCCCTTTTTGCTCTCAAAGACCTAAGCTATAAGGTGTATGCAGCAGTAGGCAAGTAAGAGTGAATGAAACGGTAGTCAGGGTTCAGAAAAGAAGGATTTTTTTTTAATGGGAGGAAGGAACACCAATCTAGTAGTAGTCTTTATTCATCCCACCAGCATTTTTTGGCCATGTTCTTATGTGCCAGATTCTGAGCTAGAAACTGGTGGTGTAGAATGGCGACATACTCAGAAACTAGGTAAGTTTTATTGCAGAAGGAAGCCCAACGAGGCACCTTGTTTTCTCTATCTCATATAAGTGCCATAGGCTACATTAGCATTTTCATCACAATGCTCTCCTCATGCAATTAAATTAACTTTAATCTTAGCTACATTAATACTGTTGGAAATATTACTCAAGAACATAAACTTGCTCTGTGGCATTTTAATTACCATCCTAAATGACTGTAGTGTTGAGATAGCTTTAGAAAAAGGTACGAACTCAACACTTGCTTTCTTCATATGCTAACTGAATTGGGGATCTTCCAAAATCTTATGTACTGGAGGTCTGGCAGAGACTGGGGTGTTGATGCTGGAAAACAAACATTTTAAAGGGTTATAAGCAGGATTTGAGGGTAAATAGTAGAACTTACCTTTGGCCAAACAACACTGGAAAACATCACTTGGATGGTCTTCATTTCTGTTGTACCTTCAAGATAAGTATCTACTCGTTGTTCTGGAGAATGAAACACACATTTTGGCTTTCCTGGATCCTGGAGGTTAGATGCTACTCTGGTGGTTAAATAAGGTAGTTCCCCAACAGTGCCTTCACAGCCACCTGACACCTAAAGGAGACCTCTAGGAAAGAAAGGATTTGGAATCTGTCATGGATTGAGTTATGCCCCCCCCCAACCCCCCACGCGAGAAATGTGTGTATCAATGTGGCTGGGCCATGATTTCCAGTATTGTGTGGTTGTCCTCTATTTTGTGATTGTAATTTTATGTTAAAGAGGATTAGGTTGGGAATGTAACATCCTTACTAAGGTCATATCCCTGATCCAATGTAAAGGGAGTTTCCCTGGAGTGTGACCTGCACCACCATTTGTCTTTTAAGAGATAAAAAGGAAAGGGAAGCAAGCAGAGATGGGGGACCTCATACTACCAAGAAAGCAGTGCTAGAAGCAGAGTGCGTCCTTTCGACCTGGGTCCCTGCGCAGAGAAGCTCCTAGTCCGGGGAAAGATTGATGAGAAGGCCGACAGAGAGAGAAAGACTTTCCCTGGAGCTGATGCCCTGAATTTGGACTTTTAGGCTACCACTGGGTTATTGGGTGGGTTTACTGTGATGAAATAATTAAAGCCATCCATTTGTGGTATTTCTGTTATAGCAGCACTAGATGACTAAGACAGACTTTAACCCATTCTTTATGAGAATTAAAGATATTAACTGGGTATTATAACTTGATTAAAGTCAGATGGCAAGAAAGAATACCTGTCTTTCAGTTCTACTGTCCAACAAGTTCTGTCTTGCCACAGGGTATTTGCATATATGGTTTCCTCTAACTTTTCCTTCCTCTTTAGCTAGTTAATTGCTATTCATCTTTCAGATGTGTTCAAGCATTACTTTTTTTGCCAAGCCCTCTGTGGTAGACAGAATAATGGCCCCCATTCTTGTTCTAATCCAGGAACCTGTGAGCACATTGCATTACATGGCAAAGAAAAAACAAGGTTCCTAATAAACTTACTCTAAAATTTTAAATCCATATCATCCTGGATCATGTAGATAGGCCCAATGTTACCACAAGCGTCCTTAAAAGCAGAGGGGGGAGACAGAATGTGAGAAGGACTTGACCTGCTATTGCTAGCTTTGGAGATGAAGGAAGGGCCCATGAGTCAAAGAATGAAAATGGCCTCTGTTGTTGTTAGTTGCTAAGGAGTCAATTCCAATTTATGGTGATCCCATGTATGCAGAATAGAACTGTGCAACGGGTTTTCAAGGCTGTGACCTTTGGAAGCAGATTGCCAGGCCTGTCTTCCAAAGCACTTCTGGGTAGATTCGAAACACTACGTCTTCAGCTAGTAGTTGAGCACTTAATCATTTGTACCACACAAGGACTCATATGGGCACTAGAATCTGGAAAAGACAAGGGAACTGATTCTCCCCTAGGAGAAGAAGCAGCCTTGCCGACATCTTGATTTTAGCCCAGTGAGACCCGTGTCAGTCTTCTGACCTGCAGGGCTGTAAGATAATAAATTTGTATTGTTTAAGTCACTTAGTTTGAGGTAATTTGTTATGGCAGCAATAGGAAATTGATATGCCTCCCTTTACCGTCTTGAATAGGCCAAATCTCCCTGTTATGGTCTGTTTACATGTGCCTCTCCTTTGAAGCAGTTTTAACTTTATAATTTTGGGTGATTGATTAATGTCTATATACTCCCCTGCACATGCACACGCACACAGCGACATGTCTTTTTTTACTTACCATTGGATCCCCAGAGCACAGCACTGAGCCTGGCTCATAGTACTACTCAATTGTTGTTGCTGGGTGCTGTCGAATCGATTTCAACTCACAGTGACCCCATGTGACAGAGTAGAACTGCCCCATATGGTTTTCTAGGCTGTGATCTTTATGGGAGCCGATCACCAGGTCTTTCTCCCACAGAGCCACTGCTTGGTTTCAAACTAACAACCTTTCGGTTAGCAGCTGAGTGTTTAACCATTGCAACTCCAGGGCTCCTTATAGGGATTTGTTAAATAAATTAACAAAAAACAAATTAAAAAATAAGCATGGGTCTCTGAGAAGAAATTCATCAGAATGGAAGTGGAATCTAGACTAATGGCCTGGGCTCAACCTTAAAACCTAGAAGAATCTAGGGGACTGCTGCTCCTAGGCTGACACAGACTAATGTTGAAACCCATCCAGACTCCACAGCTAGCTTGGTGCTCTGTCTGTCCTCTGGGGGAAAAATGGCTCTGTGTCTGTTACGAATTCAAAGAATTAACCAATAAGAACTGTGCATTCAAGGACACCATGAATCAGAGTCCACTCAACGGCAACTAACGACAATTCTATGTTGAACAAGTAGGGAACAAACAGAAAACAATGTTATTTCCCTCTCCCCCTACAGACCAGTCAGATCTGCTCTATGAAGCTATTTCTGCCCCTGGCCCTGGATAAAATCACAGGCAAGTTATATGGCTTATCCTTCTCATTCTCTGATAATAAAAGCTCTCCATTTTCATTCCTTAAATTGTCTCAGTTCAGTTATTAATACAATAAGTCTGAGTAATAATCAAAACTCTGAACTTAATTCAAAGTTAAAGCTATTCCCCTCCTCATCTCTGACCTCCTTCAAGTTGACTCCCCACGGTGAAAGATGATAGGTCATCTTCGCCTATGTTTCCCTGTCGCGCATTTCTGTCATCCTTCTCCAGCTTTCTAACTTCCATATCTGACTGCTACAGGGTGGACAAGGAGGAAGGAGGGAGGGGGAGAGGAGACACAAGAAAGAGGTCTTACTTGACACGCAACATCAAAGGCTGGGACAGGATTTCTCTGTCCATGACAGATGTTAGAAGCATACTCTCCAGGAGATATTATCAGAAACACCTCCCTACCCCCATCCCTGGAGACCTCTCATGAGCTATTTTCTTGCCCTGGATGAGTAAATCTCCTCTGGCTAGTCAATTATTCTCTGAGCCTCTATGCATCTGAGGGCACACCTTCAGCCTCTTTCTAATGAGGTCTTCTCTCCTCTCCAGGCACACTCTTGGGCAAAATCTAAGACAATTGCATACCAGTTTTCTCCCTCTCAGGTGGCCCTTATCTTTTTCACTACAGGAAATACTCATCCTTCACCCCAGTGAATTCTGGGGGAGTGGGCTGTTTTTAATGCAGTCACCCCTCCCATTCCTCTGTCCTAGCTTGCACATCCAGTCAGAGTTGTCAGGCAGTGACTTATCAAGCTCCAGTGGTCTTCCTGAAATCCTTCTCACTAACTAGGCTTAGAGGTCTCTGGGTGCCATGAACGTTTAAGTACTTGACCACTAGCAGAAAGGCTGGTAGTTCAAACCCACCCAGAGGTACCATGGAAGACAGTCCTGGTGATCTGCTTCCGATAGGTCACAGCTTTAAAAACCCTATGAAACAGTTCTACTCTGCATACATGGGGTCGTTATGAGTTAGAATCGACAACAACTAACAACAACAAACTAAGCTGAGATGAG